>NC_142362.1:4547500-4880833 GCF_059441175.1 Urocampus carinirostris
TATTGAATATTTTGAAACGAGATATTTGAGTTTTGACTATAATAAGCAAACTAAAACAGTCAAAGACTTGCAATATTTCCTAAAGAATTCAGAATTTATGACATTTGATATGTTAGCTAAATCATTTTCCGCCTAAAACATCGTTGCCACGGTTTCAATGGCCTACCTTATAGATGAAGGCGAGTTTTTCCTCTCAAGGGAACATCAAAATGACTGCAAGGCGAAGAAAGCAGGCGGCAGAGGGCAATTCCAGTCACATGTTCGGCTATCCAGGGGGGGGCAAAAAAGGGGAAAGGGGGCAAGAAAACAAGATTTTATCTGACGTGCAAAATTTAAAGACAGTCTGCACGAAATGGACACTAATCGAAGCCTGAATTTCCAGTCGCAAGTCACAAAAATAAGACAAAAGAACCTTTTCTAATCACGTCGCTTTAAGAAAATGCCGACTTGTTTTCTTTTTTTTCCAAGGAAAAAAGATCTAAAACGGCTCCAGGGGTTCAAACAGAAGGTGACACGAAAGATCAAACTTTCAAACGTGTTATGTTCGTGTCGGAGGTTGCGAGTTCAATTTCCCGGCTTGTTTTTGTTGCTTTTAAGTGGCTAATTTGAGACACGGGACCCCTGGACACTAATTCTTTTTAGCAGGGGGGAGAGGGAGGGGGTCGTCCTCCTGCTGAGTAAAGCTAACACACGAGTAGTCCAAAAGGAGGGGAATGATTTGGAGCGAGTTCTTGAGTATTTCTTATTATTTTTGCGCACTTAAAAACTGCAAATTGGCTCCAAATTTGAAAGTGCGCCTTATAATCCAGTGCGTCTTATACAGAGGAAAATCTGACGGATTAAATTGGAAACGCAATGTTACGATGAAATGATACTGTTCTGCCTTTGACAAACATATTGAGTGGTCTTGGAGTGCCCTCCTGTGGTTAAGGTGTTAATTGTTTTGTGCTAAAATTAATTTTAGTGGGGAAATTAGATGAGAATGATTTATGATGTATAAAAAAATCAATTTAAGTTAAATGCATTTAATATTATTTTTTCAAGCAACCCTTGCTTTTACTGTGGTTTTAATTCAGTGCGCCTTATAGTCCAGTGCGCCTTATATATGAAAAGGCTATTTTGGGGGCTATTCACTAAAATACGCTATTTAGTTCTTGTTTTACCATTTAGTGCAGGGGTTTCAACATGGTGGTGGCGCCTAAGAGCGAATGAGGTGCCCGTGAATCTCTCTCCATCTTTCTATACAGTATATCTATCTATTTCTTTCTCTCGATCTCTTTATCCCTCTCTGTATCACTTAGGCACTCTATATCTAAATCAATCTCTCCATCCCTCTATCTCTATCCCTCCCTATTTATCTCTCTGTCTATCTCTTTCTTTCTATGTATCTATGTATGTATCTCTTTCTCTCGCTCTTTATCCCTCTCTCTCTCTCTCTCTTTATCTATCTATCTATCTCTTTCTATGTATCTATTTCTTTCTCTATCTATCCCTCTCTCTATCCCTCTATCACTCTCTCTCTCAATCTCTCTCTCTCCCTATCTATCCATCTATCTTTCTTTCTCTTTCTATGTATCATTCTCTCTATTGCTTTCTATCTATCACCCTATTTATCACTCTATCACTTTATCTATCTATCACTCTATCACTCTCTTTGTATATATATCTCTTTTGTTCTATGTATCCATCTATCTCTCTCTATCTGTCTTTCTCTATCCCTTTCTTTCTCTCTATCCCCCTTCTATGACTCTATCTATACCCCTGTCTATCACTCTATCTCTTGATCACTTTATCAATCTATCTCTTTCTTTCTATGTATCTATCTATGCAACTCTTTTTCTCTCTCTCTTTCAATCCCTCTCTCTCTCTCTCTATACTATCTATTTATCCATCTCTATATATCTATCTCTCTGTCCATCTATTTATTTATTTCTCTCTCTATCCCTCTCGCTCTCTATCTATCTATCTATCTATCTATCTATCCCCCTTTCTCTCTCTCTCTCTCTATCTCTATCTTATCTATCTTTCTTATCTCTAACAGATTTTGCTTAACAGTAAACCTTTCAGTGACTTGAGTGTAAATCGCTGCCTTTTCCGTCTTCTCATGTAAAATGACCTTAACGAGGTCGGGGCGTAGCCCTTTTCCTGCACGGTCCGATGAGGACCCGAGGCGTCTCTGACGTGGACCTCCTGGATTCTCTCCCCCTTCCCGGTCGGTGCTAATGATCTTGAGGGAAGGAGATAGAAAGCGTCGTGATGAAGCCGTAATTGCAGGAAATTCTCTGGTTCCTCCCCCGGCGTGCACGCAAAGACCTTTCGGGCTGTTTACAAAAAAGCATGACGGAAACCCAAACACACACTTGCCTCATATATACAACCAGAACCTCCTACTGGTTCCTCGGGATGTCATGATCCGGTGAAGTGGAGCCTATGAAAGTAGACACAAAATACGATTTTAGGAAAGGATAAGAAAATGGTATCTGACAGCTTACAAAAAACAAACAAGGAAGCTAACTCAGAGTTGCAGAATTCCAGGACAACAAAGCTACTTTAACACAGGATTGACACAACACATCCCTGCTATGTAATGTTGAAACACTGACATGCTCTAACAGAACAAAACATGAAAGGTAGGAGGAAATTTATTCAAACTTAAAGGAACTCTTATTGAATAAAAACATGAAAAGAAGACAATGCAGGATATGACAAACCTTTCAGGGCCAGAACAGAGACAGGACCCACTTGCGTTGCGTGTCTCACAAGTTTTAATGGAAGAAAGGGAAGGGTTGCGCCCACGATCTGGTGATCGCTGGACGGGGGAAGCAGGTCGCTCTGATCACGGAATTGGATGACGAGCGATGGCGGTGTCGGGAACGGAAAGCGGGTCAGTAGCTGGGACAGGAGAGCAAAAATGGGGTCGGGGTCGTAAGCAAGTCGTGAGTCAGGAAAGGAGAGTAGACGTAGTCGGGGACAAAAAGAGGTCGAAAGCCGGGACGGGAGAGTGGACGTGGTCAGGATCAAAAAATGGGTCGAAGCCAGGGGACGGACAGGAGCAAAAAACGGGACAGGTGGGAGTCAGGGTCGAAAAAGTGAAAAGGAAAAAGGAACGTAGGTAGGCGTGGACAGAGCAAGAGACAGAGGAATGACACAAGAAACTTTGCCACACGAGGACAGAACAACAAAACTGACAGGACAATACAATGCGGGAACACTAACCAGCTCTAACGGAACAAAACATGAAATTAATAAGTTGGGATGAAAAATATGCATACTCAAATTAGCTCTTATTGAACAAAATATGAAAAGAAGACAATAAAGGATATGTCGAACTACCAACTTGTTCAAACGGAACAATAATTGAAAGTAAGTCAATCCAGAATATGCCGGAATACCAACTAGTTCGAACAGAACATGTAAGTGCCATGAAATACTGTATAACGCTGGAAGACTAAATATCCTGTACTGAACAAAAGGTCCAAACAGGATATGTTGGAATACAAACTGATTCGAAAAGAATAAAACACAAAAACAGAAAATGAAAGACTACGCTGGGAACATAGGTAGGCGTGGACAAAGCAAGAGACTGGGGGACAACACGAAAGACATTCCCGCAAGAGGATAGAACAACAAAACTGACAGGACAATCTGATGCGGGAACACTTACCAGCTCTAACTGAACAAAACATGAAATTAATAGGATGGGAGGAAAAATATTAAAACTCAAATTAGCTCTTATTGAACTAAACATGAAAAGAAGACAATGCAGGATATGTCGAACTACCGACTTGTTCAAACGGAACAAAAATTGAAAGTAAGTCAATCCAGAATATGCCGGAACACCAACTAGTTCGAACAGAACGTGAAAGACGGAAACATTCCAACAGAGTGCCATGAAATACTGTATAACACTGGAAGACTAAATATCCTATACTAAACAAACGTGAAAGTCCAAACAGGATATGTTGGAACGCAAACTGATTCCAACAGAATAAAACACAAAAACAGAACATGAAAGACTACGCAGGGAACATAGGTAGGCATGGACAGAGCAAGAGACAGAGAGACGACACGAGAAACATTCCCACACGAGGACAGAACAACAAAACCGGCAGGACAATATAATGCGGGAACACTAACCAGCTCTAACGGAACAAAACATGAAATTAATAAGATGGGAGGAAAAATATTCAAACTCAAATTAGCTCTTATTGTACAAAACATGAAAAGAAGACAGCAGGAAATGTCGAACTACTAGTTCTAACAGAACACGAAAAGCGGAAACATTCCAACAGAGAATGCAATGAAATACTGTACAGTATAATGCTGGAAGACTAATTATCCTGTACTGTACAAACATGAAAGTCAAAACAGGATATGTTGGATCACCAACTAACAGAACAAAACAAAAAACAGGATATGAAAGAGTACACAGGCAACATAGGTAGGTGCGGAGAGAGCAATTCCATAATGTTCCAACACCGACTAACTGTAAAAGAACAAAACATGAAAGGGGGATGACAACAAATTACATTCCCACACAAGGACAGAACAACAAAATTGACATGACAATACAATGTGGGAAAACTAACCAGCTGTAACTTAACAAAACATGAATGTTTGAACACTAACTCTCTCTAACGGAAAAATACATTAAAGAAAGACAACGCAGGATATCTACTCAAACATTGATAGTAAAATAACAAGAGTGTTATAACAACAGCACCTTCGTTCTGTGTACATTGTTACAAAGAATGACAATACAAAGGAAATTATTATTATTATTATTATGAAATATAATGCTGTTTCTTCCAAAAACATGAAGGTAAGAGAAAAAGTTTGGGAACACTAGCTCTAGCTGAACAGAACATGAAAAGCAGATGATGCAAGAACAGCAAGGAGAGTGCAATGACAATGAGACTATGAAATATAATGTAGGAACACTAATAAGCTCCAACAGAAAAAAACATGAAAGACGGACAATGGTGGTACGCTGGAACAATATCTGTCTACAACTGAACAAAACCTGAAAGTAAGACACCATAAGATGTGTACTCACAAATGGATAGAACAATAACGAGAAAGCTAGGACAACAAGACCCTGAAACATAATGGTGGATGTTAACTGGCTTCAACTAAACAAAACATGAAAGTCGGAAGATTAGGGCACAAGTGGATGGAACAACAAGGAGAGTGCAATGACAATGAGACCATGAAATATAATGTAGGAACACTATTAGGCCCCCAACTGAACATGGAGGGACAAAGAAACACAGGATATTTTGGAACACTAACCGACTCTACCTGAACAAAACATGAAAGTTAGACGATGAAGGCACAGGTGGATGAAACATCAAGTGGAGTGCAATAACAATAAGACTGTGAAAAATTAAAAAAATTCAAATGAATAAAACATGAAAGAGGGAGAAATCAGGGTATGCTGGAACAAAATCAGGCTGCAACTGAACAAAACCTGAAAGTAAGACAACACAGGATGTGTACTCATGCAACACTGGATCAATAAAGAGAGAGCTAGGGCAACACGACCATGAAACACAATGTTGGGATGATGTTAACTGGTTTCAACAGAACAAAAGGAAGACTACACAGGGCATGTTGGAACACGAATTAGCTCTAACTGAACCAAACATGAAAGTTGACGGAGGGATAGAACAACAAGGGGAGTACAATGCCTATGAGACCATGAAATATAGTTTTATTAGGTCCAACTACATAAAACATGATATGGGTATGCAGAAACACTAGAGCTAATACAACAAGACTCCAAAACATATTCGTCCAATATAACTGGCTACAGCTGAACAAAACCTGAAAGTTAGGCAACACAAAATATGTACTCACACATGGAAAGAAACTATAACGAAAGATGTGGGACAACGAGACCCTGAAACTTAATGTTGGGCTATTAACTGGCATCAACTGAACAAAACATAAAAGTAAGACGACACAGGGCATGTCGGAACACGAACTAGCTCTAACTGAACCAAACATGAATGGATGATGAAACTGAATATTTGCCCGCACGTGGACGGAACAACAATGACAGTGCCGACATGAGGAGTACCCAGTCCTGTTTGTCCCCTTTTGTCAGTCCGTCTGCGAACCTCAGTGAACACTAGGCAAGCCTTTTTCGACCCTGACTCCCACCTGTCCCGTTTTTTGCTCCCGTCTGTCTCCGGCTTCGACCCGTTTTGATCCTGACCACGTCTGCTCTCCCGTCCCGGCTTACAACCTCTTTTTGTCCCCGACTACGTCTACAATCCCGTTCTGGCTTACGACTCGCTTACGACCCCGACCACGCCTTGCTCTCCCAGTCCCGGCTACCGACCCGTTTTTTCCGTCCCTGACACCGCCAGCGAACACCGGATTGTGGGCACAGCCCTTTCTCTTTCCTCCAATAAAACCTGTGGTAAATGCTACACAATTGGGTCCTGTTTCCGTTCTGGTCCTGACACTAACTCAACAAAACATGAAAGGAATTCCACCGAACGGACCCAAAAAACAGAACACGACAGGAGAAAAAGTACAGAACATGACAAAAAGGTGAATCTTCATCACAAATCTGATATACGGGTGAAGAGTTTGGACGGGAACGGAGATTTTGGGCGCCATATTCCAAGAATGTTACGCAACGTGGACGCTCTCCAGCCGTTTTATGGGTAAGCCTCCATTTTATGGCTTTTGGATCAGGTCGAGCACGGAGATTTTTTTCTTTTTTCTCTTTTTTCCCCTTTTTTTTTTCTTTCTTCCATATGTCGAAACTCGGCAACATGACGGAACTCGAGTTTTTGTGGCGTCTTATTTGACCATACACAAATAAAACAAAACATATGGAACATAACAAAGCAATGATTTCGTTATTTCCCCCTGTTGTCGATTTGAAGCGCTAAAAAGCTCAGGGTTGCTAATAAAAACCACATAAATCCGACATTAGCACCTATGTAATGTTTTGTTTTTCCAGGGAGGAGGAAACAAAACATATTCAAATGATTAAGTTCCGTTTTTATTTGACTCCAAAAGATGTTTATGAGAGGAAAAGCCCAAACAAATGTTTAGGGGACTGCAATCTTTTTGGAAAATGAGAGCTACTTCCTTGTGCAGGGGTGGGTAAAATAAGGCCCGGGGGCTAGATGCCAACTGTCAGGTTTTTCAATCCGGCCTGCAAAAAGAAAATGGTGAAAGTATAAGGACGTATAACGTAGTCGCAGTGTTTTTCTAAATAATTCAGCCCGACCATACCCGAGTCACAGGTATATTAACCCAAACCCGCCAAACAACAGATTCACAACATGTCGCTTGAGTTCATTCTTAAAGTGATAGTATATTGAAGTGCAGGGGTCATCCACCTGGTGCCTGCGGGCACCCGGGAGCTCTTTAAGGAAAGCTGAGGTGCCCGCAGACCTGTTCTGAAAATACCCCACCAGTGCTGGGTCATTGTGATTTTCTGTTAAAAAGATATTTGTGGTTGCCCGAGTTAAATTAACCCTACTCACTACTAATCTCTCTTCCTCTCTTTCTTTCTCTCTCTCTTTCTTTCTCCCTTTGTTCCCTTTTCTCTTTTTTCTGTTCTCCTTTTCTCTTTCCTTCACTCTCTGTCTTTCTCTTTTTTTCTTTCTCTCTTTTCTCTCTCTCTCTCTCTCCCTCTCTCTTTCTTTCCATCTCTCAGTTTCTTTCTTTATTTGTTTATTTCTTTCTCCTCTGTTTATCTTTATTGTTCTCTTCTTATTTTTCTAATTTCTCTCTCTCCTCTCTCACACGTTCTCTATTTCTCAATTTCCTACTGTTTTTCTTTTTCTCTCTCTCTTGCTTTCTTTATTTTCTTTCTTACTACTCTTTCTCTTTATTTTCCTCTCTCTTATTTCTCTCTCTCCCTTTTCTCAAACTGTCTTTATTTCTCACTTTCTTACGCGCTCTCTTTTTTCTCACTTTCCCTTTCTCAATTTCTCTTTCTTTCATTCTCTTTCTTTCGTTCTGTCATTCTTTCACTCTCTCTCTCTCCCCTTTTCTTCATTTTCACTCTCTTTTTCTTTCTTTTGATTTCTTTCTTTCTTTCTTTCATTCTTTTGCTCTTTCTTTCTTCCTTTCTTTCTTTCTGTCACTCTCTCTTTCTCCATGTTTTTTCCTTTTTTCATTTTTTTTTCTTTCTTCTATCTTTCTTTCTGTCTGTGGTTTTTATTTTTTCTCTCTTTCCTTTTTCCACTTCACAAGATAAGACTTTAGCAATGTTTATCAAAACGGGTGCCCTTAGCACAAAGAAGTAGCAAAAAGTAGCTCTCAGCTGGAGAAAGGTTCAAAACCCCTGCTCCAATGGTAGTTTTACATTCAAATCTCAACCCACGGACAGCTGTTAACATCCATGAGTACTTCGGCACACAAGAGCGCATTGTGTGTGACGTCACGTGTCCCTTTTGTGCACTTGCATGACACTCGTAGCGTCTACAGAGGAAGATCAATTGGCCTACAGGTCGCATTCAGTCGAAAATGTCATCAATCTCACGAAAACATCGGATTTCGCACACAAAAAAATCGGGATTGAGCATTAAACTGTGTGAACCTAGCCTAATGGAGATAAATAGATAAGTGTCTACATAGATGTCATGACAGATGTCTAGATAGATAGATGTCTAGATAGATGCCTAGATAGATATAGGTCTAGATAGATGTCTAGATAAATGTCTAGACAGATAGATGTCTAGATAGACAGATGTCTACATAGATGTCATGATAGATGTCTAGACAGATAGATGTATAGATGTCTAGATAGATGTCTAGATAGATATATGTCTAGATAGATGTCTAGATAAATGTCTAGATAAATGTCTAGATAGATAGATGTCTAGGTAGATGTCTAGATAGATAGATGGATAGATAGATGTCTAGATATATGTCTAGATAAATATATGTCTAGATAGATGTCTAGATAGATAGATGTCTAGATAGATGTCTAGATAGATAGATATATAGATAGATAGATGTCTAGTTAGATGTCTAGTTAGATGTCTAGATAGATAGATGTCTACACAGATGTCTAGATAGATAGATATCTAGATGTCTAGATAGATGTCTAGATAGATATATACTAGATAGATGTCTAGATAAATGTCTAGATAGATAGATGTCTAGGTAGATGTCTAGATAGATAGATGGATAGATAGATGTCTAGATATATGTCTAGATAGATAGATGTCTAGATAGATGTCTAGATAAATATATGTCTAGATAGATGTCTAGATAGATAGATATATAGATAGATAGATGTCTAGTTAGATGTCTAGTTAGATGTCTAGATAGATAGATGTCTACACAGATGTCTAGATAGATAGATATCTAGATGTCTAGATAGATAGATAAATAGATGTCTAGATAGATGTCTAGATATATGTCTAGATAGATATCTAGATAGATAGATGTCTAGATAGATAAATGTCTAGATAGATAGTTGTCTAGATAGATAGATATATAGATAGATAGATGTCTAGTTAGATGTCTAGATAGATAGATGTCTCCACAGATGTCTAGATAGATAGATGGATGTCTAGATAGATAGATGTCTAGATAGATAGATGTCTACATAGATGTCTAGATATATGTCTAGATAGATAGATGTCTAGATAGATGTCTAGATAGATAGATAGATGGATAGATAGATATATAGATGTGGGGGTGGGGTTTAATGTGGGTTTTTACTCCCCCGGGTGGAGTTAAAGAGCCTCGTGGCATGAGGGAGAAATGATCTCCTCAGTCTGTTTGTGCGACTCATATAGGTGTTTTTTCTTTTTAAGGATGCGTTTTCTGGCTGCCGCGACTTATACTCCAGAGCGACTAACAATCGGTAAAACACGGCGGTTCACAGCTTCCCCGCTCTAAAACACCGTCACGGAGGCGGCCATCTTGGCCTCCGTATTTGTCGATCTCCCGGGAGCAGAAGCAGGAAGCGTCTTTTGGAGCGCGTCCGTTCCGACGAGCTCCCGGCGGGAAAATCGACTCCGCGGGAAAAAAAAAAAAAAAAAGGAGCCGGTTTTCGAATCCTGCCAAGCGTCCTCCGCAAAAATATCCCCCCACCCCCCCTCCACCCGTTCCGCCATCAGGGCGAACAATGCTCGCCATTGAGCGCCCGATTCGCGCGTTTAATCAACAGCTGGAGTCGATTAATGTTCCCGAGCAGCAGCATGACGACCGCAAGTCCCTAGCATGCTAGCGATGGCTGTCCTCGAAAGGCACCGTCCCCCCTTAACCTCCCCCCCTTTAGCTTTACTGTTGTGACTCACTGCACATGGAGTTTTTCCACCACCTCGAGATTCCTCCAATTTCCACAGGAATCATTTGGGATTTTCTCAACATCTGGAATGGATTTGCTTCCTGTCGTTTCTCCTAAATAGGCGATGCTGATTGTTTATCACGCTAATAAGGAATTCAAATAAACAAAAACATACCTCTAGATAACATACCGAAATTGTTTCTATTATCTTTTAATGAAATGTATGTTTTTTATGTTATTTGTATTGCTCATTGATTTCTGTCACGGTTGCCGTGGCGGCCAATCGGCCCCGCCCGTGTGACGCCAGCTGCGGCTTGTTGACGGATTGGCTTCCCTTCTATTTAAGCTCAGTGCTCTCACTCTTCCTGGGTCAGTCCGTCAACGAACCACTGCCCTGCAGGGCATTTTGACTCGGTCCTGTTTCCTGTTAGTATTTCCTGTCCGGGATTGTTCCTGTTTATTTTGTCCTGTTTAATATCGGTTTCCAGTTTCGTTCCCGTTTATTTTTGTCCTGTTTATTATTCTCTCCATTTTTCGTTCCCGTCTAGTTTGTACTGTTTAATTTCGATATCCTGTTTTGATATCAATCATGTCTGTCCCGTCCTGTCCGGTATTGCCCCCATCTATCCGATATCTGCTCGGGCAATTGGTATCGATCTCGTCGGCCTCTGGCTTCCTGTCATTCCACGCCAGACTGCTGCCATTTCCCGTAAAATAAAAGGCTTGCGTGAGAAACGTCACGCATTCGGGTCCTGTTCCTGACAATTTTTATTATTATTGCTTTATTTTCATTTATCATATACACAGATTTTAATATTGATTTTATTTTGTATTATTTTTATATAATTTTAATTTTATTCATTTTTATGTACTTTTCAATATATATTTTTTATTATTATTTGTATAATTTTTATTTCTATAAAAAAAAATTCTCAATCCCCTGTTGTCGGTCCGTCTGCGAAACTTTGCACATACTAGGCTAGCCTTTTTTGACCCTGACTCTCGCCTGTCCCGTTTTTGCTCCCGTTTGTCTCCGGCTACGACCTGTTTGGATCCCGACCACGTCTGCTCTCCCGTCCCGGCTTACGACCCCTTTTGTTCCCAACTACTTCTACTCTCCCGTTCTGGTCTACGACTCGTTTCCGACCCCGATCATCTCTTGCTCTCCCAGTCCCGGTAACCGACCCGTTTTTTTCTGTCCCTGACACCGCCATCGCCCGCTACGGAAGATGCACTTCCGTGTTCGGATTACAATCTGAGTACAAGAGCGACTTGCTTCTTGCGCCCAGTGAACACCTTCCTCTCTCTTTCAATAAAACTTGTGGTAAACGTCACGCAAGTGGGTTCTGTTTCTGTTCTGGTCCTGTATTTAATTTAATTTTAATGTATTTTAGATATTATTATTATATATACACTTTTTATATATATTATATGTATTAGTCAAACTGAAATCTTTTCTTTTTTTCTCTCGGTCGCCTCAGGTAATACATTTTAATGAGTAATGAGCAGATGTTTCAAAGGGTGTGGAGGAAATAACGGTCAATGGTGTTTTTCGTGGCCCGCGTTTGTCCAAGAGATGCCGAAAATACAGTTACAAGCGCAAAGGCGGTTGTTTTGAAAAACCACCTCGACAGTCGCCACGGCTCGCTTTTGACTTACGACTTTCTCGCCATTTGCTGTCATAACGGTAACAAAAAAGAGCCGGATGGAGTCGGAGCTCTCCCAGGCTGTTTTTACGAGTTTCTGCCGCAGACAACTTACGAGCCGAGTCCATGTTGTGCTGTTCTTCGGGGGCCCCCGCAGTTCATATCAGAACCAGCGACCGTCTTTAGAAAATATTTCTAGCATCCTGCCCTTTTTCAAGCCCAGTCCTGTCACTCTCCGGTTGTCAGTCCGTCAGCGAACCTCTGTTCTTACAAGGCAAGCATGTTGACCCTAACTCCCGCCTGTCCCTTTTTTGCACCCGTTTTTCCACCCGTCCGTTCCTGATCTCCCCGTTTTCCTCCGGCTCCGAGCTGTTTACGATCCCGACCACATTTTTGCTAAATACTTAGTACTGCATATGTGTTATATATGTGTGACTATCATAAATAAATATACATGTGAAGAAAAAAACAAATTGATTTGCCTGGTACAATAGAGTAGCAGAGGGATGCAGAAGGGGGAGGAGACTCTAGATTCAAATGAAAACTAATTTCAAACTGTTATTTGTTGTTGTGCTCTGTACAGCCCTTTGAGACTTTTTGTGATAAAGGGCTATACTAATAAATATGACTTGACTCGGCTGTCCCGGCTATCGACCTGTTTTTCCGTCCTTGACACCGCCATCACAGTCACAGTCTCGTTCCACAGACAGACTGAGGAGATCATTTCTTCCTCATGCCATGAGGCTCTTTAACTCCACCCTATTTTTTAATACAGTGTGTATTTTCCATAGCACTCTTTAAATACTCTATAACAAACGTTATATTGGGTATTTTTGTATTCTATACCTTTATTTTTATTATTTTATTTTTCAACACAAGGATACTGCTGAAAGTGTGAATTTCCCTACGGGGATGAATAAAGTATCTATCTATCTATCTAGACATCTATCTATCTATCTATCTAGACATCTATCTAGACATCTATCTATCTATCTATCTATCTATCTATCTATCTATCTATCTATCTATCTATCTAGACATCTATCTATCTATCTAGACATCTATCTATCTATCTATCTATCTATCTATCTATCTATCTATCTATCTATCTATCTATCTATCTATCTATCTATCTAGACACCTATCTATCTAGACATCTATCTATCTATCTATCTAGACATCTAATTATCTATCTATCTATCTAGACATCTATCTAGACATCTATCTATCTATCTAGACATCTATCTAGACATCTACCTATCTATCTAGACATCTACCTATCTATCTAGACATCTATCTATCTATCTAGACATCTATCTATCTATCTATCTAGACATCTATCTATCTATCTATCTAGACATCTATCTATCTATCTATCTAGACATCTATCTAGACATCTATCTATCTATCTAGACATCTATCTATCTATCTAGACATCTATCTATCTATCTAGACATCTATCTATCTATCTATCCAACTATCTATCTATCTATCTATCTATCTATCTAGACATCTATCTATCTAGACACCTATCTATCTAGACATGTATCTATCTATCTAGACATCTATCTATCTATATAACCATCTATCTATCTAGACATCTATCTATCCATCTATCTATCTCCCGCTTCGGAAGGTTCCCTTCCGTATTCGGATCTCGATCCGATTCTGTGAGCGACTTGCTTCCCGGGTCGAGCGAGCACCGGATCGTGGGCGCTGGCCTTCCTTTTTCTATCAATAAACTTGTGGTTAACGCTACGCATGGATTATTTTAAGAATACATTTTCTACTTTTACCCAGAAAACAGGAACACATATCTTTAAAGAGGAAGCATTAGGCAATCGTTTCTGCCAATGAGAAAATACTTTACTTGGTGTCCCTGATAAAAAACCTTAAGGTCCAAATGTGGCCCGCACACCGTATTTGACCCACCCTCGGTCTGGCATCTCAAAATGGCAAGACTGAGTCGGTCTTAGTGCTCAGGATCAAGTCAAAGCTATTTTGGCCGTAAAATAAAAAGCTAGCTTCTCGGTTTACCTCCAACAGTGACGAAGTGTGCTTTTGTGGGAAAGCGACTGAGTAAGAAGTAGCGAAAGCTAAAAGGAAAAAAAAGAAAAAAAAAGGAAAAAGAAGGGAATATTCCAGAAGGCCTTTCCAAAACCCCAAATAGGCTGTGGAAAGATGTGTGCATCACACATCGCCCCATGTAAGAGAAACCATTCTTCTCCAAACGTGACTCTGGAGAGTTCTTTTTCACTACGTCGTCTTGGAAGTCCATCATTGGAACACCTTCACTTCTTCCAAAGAGCTTCTACTTTCGAAAAAAAATGTCCTTGGAATAAAGATGGAGGCTCTAAAATACAGTAGACCCCCCAGGATAGGGTGATACATGAGCAATACATGATTTTGAGTGCTCAAACACGCTAATATGCTATTAGCTGAACAACCTCCCACAATGCCTTTCTCTTTTAATCATTCAGTAAAGACACAGCAAGTCAGTGATACTAAACAGATGCTCCTCTACTTACAACCGTTCCACTTACAAAAAAACGATACAGACGGTCAGTTTTTTCAGGATGTCGAAAAATATCTGGACATTGTGTCACGGTTGCCATGGCACCCAATTGGCCCCGCCCATGGACACCAGCTGAAACTTGACAGATTGCTCCCTGTCACTACTTAAACGCTGTCCTGTGAGTCGCCTTTCGTCGGAGCGTCTGTGAAACTCTGTTTTGAGACGTCACGTCCTGAGAATCCCCGTTTTTCCTGTGTTTTTGCTCTTGTTTTGCCAAGCCCTGTGAATCTCCGTTTTTTCCTGTGTTTTTGCTCCCGTTTTGCTCTGGCCACGATCTGTTTGATTTTGACCACTTCCGCATTCAGAGCAATCTACTCCCCGCGACCAACGATCTCCGGATCGAGTGTGCGCTCCTTTCTTCTCCCCAATAACCTGTGAGTAACGTTACGCGAGTGGGTTCTGCTTCCTGTTTCCTGTCCTGGTCACATACTATACTGTACTTTGACGATTTTATTTTTTAATATCTCGTGCAGCCATTCGATATGGTTGGCGTAAAGTATAAAGAAGAGCGAGACGTTTCTTTTGAAATGAAAGTGGAATAAGAAAGCTTGATGCGGTTGAGAAAACAGTTGGATCGCTTTTTTTCGGCCACTCTCTAACACAGAGAGGACTTCTTGAAACGTTTCTTCCAAAAGTAAGTTAAACTCAACATTTTTTATCTTTATAGAGCATATTATTTTATGAAATGTTCATTTTTTTAGTACAAAACAATAAAGGTTGCTTATACAAGCCTCAAACATACTTATATAAACCTTAAACATACAAAATATAGCACTGAAGCAACTTACAAACAAATTCAACTTACGAACAAATTCAACTTACAAACGATTGTCCTTCATAAGTAGGGCAGCGACTGTACTGTATTTCTTCACTACGGGTCCAAAGCTTGCAGTGATGCTAAAGGGAGAAGCAAAAACATAATATCAAAAACATGATAGCCAGGGAAATGAAGCTTGAGTCAATAAAAAAATACAAAGAAGGTACAGGAAATACTACTCTACCTAGTTGCATGGCCGAAATCCAAACATAATCGAGACCGGTAAAAATATTAATTACAAATAAGAAGACTACTAAAGCAAGGACATTTTCCAATCAACGTCTCATTCAGAAATCATATTTCTTACAAAATCACAATGATCCATGATATATTTTCAGAACCGGTCAGCTGGATATTCAGGGTCTTATGGGAGCATCCCTTTGGAGACCCCCGTTTTAAGTGCATGACCATTCTTGCAAGTGGAAGCTTTAAATTAAGTTTCAACATTAATTTACTCTTTCCTTACCCCTCTGCATCCACCCGCTACTTCACTTGACCAGCTCAAGTCACACCAAAGGTGAATTCAATTTCATTCTACCTTTACTTTTATGTTTATTTATAATGGTATTTATTCACATACACTAATAGTACACAAAAGCAGAACCAACTACATACTACCTACGGCAATTTGACTCAATGTTGCATCCAGGGGAGCTTCCGTACAGACAAGTATGATTTTGATTCTCATTTCAATTCTTGAAACGCAAAACTCTCAAGACTCATCTGTTCATCATCATCATTTCCAAACTGGCTGCTGAGAAACACAACTAAACTTCAGTCCTCAGAGACGATCGGGTTGATTAGAACCGCCAAGAACGTCTCCAGAAGCCACTTCAAAAACATGGCGGCCTGTTTTGGTTTCAAACATTGAAGGGTAAGGTTCCTCCGAAAACAAACAGTTCCCTGAGAGTATTTGCTATCGTGACCAAACTTGTAATACATTAGTAGAAGGGGAGGTGCTTCATTATAAGACATAGTCTTTTTTAACACTTGACACGTCTTTAAACATTTATGATTGACTGGAAAAATTTGAAGTGTGAAGCGGCTGGGATGAAGATCAGCATCTCCAAATCTGAGAGGATGGCCCTCATGTCATGATTGCTGGTTGGGGCCAGCAGCCACGGGACCTGATTGGCTGTTGGACTCTTTGTCAGACCGTCTGCAAACCTATGCTCTCAGCTAGGCAAGCTTTTGTACCCTCCGACATTATCCTGCCCTGTTTTCCTGCCTGATACCTGTTGCCGACCTTTTTCCGGACCCGTTTCCGCTATTGCTCCTCCGTCTTGGCCATCGACCTCAGGTACCACCTCAGGATCCTGTCGGGTGAACTGGCTATACAAATAAACATGACTTGACTGGACGAAGTGGCTGGGGATAAGGTGGTCTGGGCTTCACGGCTAAGGCTGTTATAATAATACCTGTTGTCGACCTGTTTCTGGACCCGTTTTTGTTTTGCTCCTCCATTGACCTGTTTTGCCCTATTTCCTGCCTGATACCTGTTGCCGACCTCTTTTCTGGACTAGTTACTGCCCTTGCACCCCCGTCCCGGCCATCGACCTGTTTTGCCCTGTTTCCTGCCTGATACCTGTTACCGACTTCCTTCTGGACTCGCTACTGCCCTTGCTCCTCCGTCCCAGCCATCAACCTGTTTTGCCCTATTTCCTGCCTGATACCTGTTGCTGACCTCTTTTCTGGACTCGTTACTGCCCTTGCTCCTCCGTCCCGGCCATCGACCAGTTTTCCCGCTGCCTGTCTTGGTACCACCTCAGGATCCTGTCGGGTGAACTGGCTATACAAATAAACATGACTTGACTAGGCGAAGTGGCTGGGGATAAGGTGGTCTGGGCTTCACGGCTGAGGCTGAAACCCGCAGGGTTCCCTCAGGATTTTTCCATTCAACTTCAAGACTTTTTAAGCCCTTTTCAAGAACACATCCAATGATGTTTATGACTAATCTTGTAGACAAGATTTAAGACCTTTTTAATACATATATCTGAGGTTATCAAATTTAAGACTTTTTCAAGTTTTTAAGACACCCTGAACCCAGGAAACGCTGGAAAGACTATGTTTCCAGACTGCCCTGGGAACGCCTCAGGATCCTATCAAAGGAGTTTAACGAAGTGGCTGGGGATAGGGAGTTCTGAGCTTCTCTTCACCTAGGACACGGCGTAAAGACTGTCAGCACTGCTCGCACAGTCTCGGCGCACAAGAAAATCTAGCCAGCGCACGAAAATCAGGGCTCAAAATTACCTATTAAGAAGCGACTTAAGTCAAAGTTACAGTGCATGAAGGGAAAAATACACGGGTTCCCCTGACGTTGTGTCCTAAATGCGGTATTTTGAAGTCGAACGAAGTTGAGTAAAGTTAGTAGAGTATGTCGAGAACCGGCTTCTTCGGCTCGGCTCACTAAAAGGAACCGGCTCTTTCGGGTCCTAAACGGCTCTTCGGGTTGTTTTTGCTTCTTTCATCCCAACATGACCAAATATTAAGTAAAATGATGCACAAAATGACTTAAAAGAAGAATACCAAAATGAAAAAGGAGTGAAAAGCTGAGAAAAAAAGAAACAAAAGGAAGAAAAAAAAGAGAAGGAAAAATTTTGAAAAAAAGCCAGAAAAAAGAAACGTAGGAAAAAAGTAAATAGAGAACAAAAAGAAAAAAGTAACAGCTCGGAAAAAATAAACACAATGAGATTTTTTTTTAAAGGAATTTAAAAAAAAAGCTCAATCCCAAACAGCTCTTCAGGTTGTTTTTGCTTCTTTCATCCCAACATGACCAAATATGATGTAAAATGATGCACAAAATGACTTAAAGGAAGGGGGGAATACAACAAAAAAGAAAACAATGAAAAAGACAATACTGATAAGCAGCTATATTAGAAAGCAAAAACAATTGAAAAAAAAAACAGTAACAGTTACACTACAAAAATGAACAGCTTTTTGGCGACTCGTCTCGTCAGGCAAGAAACATGGCAAAACCAAGCCTCGGTTCTCCTTTTCCCTATCCTTCGGCTGAAAAAGTAGTGAAAAGCTGAGAAAAATAGAAACAAAAGGAAGAGAAAAAACATGGAAAAATTTAGAAAAAAGCCAGAAAAAAAGAAAAGAAAGAAATGTAGGAAAAAAGTAAATAGAGAACAAAAAGAAAAAAGTAACCGCTCGGAAAAAATAAACACAATGAGATTATTTTTAAAGGAAAAAACAACGAAAAGGAAGAAAAAGTTTGTGTTGCATTCAAATAAGACCCGTGGAAAATCACAGGAACATTGCTGGTAATGCATCGCCTGTTGAATGGGATGGACGAAGTGGCTGGGGGACAGGGACATGGGGGCTTTGTTTTTTGTTTTTTTTGCAGCCTTACTCATCATTACAGCGGAAAAACCATAGAGTCAAGACAGTCTTAGTCATAGATAACGTGAGAACGGAGAACATCAAAAGAACATGCGATCCCCAAAGACATCTGTCCAACACATTTTCATGTTTCTAATCCACGAGGATTTGAACCGGGATTTTCCTCCATTCATCTTTTCTTTGTTAAATGAATAATCCCCCTTTCTAAAACAAACCATCGACAAGATCCAATGACTTTGAAGACGCGTGATCATAAAGACCGCATTTAAAATGGCTGACTTGTTCTGGAGCTATGAAGCGGTCCTCCGTTCTACGACTCCAGATTGTTTATGACAACGAAAAGAAAACACGGCACGAAATCTCGGGTCGATTCAACGTTTGGAGGAGACGCGAGTGTGAAATCTTGCAAACGATGTGAGATGACTTCATCTTTCACGTGACGTGAGAACATGCAAACTGCCGGGAACGTTTCAGCAGATGTTCGGGAAGGGGAAACGGGGAAGGGTTTGGGGCCTTCCGATTCTGTTCATGAACACAAACATGCAAACCATTATCTCTATTCTCCATCCATTCATTTCCTTCTTCTTATCTGGGGTCAGCAGCCTCAACAGACCATACCTCCCTATCCCAAGCCACTTCATCCAGCTCATCAGGCAGGATCTTGAGCCGTTCCCATTCCAGCCTCGTCTCTCCAGCGTGTCCTGAGTCGTCCCCAGGGCCTTTTGCCGGTGGGACATGCCTGGAACACTTCAGCCTCAGCAGGGAAGCCCAGACCTCCCTATCCCAAGCCACTTCATCCAGCTCATCAGGCAGGATCTTGAGGCGTTCCCATGCCAGCCTCGTCTCTCCAGCGTGTCCTGAGTCGTCCCCAGGGCCTTTTGCCGGTGGGACATGCCTGGAACACTTCAGCCTCAGTAGGGAAGCCCAGACCTCCCTATCCCAAGCCACTTCATCCAGCTCCTCAGGCAGGATCTTGAGGCGTTCCCATGCCAGCCTCGTCTCTCCAGCGTGTCCTGAGTCGTCCCCAGGGCCTTTTGCCGGTGGGACATGCCTGGAAACTTCAGCCTCAGTAGGGAAGCCCAGACCTCCCTATCCCAAGCCACTTCATCCAGCTCCTCAGGCAGGATCTTGAGGCTTTCCCATGCCAGCCTCGTCTCTCCAGCGTGTCCTGAGTCGTCCCCAGTGTCTTTTGCCAGTGGGACATGCCTGGAACACTTCAGCCTCAGTAGGGAAGCCCAGACCTCCCTATCCCAAGCCACTTCATCCAGCTCATCAGGCAGGATCTTTAGGTGTTCCCATGCCAGCCTCATCTCTCCAGTGTCTCCTGAGTCGTCCCCAGGGCATTTTGCCGGTGGGATATGCCTGGAACACTTCAGCCTCAGCAGGGAAGCCCAGACCTCCCTATCCCAAGCCACTTCATCCAGCTCCTCAGGCAGGATCTTGAGGCGTTCCCATGCCAGCCTCGTCTCTCCAGCGTGTCCTGAGTCGTCCCCAGGGCCTTCTGCCGGTGGGACATGCCTGGAACACTCTCCAAGGGAGGCGTCCAGGAGGCATCCTTATCAGATGACTGAGCCACCTCCACGGGCTCCTCTCAATGTGGAGAAGCAGATGCCCTCCACCACAGGTGTAAAACAGGCGGCCCGCGGGCCAGATCAGGCCCACCAGTGGTTTAAATATGGCCGGCAAGACAACAGTGAGAGAAGTGCAAGAGAAAAATGAGCTGCAGTTTTAAATATGTCCACCTGAAGTTACTGAAGCCAGTTAACACTTGCAAAACAGCTGTGGTAGTATTTCTCTATTTCTCTCCAACTCTCTTCTTTTATATTTTTTTCTACTTCTCTTTCTTCTGTTTACTCTCTCTTTTTCTCTCTTTTCTCTATTTCTCTCTCACTCTCCAACTCGTTCTCTTTCTATTTCCTCTCTGTAACTTATGCTGTAATTGTCTTTCTTTCTTTCTTTCTTTCTATTTTTCTCTTTCCTTCTCACCCTCTCTTTCTCTCCCTTTTTTTGATCCCTCTCTCACTCTTTTACTCTTTCTTTCTCTGTTGTTTCACTTCTCTCATTCTTTTATCTTTTTCTTTCTCTCTTCATTTCTTTCTTTTTTTTTCTTAATTTCTCTATTTATTTCTCAAGTATTATATCTCAATTCCGCTCTCGTTTTCTCTCACTGTTCCTCTTTCTCCCTGTCTGTTTAGCGCTCTCTCTTTCCCTTCCCCTCTTTCTCGCTCTTTTTCTCGCTTTCTCTTTCTCCTAAACTTACTAGTGAGATTTTTTATAGCATTTGTGGCCCCCAGCTAAAACACTACACTGAGTCCCTCTCGGAGAACCCTGCGGAGGAAACTCATTTCAGCCACTTGTATCCGGGATTCTTTCGGTCATAACCCAAAGTTCATGACCATAGGTGAGGGTAGGAACATGAATTAACCAGTAAATGGAGAGCATTGCCCCTCGGCCGAGCTCCTTCTCCACTACAATGGACCAGTACAGGGTCCGGATGAGGGTAGACATTGCATTACATCTCCATCCTACCTTCACTCATGAACAAGACCCCGAGATACTCCTGCACTTGGGGCAGGATCTCATCCCAGACCTGGACTGAGCATGCCAGCGTTTTCATGCTGAGGACCATGGTTTTGGAATGGAAGGTGCTGATCTTCATCCCAGCCGCTTCACACTCAAATGATCTGCAAAAAGCAAAGAAGCAATGTTGAGGCTTCCAACCCGGACCCACTCAACGAAATTCCGTCCATAAAAGTTATGAACAGAATCGGTGAGAATCGGGCAGCTATGACAGAGTACAACTCGAAACAAATGTGACTTCCTGCCGGGAATGGTGACCAAATTTTGGCACCGGGCATACACGGACCACACATACCTGATAAAACAGAGAGGTACCCCATACATCTGGAACACCCCCAAAGGGCTCCCTGAGGAACACGGTCGAATGCCTTCTCCAAGTCCACAAAACACATGTAGACCGGATAGGCAAGCTCCTGCGGTGTCAAGAACCGGAACAGGATCAGGACCCAAATGCATGACCTTTCTCACACAAGCCTTTTATTTTACGGGAAATGGGGAGTCATGCACGTTAGGCAGCGGTCTGGCGTGGAATGATAGGAAGCCAGAGGCCGACGAGATCGATACCAATTGCCTGAGATGATATTGGACAGATTAGGGTCGATACCGGACAGGACGGGACAGACGGGATTGATATCAAAACGGAAAATCGAAAATTAACAGGACAAACTAGACGGGAGCGAAACTGGAAACCGATATTAAACAACAGGACAGACAAGATTGATATCAAAACAAGATATTGAAATTAAACAGGACAAACTAGACAGGAACGAAACTGGAAACCGATATTAAACAGGACAAAATAAACGGGAACCATACCGGACAGGAAATACCAACAGGAAACAGGACCGAGTCAAAACCCACGTCTTGCGGGGCAGAGGTTCATTGACGGACTGACAAAGGAAGAGTGAGAGCACTGAGCTTCAATAGATGGAAAGCCAATCTGTCAACGAGTCGCAGCTGGTGCCACATGGGCGGGGGCAATTGGGCGCCATGGCAACCGTGACATCCAGGACCCTGCAGAGTGTGTAGAGCGTGTCCACTGTTCAACAATCCTAAAAAATTATTCCAATTATTTCTGATCGCATATGGTGCGAAAGGCAGCCGACAAAACATATTTTTGTCATGCCTGGTGGCTATTTAACTGCGCTGTCTACCATAAAGTGAACTACACTTGTATGGCCGAGATCCATTATCTCCATTCTCATACTGCTGCAAGCAGAGACCAGCATTGGGCACTTCAGAATGCAAGCCATTTTGGCCTGCCTACAGTTGAGGCAGCAATCTATTATCCCTGGTAAATTATTGCTGAGAGATGGGGGGATGGGATTTTTTGTGCATTTTTTTCCTCCACGGCTCATGCCACTGAAGATGAAGTGCACTTATTCTGCCACGATCCATTATCCTAGGTTGACTTTTGCAGAGAGATGAGACTGAGAGAGCACATTTGTGTCATGCATGGTGGCTCATCTGTTCCTTCTTTACACATGAAATGAAAAGAACCCATACAGCCATGATCCATTATCCCCAGTCGACTATTGCCACAAGGGGGGGCGATAGAGTACCTGTTAAAAAGGGGGCGGGTGGAAGGGCTACTTTATGGATTTTTACATATTGCAGGGGTTCTGATTCGAGTTTCGGACTTTCCTGTGTGCCCTGCGATTGGCTGGCAACCAGTTCAGGGTGTCCCCTGCCCACTGCCCGATGATTGCTGGGATGGGCTCCAGCACCCCCGCGACCCTACTGAGGATAAGCGGTGCAGCTAACAGCCCAGTGTAAAACTTCATGCTTTTGTCGAATGATGAGGCGGTAATGGGTAGATATTCGGACCGATGTGATTCATAACGGATCGTAACATCTGCGGAGAAAACTATCGGACAGTTGTTGAGAGTTTCTGCAGCAGCTGCTTTGCTGCGCCAGAGAAAACAGAGCTCCGTGATAAGCAATTTGTCAGAATGATTACGACGCTTGCGTTTCTGCGAGATAGATCTTAACAAGTCTTTAAAGGGCCAGACAGAAGTCTGTGTAGTCTATATTTTCTCATTCCTTCCCCATTAATCAGTAACCTGTTTTCTCGGATTTAGTCGGAGTTATTTCAGTCGTTTTCATGACTATGAAAGCAACAGGAAACAGGGCCGAGTCAAAACCCACGTCTTGCGGGGCAGAGGTTCGTTGACGGGCTGACAAAGGAAGAGTGAGAGCACTGAGCTTAAGACGGAAAGCCAATAGTCGTTTTCATGACTATGATAACCGATATCGCTATGTGACGTAGTACGATTGTGTCATCGCGAGACACTGTGTTTTGTTCAAGGATTTAGAGTTCCATGTTTGTGTCAAGAACCGAAACAGGATCAGGACCCAAATGCGTGACGTTTCTCACACAAGCCTTTTTATACGAAATGAAGATAAAGCAATAATCATAATCATAAAAATGTGATTAAAAATGAATTTGAAAATATTCATTTACCAAGATAAAATGTAAAGCTGAAATAAAAAATAAAATAATCAGAAATTAATTTTCAAAAGTATTCATATGAAATATAAAATAAAATCAATATTAGGAATATTCTTGAATAAGAAATACAAATAAAGCAATGAACACGAAATAAAAAATAAAAGAAATAAACTGATGAATTAAAATCTAATTTAAAAATATTCATTAATAAGAAATAAAATAAAGCAATACAGATAAGATAAAAAACATACATTTAAAAGATAATATAACAAAAAACCCAAAATATTAATGAACACAAAAATAAAAACCCAACTATAAAACATGAAATAAATAAATATAAATAAATAAATACAATATCTAAAAATAAAATTCTTTGTATGAAATCCCCAAAAAAACACTATTAAGAATATTCTTGAATAAGAAATTCCAAATCAAGCAATGAACATAGAATACAATTAAAATAAATAAACAGATGAATAAATAACTAATTTGAAAAATATTCATCAATGAGAAATTGTCATGAACTGGAACAGGATCAGGACCCAAATGCGTGACGTTTCTCACAAGAGCCCGAGCAGATATCGGACAGACGAGGTCGATACCGGACAGGACGGGACAGACAGGATTGATATCTAAACAGGATATCGAAATTTAACAGAACAAACTAGACGGGAAGGAAAACTGGAGAGATTTACATTTAGTAACAGCCATGCAACTTAGCAAGTAGCGGTTTGTATACCTCTTCATCGTTCTTGATAATCCCAAGCTTCGTTTCCATGGTAGGCTTGTAAATAGTCTGCATTTATATATAGCGCTTTTCAAGTCAATAAAGACCTCTCAAAGCGCTTTACAATGTGCTTCACATTTAACCATTCACACACACTCACACACCGATAGCAGAGTCAGCCACGTAAGGCAACTATTTGCTTATTGGGGGCATTAGGGATTCAGTGTCTTGCCCGAGGACACTTCGACATTTAACACGGAGGGGCCAGGAATCGAACCTGCGACCTCATGATCCCAAGACGAGCGCTAGTTTTTGCTCCCTTCCTTAGGATCCAGCGCAAATAAATACAGTAGAAAAACAATCACAGTATTGTATTGCTGAAAGCGATCTGGAACTAAATGGAGAGAAAGGCATCGTGGGAAGTAGTTCAGCCAATAGCATAGACAGTTATCATTGAGACTCTACATATGCAATAATTTATTTTACGTTTTTGGGGAACAGGAAATCATTTGTTGTTGAGGCGTGTCTGCCATTTTATTTCCTGCTCTAAAAAGAAAAACTTGACTGAGCTGTCAACAAAACAAAAAATAAATAATCACTGCTCCAATAGTAAGACTGTCAGGACCAGAGCGAAGGCAGGACCCACTTGCGTGCGTTTCTCTTAGTTTTATTATGAAGAAGGGAAAGGGTAGTATACAGGAGCAGATTACTCAGACGCGGAAGTGGTATTTCTGTGGCGAGCGAAGACAGTGTCGAAAAACAGATGGATGGCCGGGACGGGGGAGCAAAAACGTAGTCAAGTTCAGAAAAGGGGTCGGAGCCGGGAATCAAACAGGAATCAGGACAGGAGAAATTCGGGGTCGAAAAGGCTTGCCTAGCAGGAGCTGAGGTTTGCAGACGGACTGACAACGGGTGACAATGACATAAACATCAGTGGAAGCAGTCACCTCACCTCACTCTGGTTAGCTCAATATACAGGACATACAAGCATGACTCATTGTTTCTCTTTGGAGAGAGACATGAAAGAAGGATTGACTCGTCTTTGATTCCAAATGTCTCCATTTGAAGGACGGAGAAGCCATCCTGTCATTCTGCCTATGAATAAAAAGTATACAGCGAGTGACTAATGGCGCTCTTCATAATTTCCACTCGTATACGGCATGGAAGAACCGCTCCCAGAAAGCTGAAGAAAACCCTCGTTTGTCTCTTTTTTTTCCATTTTGGGAACGATAAATCAGAGAGGAGATGCAACAAGCGCCGCATTGTTCCTCGGGCGAGGTGTCCATCAAAGACACTGGGAAGGTCTTTGAGGAACCACCTGGTAGGACCTCGGTAATGTGGTGCAACTTTTGTTGTATTTTGTGTGTTTAACTCTGATGGATATTTAAACCTAAATCCAGTGCAATTTTGTTACCTTTAGTAGACACTCCAAAAAAGGAGAGAAGACATCAATGGATTTGCCGCCTCAGGACCAGTACAATTTGCAGTGGCTGACAGAATGATGAATTTTGGTGTTTACCAGAAGCTCTTGAACAGGAACGTCCGGCCTTCAAAGTGAAGCGCTCTTGGAGCAAGAAGCAGGACAACAATCTGAAAGTCCACCTCTGTATGGATAAAAACAAAATATAATATGGGGTGGCCAGGTAAAAGTCTGGATTTAAATCCAATTGAGCACGCTGTGGTGTGACCTTAAAAACCGTTAATTACGAGGGTAGAAGAAAAAGAATGGCAAAGAAAAGCCATCAGAGAGCAGTGTCAGCATCATTTTTAAGCAGACTTGTTGAGAAACACTGCAACAATTTCAAGCATTTACGAGGACTACAAACCCAAAATTCAAGCACTTCTCAAGCCTTGAAAACACAACGATAAAAAACAAGGACTTTCAATGATTACAAGCACCCATATAAACCCTGAAAAAGGCATCTAAGCATTAAAACACTTATGCAAAGAAGAATGGGCCAAAATTCCTCCACATTGTTTTAAAAGACTCATTACCAATTATCAAATTTGTTGATGCCTGTTATAGCTGCCAAATGTGGGCCAACTCACTATTAGGTTCAGGGGGCAATGACTTTTTCACTTAGGGCCAGATAGGTTTTGATATGTTTGGTGCCTTAATTGTCAGGACCAGAAACAGGACCCACTTGCGTAGTTTCTCACAAGTTTTATTAGAAGAAAGGAAAAGGGTTGCGCCCAAGATCTGGGGATTGCTGGACGCGGGAAGCAGGTCGCTCTGAATGCGGAAGTGGGACTTCCGTGCCGAGCGATGGCGGTGTCGGGAACGGAAAAACGAGACAGTAGCCGGGATAGAAGAGCAAAAACGTGGTCAGGATCGGAAACCAGTCGAAAGCCAGGAGAGGAGAGTAGACGTGGTCGAGACCAAACACGGATCGTTATTCGGATCGTGAAAACAGACGTGGTCGAGATCAAAACAGGTCGTAGCGGGAGACAAACAGGAGCAAAAAACGGTACAGGCGAAAAAGGGCTTGCCGTGTAAAAACAGAGATTTGCAGACGGACCGACAAAAGGGGACTGACGGGACAAAGCTTAAATACTGACAGGGAGCCAATCCGTCAACAAGCTGCAGCTGGCGCCACACGGGCGGAGCCAATTGGGCGCCATGGCAACCGTGACATTAATACATGGAATCAACATTTCAAAAGTGCTTTTTGTATTTCCTCTGGTTGTCTCTGTGTGATATTAAAATTGGTTTGCTAATATGAAACCTTTGTGAGCGATAAATATGCAAAAAAACACAAATCAGGTAGGGGACAAATATTTTTTTTCACAGCACTGTATGTGACTTATAGGCTTCGAAACGGCTGAACCAGTCATCGTGGAAATTTACACAGTTGTACTTTAGGCCTCTGGGAGTGTCTTTGGCTAGGTTTCGTGTCAAAGGACCACCCAAAAAAATCACAATAAAATCCATAAACATCTTCTTTTGTGTGGTCTGCTTTCGTGTGTGTGTGTCTCTGTGTCGGTATTTGTTGTGTCTTTGTTTGTACGTTTGTGTGTCTGTCCACAAGAAGAGGTGGAAGGGGTTTAGATACGACCACCATCTTTCACAGGCAATCAGGCAGGTTACCCTAGATGTGAAAAATGTCCCAAAAAGAAGAGTTGACACTTTTGGTTTTGATGACTTTTGATGCGTTTTCTTCCCAGGAAGACATTCCACTCTCCCAGAGCAGGATGACATAACATATCAATACCATTTAATGATTTTAGTTTAAATCTGGACTCAGTCTACTCTTTGTGTTTTCATACTCTTGAGCCTGCCGAAAAGGGGAATGCCGCCTAAAAATATTTTGTGTGACGCTCTAATGGTGCACAACCCTTCTAGTTCCATCCACCCATCCATTATCTGCACCGCTTATCCTCAGTAGGGTCGCGGGGGTGCTGGAGCCCATCCCAGCTATCTTCGGGCAGTGGGCAGAGGACACCCTCAACTGGTTGCCAGCCAATTGCAGGGCACACAGGGACAGACAATTCGCTCACACATCCACACTTAGGGACAATTTGGACCGGCCAATTAACCTGACATGCATGTTTTTAGAATAAGGGAGGAAACCGGAGTGCCCGGAGGAAACCCACGCAAGCACGGGGAGAACATGCAAACTCCACACAGGAGGTTTGATATCATGACCTCAGAACTGTGCCGCACACGCGCTAACCACTGTGCTGTCGTGCTGCAACGCTCCTTGTTATTAACATATATATGTATTTCTTTCAAAGTCCGGCCCAACCCGAACCTCATGATTGACATTTTAGGCCCCACTTGGCCTGAAGTCCGGATTGGGACAGGACTCGATTTGGGCTTAAGATCTTACCTCTTAGGTGGAGTATAGACCAATATACCAATATAATACATAGACCTGATATTGTCGAGGTTTAAGCCGATAGAATTGACAAATTCTGATTGGTGAGTAACTTTTTCTGTTAAAATTTAAAAAAAATATACAAAAACCAATGCCAGCACTCTTAACATACGGACATTTTCCTCCAAAAGCAACTCCCATTTTCATGACCCTATTAGCCGACTGGTAGGGATCTTCGGGGATTTACGAGACCGCTTATCATCCTCTCCGAACATATCTCGGCGGTTCGTCCAGAAGCGGTTGCCTAGCAACCGGCGCCACAACAGAGGCGCTCTTTGCAGCGAGTGTTCGCATGAGTAATGCTTCGCGGCCGACAACACCAACACACGCGGGCCAAAGTTGTAAGCGCTTCCATATGGGACGTTTGGAGTCCTGCTCTAAGGAGAGAGAATCGCAGGACAGTACTGTAGCTTCTTTCCGCCACTACCGGCGTGTGGCGCTGTGAGTGGTCACCCAGCATCCACCCCAAAGAAGAAATCCAGCGTCCTCTTCCCAGTTCGTGTGTAAACACACTATACTGTATCTCCAGCAAGCTAAGAACTTTTTATTATTTAATATCTCGTGCATCCATTTGATATGGTCGGTGTGAAGAAGAGGCGAACCGTTTCTTTTGAAATGAAAGTGGAATAAGAAAGATTGATGCGGTTGAGAAAATGGTTGGATCGCTTTTTTCTGGCCACAGAGGAGGAAGTTGCCTTACTCTTGAAGCTCATCTTCCAAAAGTTAAACTTAACCTCATTTAGCTAAATAGAGCATATTATTTTATAAAATGTTTATTTTTTAGTACAAAACAGTACAGGTTACTTATACAGTACTGTCTACATATGTCTATACTGTATCTCCAGTGCGCTAAGAACTTTGACATTTGTACTGTTTAATATCTAGTGCATCCATTCAATATGGTTGGTGTAATGTGTAAAGAAGAGGCGAACCATTTCTTTTGAAATGAAAGTGGAATAAGAAAGATTGATGCGGTTGAGAAAATGATTGGATCGCTTTTTTTCGGCCACGGAAGAGGAAGTCGCCTAACTCTTGAAGCTTTTCTTCCAATAGTAAGTTAAACTTAACCTCATTTATCTTTATAGAGCAAATTATTTTATGAAATGTTTATTTTTTAGTACAAAACAATACAGGTTACTTATACAGTACTGTCTATTCTATGTCTATACTATCTCCAGAGCGCTAAGAACTTTGACATCTTTACTGTTTAATATCTCGTGCATCCATTCGATATGGTTGGTGTAATGTGTAAAGAAGAGGCGAACCGTTTCTTTTGAAATGAAAGTAGAATAAGAAAGATTGATGCGGTTGAGAAAATGGTTGGATCGATTTTTTTCGGCCACGGAGGAGGAAGTCGCCTTACTCTTGAAGCTCATCTTCCAAAAGTTAAACTTAACTTCATTTATCTTAATACAGCAATTTTTTTTTATGAAAGGTTTATTTTTAGTACAAAACAAAATAGGTTACTTAAACAAGCCTTAAGCATACTCAAATAAACCTTAAACATACAAATGTCATGGTTGCCATGGCGCCCAATTGGCCCTGCCCGTGTGGCGCCATTAACAGATTGGCTTTCCGTCTTTTAAGCTCAGTGCGGTCTCTCTTACTTTGTCAGTCCGTCAACGAACCTGTGCCCTGCAAGAGGACCAAAATAGACGGAAACAAAACTGGAACCCGGAATTTAACAGGACAGAAATAAACGGGAACAATACCGGACTGAAGATATCTACGGGAAAACAGGACCGAGTCAGAACCCACGTCTTGTGGGGCAGAAGTTCGTTTGACGGGCAGACAACTGAAGCAAGAGAGCGCTGAGCTTAATATAAACAAAAAGTCAATCTCACGGGCGGGGCCAATTGGGCACCATGAAAACTGAAACCCACGGGCGGGGCCAATTGGGCACGAAGGCAACCGTGACACACACGGGCGCGGCCAATAGGGCGCCATGGCAACCATGACATAAAGTTAAAATCTTGCACCTAATTCTCTTTCTTTCATTATTTTTTTTCAAACTGGATTAATGCGTTTGAATCAGAGGGTGTTTGTGGGTTGGTCGATGCAGTGGGGCACGCCCCTGGACCCCACCTGGACTGTTTACCCACCAGGTGTCATGATTACTGATTCGGCGCACCATTGGCGCCAACAGCCGTGGGATCTGACTCTTTTTAAATTGCCGTCTTCCGAAAGGAAGCCGTCACACCGTCTGTGAACCTATGCTCTCAGCTAGGCAAGCTTTTGCACTCTCCGACATTATCCTGCCCTGTTCTCCTGCCTGATACCTGTTGCCGACCTTTTTCTGGACCCGTTTCTGCTTTTGCTCCTCCGTCCTGGCCATCGACCTGTTTTGCCCTGTTTTCTGCCTGATACCTGTTGCCGACATCTTTTCTGAACTCGATACCGCCTTTGCTCTCCCGTCCCGGCTAGTGACCATTATCCCTGCTGCCTACGATTATCCTCGCTCGACACGGAGGTGCCACTTCCGTGTTCCAGCCACCTGCTACCCGTGGAAACAAGCACTGCTCTCTTTCTTAATAAAAACTGAGTAAAACGAACGCTATTGGTCCTGTCTCCGTTCCTGGTTTGAGACAACACAAAAACAACAAAAATCCAACTGTAGAAATACTCCCAAAATACTACCGGGGTCTTACAAAATTCTACGTAAACAATGATCACACCAACACAAAGATGCACAGTCCACATTGGAGTATAAGTTGCAGATATGGATGTTTTCATGGCATTCAATGATCAGAATTCTGGCAATAGCCCGATTTCAGTCATATAATTGCCTTCGTTTGTGTATCCGGTGACCATACATTTGTATTGGATTTATGACCCGGCATACACACATAACCTCAACGATCCGTCCAAGAAAAATAAGCCAGAAGTCCCCTGAAGGAAACGTGCCACTGTTTAGCAACAAAACCCTCCACGGTGCTACTGTTGACATCTGGCTGGCCTGCAGCAGGGGCAGGGCCCCTCGGGGGCCAACACCGAACAGTGTAAATATCGGCACCTCGTAAAAGCTCGCCCTGTATGTTAATCCGAACCGAATTATGCATCTGGCGTTACGTGCCGTGGAATGGAATTGCACCCCTATGGTGCTTTGAGAACTAAAGGCTGAGTCCTGGTGTAAAGAGAAGAAGGGGGGAGTTCAAATTTTAACCAATTTTGGGTTCTAAGGAACTAAAGTTGTATACAGTAGAACCCCGGGAAAAAACAATCATCAGTTTTGGTCCTCGGAATACTTTGTTGCCTTCTGATTCTCAATAATTGTCCTTGTCATGGTTGCCATGGCGCCCAATTGGCCACGCCCGTGTGTGTCACGGTTGCCATGGTGCCCAACTTCGGGTTCCAGTTTTTTTTCCAAGTATTTCGGTCCCGTTTGTTAGTTTCTCCAGTTTTTGTTCCCGTCTAATTTCTCCTGTTTATTTTCGTTATCCTGATTCGTCATCGATCTCGTCGGTCTCTGGCTTCCTGTTCTTCCACTTCCTAACGTGCATGACTCCCCATTTCCGGTAAAATAAAAGGCTTGTGTGAGAACGTCACGCGATTGGGTCCTGTATCTGTTCTGGTACTGACAGTCGTGATTGTCGATTGGTTACTGCAATACACCTTAGCGAGGGGAGAGGGTTGCGTACCTTGTTCGTATTTCTTGATAATCGATCGGGTTATCGGGTGCGTTTACATCAACGGAATACAGAGATACCTCGGTTTTCACAAACAATGTCCAACTATTCACATGTTAAAATTTAAATACAAAAAAAAACATTCCTGGCGGAATACAGAGATGAAGAAAATGGGGTATGAGTGATACGAGGGATTGGGAATAGTGCGTCTAGAACTATGGTTAACTTTGTGTTATTGTTGCTATTCTTATATCATAACGGTTATTACTAATATTATTACAATTGTTGTTATATAATCTGTGTATTTAATAGGGAAGATGAAGGGGTAGGGAGTATAAGCATTTGCTTCATACTACCCCATTTTGTTGTTGAGTTATTGTTTTTGTTCTGTTTTTATTTTAATGTTCGAATAAAGTTTTCATTCATTCATGATCGCCTGCAACTAAACTATGTTGGTTTACCTAATAAACGAAGTAAGATTGTGAAAAGTGAACCGCGTTAAAGGGAGGGTGTACTGTAATGGACGAAATCAAGATAGTTCATCGCATGAGAGTGAGAATTTTAAATCAAATCGTTTAGTTTTCTCCAACCGTTGTTTACTCGGATAAAACGCTAACAAACTAATTTATGTTCGGCGGTTTGGAAGTTTTCAGAGACGTTCGGTGGCGACGTCATCCCAGCTCCTTCGGATCCAGACCAAACAGGGCCGTGTCTGCTTTTCATTTGGTCCCCCCTCTCCATCTTGACCCCCCCTCCTTCCCTTCATCTTCCTCCGGAGAGAAGTGGGAGGGCGGAACCGAAACCGGGCGGCAGAATTCCAAGACTTTGGAAATTTCTCCCGTCCCAGCCTGGAAGTCGGCGCCACAGCTCTTCTGGGTCCAGACCGAGAGGGTGACCGCTCGCCTTCTTCGATCCCCGTCCTTCCTTTCGGACCTTATCGGAGGTGGATGATGAGCACAAGTCCGCTTGCTGTCAACTAAGAACTGTATTTTTTTTCCTTCAACCGGAGAAGCGGATCGAGTGAGCGGCAGCTGCGTTCGCTCAAGGTAAAGTTTTTTTTGGAAGCGTCTCGTTTTTTTGCTGTTTTTCCACCTCGGCACGTGCGTGTGCTAAGATGCGCGTTATAATCACAGGCTAGTCAGTTTGGCTCACCTGGCGACTGTTGACTAAAGAGGAAAACGGTGAAATAAAATTGAAATTTAAAAAAATGGTGGATTTGATCTAGTAGCTCCAATTTTGGAAATGCTGCAGCAGGAGAAGACATTTTTAGTTTTTTTTCACCCCTAATGCTGGAGAAATAAAAATCAGTGCTTGTTTCGATTTTTTAAACACTAAAATCATAATATATGAATACATAAAATGTTGAAGTAGATAATTAGATATTTAAGTTATTGAATGTAGATTTAAGAAATGAAATGAATAAATATAATGGAGATATTTATGTGACATTAAAGGTGCTGTCGGAATTTTGACATTTTCTACTCACTGATGCCATCTTCTGGCTTAAGTCTTCATTGCAGCCTTTGTCAAGATGCTTGTGTTGCATGTGCAAGTAACAGAATTTTCTAGATGCACTTGAATAAACTCTTCTTTTTTCATCTTTATGGGGGTTTGGACTGTGTTTGAAAGATTCTAATTCTTACTTTCACCATTTTCATGTTTCTTTTTTCATCTTTTTGGGAGTTTGGACTGTATTTGAAAGATTATAATTCTTACTTTCACCATTTTCATGTTTCTTTTTTCATCTTTATGGGGGTTTGGACTGTGTTTGAAAGATTCTAATTCTTACTTTCACCGTTTTCATGTTTCTTTTTTCATCTTTTTGGGGGTTTGGACTGTATTTGAATTTTCTAATTCTTACTTTCACCATTTTCATGTTTCTTATGTCATTGTTTTGGGGGTTTGGACTGTATTTGAAACGTTCTAATTCTTACTTTCACCATTTGCATGTGACTTTTTTCATCTTAGTTGGGAGTTTGGACTGAATTTGAAACATTCTAATTCTTACTTTCGCCATATTCATGTTATACAAGCAGGAAACAGCGGGCACAAGCATAAAACTACTTTCCATCGATCCCCCTAGAGGTAGGATTGGGCATAGAAAAATCCATTCCGACCTGATGCCAGCCCACGCGGTATTAAAGCCCGACCCAGCCCGAGTCCCGTTCACTTGATCTGCAGGACTGAGCCTGAAGCAAACCCCAAATTTCATATTTTATTAGTGAGGACTCGAAGGAGATGGGCTTCTCTCCCTCTCGCTGCCAATTATCCAACTGTCATTGTTCTTTGTTTCTTTTTCTTTGTGGAGTACAATGCACAATTGGATTTTATCCCCCTATAGGCCTTTAAGGAAATATTCTGTTCATCTTTTCAAATGATGCACCTCATTTTCAACAAGAAGCACAACCCATTAAGTCATTTGGAAAACGATTTTAAAATTGTAATTCATAAAAATTGAGCGGGTCGTTTTTGTGAGCCCTTGCACTCACCAGAGACTGGTTGAAAAGAGGTCGAAAAGATGTTCAAAAGATGCGAAGGCGTTGGAGAGAAATTTGCTGAGTTTCTGTTGGAAAGACATTAAAAAGAGGGCAAAGAGATCTTGAAGACGTTAAAAAAAACAACTCAATAAAAGACGTTGAAAAGACGTTGAAAAGACGTTAAAAAGACGTTAAAAAGACGTTAAAAAGACGTTAAAAAGATGGTAAAAAGACGTTAAAAAACATTGAAAGTTTGCGGAGGTTCTGTTGGAAAGACAGTAAAACAAGGGCAGAGCGATCTTGAAAAGACACAAAAAAGACCTCAAGTTTATCAAAAAGACCTTGAAACGATGTTGAAAAGATGTTGAAAAGATGTTGAAAAGACGTTAAAAATTTGCTGGGATTCTGTTGGAAGGACAGTAAAAAGAGGGCAAAGAGATCTTAAAAAGTTATTAAAAAGACACTAAAAGGACCACAAAATAGACCTTGGTTTAACGACCTTGAAACGACATTGAAAAGACATTGAAAAGACATTGAAAAGACATTCAAATCCATTGGAACCTGGTCAAAGGACGTTAAAAAGACACAAAAAATACCTCAAGTTCTATTGAAAAGACCTTGAAACGATCTTGAAAAGACATTAAAGAGTTGCTGAGGTTGTGTTAGAAAGACAGTAAAACGAGGGCATAGAGATCTTGAAAAGACATTGAAAAAGACAAAAAAAAGTACCTCGAAGTTCTATTGAAAAGACCTTGAAACGACATTGAAAAGACGGAAGAAAAGACAACAAAAAGAGGCTAATATTCTTCAAAAAATCTGCTTGAAAGACGTTGAAAAGACATAGAAAAGAAGGTAAAAATAGAATAGAATAGAATAGAATATATATATATATATATATATATATATATATATATATATATATATATATATATATATAATATATATATATATATATAAAAAGACGTGAAAAAGGCGTTTAAAAAGGCGCCAAAGTTCGGTTGAATAAAAGGCAGAAGAGACGGAAGAAAAGACCGTGAAAAGACGCTAATGTTGTTCTAAAAAGACGTTGAAAAGACATTGGACAGACGGAAGAAAAGACTTTAAAAAGACAATAAAAAGAGACGAACGTTTTTCTAGCAAGGCTTTTAAAGGATGGTGAAAAGTCGGTGAATAGACGCCAAGGTTCTGTCGAAAACATGTTCTTGATTAGGTTTTAAATTGAAATTTGAAAAAAAAAAAAAAACTTTTTTCGCGACGTCTAAAAGATAATAAGTAATTAAAAGAAAAAAATGTAAAACCAATTTGCCTAAAATAAAAAGGACACCATAAAATAAATAAACATAAATAAAAATCATATCCTCCGCAATCCTCCACTTGTATTGGTTCTAGTCTATTTTGAGCCAGGGCACACATTGTGATTAAGGGCGTCACAAATTAACATGACTTCAGGTTTTTGAGTTTTTCCTTGCCCTCATGTAAGTTTTAAATCAGGGGATAGTGTCATAATAGTCTGTAGTCTGTGCAGCCCTTTGAGACTCCTTGTGATTAATAGCTATACAAATAAACATGGCTTGACTTGACTTGAGGTTTTTGAGTTTTCCCTTGCCCTCATGTAGGTCTTAGATCAGGGGGTGGTGTCATAATAGTCTGTTGTTTGCAATAATCTGTGGTCTGTGCAGCCCTTTGAGACTCCTTGTGATTAAGGGCCTAACAAATAAATATGGCATGACTTGATTTGAGGTTTTTGAGTTTTTCCTTGCCCTCATGTAGGTCTTAGATCAGTGGATGGTGTCACAATAGTCTGTAGTCTGTGTGTCACAAATAAACATGACTTGACTTGACAGCTACTCATATGGATGAATATTACAGTTACTAATTACTGGAAGAAAGTAAAGCTTCGGAATAATGATTTTTGCAACGATAAATTTGGTTTGTTTCCTGGAGCCCAGTAGACAAGGTCTCACTTACACCTATTCACTCTCTTCTTCGGATGCGTGAGATCTTTCCACTGAAGCGGTAGCTTAAACCTCTCTCATTTATCTGGAAAGCAAGAGAATGGAAAAGATGGTGTTTTTTCCACGCAACTCGCCAGATGAGTGGTGTTTGGACGGAAAAGAGGGGGGAGGAGAGTGAGGACGGATTCCAAGTGGAGTGGGCGTCAGGGATTTGGGATGAGATAAGGGTCCGGTTGTTTTTGGGGGGGGAGGAGCAGGTGCGCTCTGTCAATCTACTGGTCCTTCTGCATGTGGCCACCAGGGGCTACGTGAGGAGATGAGATCAATCCTGGGACACCGAGAAGCTAATGTTCTCGTTCACCTCAGGCAATGGCTTTTTTGGGCGTGGGAAAAGGTTTTCTTTTATATAACCAAATATCTTTACTGCTTCTTTAAAATAATATAGAACCCTAACGCCCCAAATCTAAGTTCTAACCCCACCCTCAATCCGGGGGTCGGCAACCAGAGGTGGGTAGTAACAGAGTACATTTACTCTGTTACATTTACTCGAGTATGTTTTGAGACGTTTTGCACTTCCAGGAGTATTTATAAATCACTACAAGTTTTACTTTGACTTGAGCAGATTTGTGGAGAAACTGTTGACATTAGGCTACATTGAAGCCGTTATCTTAATCCCCTCAAGTGTGTCGGTCCCTGCTAAGGTGCATTTTTCATCGATTTAACGTTGCCCTGTAGCACTGCAGTGTCCCATTGGCCCCGCCCGTGTGGCGCCAGCTGCAGCTTGTTGACAGATTGGCTCCCTGTCAGTATTTAAACTCGGTCTTGTCAGTCCTCTTTTGTCGGTCCGTCTGCGAATCTGTTTTTACACGGCAAGCTCTTTTTCGCCTGTCTGTTTTTTTTTGCTCCTGTTTGTCTCCTGCAACAATCTGTTTTGATCTTGACCACGTCTGCTCTCCCGTCCCGAATAACGACCTGTTTTTGATCTCGACCACATCTACTCTCCTCTCCTGGCTTTCGACTTGTTTCTGATCCCGATCACGCTCTTCTATTCCGGCTACTGACCCATTTTTTCCATTCCCAACACCGCCATTGCTCGCCACGGAAATGCTACTTCCGCGTCTGCACAACCTGCTCCCCGCCACCAGCGATCTCCGGATCGTGTATGCAATCTTTTCCCTTCTTCCCAATAAAACTGTGAGTAACGTTACGCGAGTGGGTCCTGTTTCCGTCCTGGTCCTGACAGTTACATTTACTCGAGTACGTGTTAAGTCGTTTTGCACTTCCAGGAGTATTTTTAAATCACTACACTTTTTACTTTGACTCGAGCAGATTTGTGAAGAAACTGTACTCTTACTCCGCGACATTAGGTTACATTGAAGCCGTTAACTTAATCCCCTCAAGTGTGTCGGTCCCTGCTAAGTCCCCGTTATATGTTTACATATATAGCCTATATATAGTAGTTAGAGTTTAGAAATGCTGAGCTTCACGCAATATTCTCTCGTAACCTTCGCGCATTAATCATGTTTTTAGATTTAACCAGTAACCCAAATGACCACCAGGTGGCACTTGTGAGCAGAGTTTAATTTATTCTATATTAAAGTACTTGAATTTACCTGGATTATTTTAATCTATTCTTAAATTAAATGTAAATAAAACATGATAACAGTTACTCAGTACTTGAGTAGTTTTTACACGTACAAGTACTTTTGTACTTTAACTCGAGTAATTATTTGAATGAGTACTTTTTACTTCGACTCGAGTCATATTAATCTGAAGTAACAGTACTTTTACTTGAGTAACATTTTTAGCGACTCTACTCACCTCTGTCGGCAAAAGGCCATTCTAGAGGCACTTCTTCATAAATGCTTGATAATGGAAAATGAAATGGTTTCTGTAGTAGGAAAACCATAACACAAACGTTCTTAACTTTACAAACAAATATAGATATTCATACAGTATGCGTTTCATTCCTTATAAAGCTTATAAAGCTTTTAATTTTTTTCGGATACAAACATGGGGGACGGGGGTTGGTTTGGGGCCCGGGGTCATATATTTCAACATTCTGGTTTGCCAACCCCTGCCTACCTTGGGATACAATATGAATCTGTTCTGGTGTGAAAATTTAAAAGTAAAATGGGTGTAAAGTGGGGGTTCGAAATCTATGCTAACTGGCTAATGCTTTGGGAACTCCTGGTACCCTGGATAAAAGCGTTAAAATAACAAAAGAGGATACAGTGAGGACTACTGATGTGTAATAAACATGAACATAAATCACACTGTGAATAAATATACATGTAGAGGGAAAATGAGATTTGATTTACCTTTGGTGTGATGTGACGTGAGCTGGTAAAGTGGAGTAGCGGGTGGACGCAGAAGGAAGGAGAGGACTGTAGATTAAAATATAGAAATATTTTAGAGTTACCACCTGCAAGGATTATCATGCCCATAGAAGACTTTTTTGCTTTAACTACCTCCTTATTCTTAATAATAGTCCCGTACAACTTGGCGAGGGTAGTAATTCCTGTCTTCATCATATTTTTTGTTAATTGCCAGCTTCATTTTCATGGTTATCATGTCTTTGCTTAGGACCCATAGCGAATAAATACAGGAATGTACAAAAATACTGTATTGTATTGTCGACTCACTTGTTTGTGCATATGTAAAATCATGTTTCGAGAATGCCCCACTGCGACGTCCTATGAAATGTTAAGTCTCCCATTGTTTTTCGTCACAGCATCATGAAAATGCCAATATGCTATCGGCTAAACTACCTCCCACAATGCCTTTCCCTTCCTTAAGTTCACAATCTCGTGTGCTTTGCAAAGACTTTGCAAGTCGGCGATACTATACGTTTTTTTGTATCGTATTTATCTGAGTCCAAGGCTTGTAATGATGCAGACAAAGGTTGAGCTTATTAAGAAATACGAAAAAGGAAAACTTCTACCCTTGCTAAGTTGCATGGTTGCAACCAATCAATGATCATGATTATTATAAAAAGTAAGGTTGGTTAAATTCCATTTCATTTATAATCCACTGTCACCGTCTGCTCTGCATCCACCCGTTACTCCAATCGACCATCTCCGGTTACGTCAAACCAAATGTCATATTTCTTTTTTTTTTTTTTTGTCATTTTAAAGTTTTTATCCAGGGTACCAGGGCTTTTAAAAGGCATTGGTCACCTCAGAACGGAATTCTATCTAACAAATCTAAATCTTGTAAGTGTAAGACATAGAAAGAAGAACACGAGTTTGCGTTCACATAATTTAGTGCCCCCTACCCCCTTTGTCGTATTGTTGCTGGCAAAGGAACTCCTAACAAAGGATTTGAAGAAATAAGTCATAAATCAGCATGTTTAATAGCTCTTCCACTCTCTCATTTTTTTCTCTTTTTTCCGTGATGCGGCGCAGATGTGTGGAAACTTGGAAGGTCCCGATAGCTCCTCTGTTTTTTATGGTTATCCGTAATTGTGGGTAGGTGCAAATCACAGTTTCGAGAAAGATGGTCATGTCAGTTGTCGTGGCGACGAGATCGGCGGACCCCGACGACCCGGGACGGGCACCCGTGGCACATCTGCTCAGACGGACTAACAACAAGCAGATGTGCGGAGAACTCCCCCCCGGGCTTTACGACTTTATCACGGAACCTCCTCGCATCCTCCGGCGGCGAGGTCGGACTCCAGTCTGGGAGTATATTGTGTTATTTTTTAGGGTTTTCGTGTCAGTAGGGGGCGACGGGGAGCGGGAGTTTCCATGTGCTCGGAGTTGATTTGGCGCCGGTCGGGTTTCGTGTTTGGGTTGTAGTCTGGGTTTGTGCTTTGTTCTGGTGAGTACGAGACAATTGGACAGACATAATTTGGATTCTATGGAAATACTATAATAATACTACACAAAAACAACAAAAATTCAAATGCAGAAATACCACAAAAATACTACAGATATACTAAGAGCATCCTACTATGGAAATACTATAAGAATCCTACACAAAAACAACAAAAATCCAACTGTAGAAATACTACAAAAATACTACAGATATACAAGGAACATCCTACTATGGAAATACTATAAATAATACAATAATACAACTATGGAAATACTATAAAAATACTACACAAAAACAACAAAAATCCAACTGTAGAAATACTACAAAAATACTACAGATATACAAGGAACATCCTACTATGGAAATACTATAAATAATACAATAATACAACTATGGAAATACTATAAAAATACTACACAAAAACAACAAAAATTCAACTGCAGAAATACCACAAAAATACTACAAATATACTAAGAGCATCTTACTATGGAAATACTATGAATAGTACAATAATATGACTATGGAAATATTATAAAAATACTACACAAAAAATTCAACTGCAGAAATACCACAAAAATACTACCGATATACTAAGAACATCCTACTATGGAAATACTATAAATAGTACAATAATACGACTATGGAAATACTATAAAAAAATATGACTATGGAAATCCTATAAAATACTACAGAAATTTTACAAAAAATGGATTATGGAAACCCTTTAAAAATACTACAGTAATACCACCAAAATTCCTACAATTATACTTCGATATCAAATTTAGTGTTTGAAACGGGGACCAACTATGTGAGTTTAATTTCAAAACCAATTTAAAAGAAAATCTAATAAATACATGTCCGCTTGTATATTTATACATAAATAGGTCTTCAGGATTGGCCCCCTAGGCCCCCCACTCCAAATAATTTCCCACCCTCGTTCCAAAAGGAATAGAGATGCAAGATTGTCCAGGTTGGAACGATTAGAAAGGAAGTGTCGAGGTGGGCTTCCTGCAAGACCACCCACCCACATTGCTCACGTCATTCTTAATAGAAAGAAAATGTTTTACCCAACGCTGATAAACGCCCCCTGCTGTGGTTCAAACACATCCCATTTTTACGTCTCCTTGTGTCCTGCATTTGGGTCCGTACGTGTCATATATAACAAATATATATTTTTCAATAAAATGTCTAATATATAATACATATAAATATAAAAATGTACAAACTAAAATATGGGAAAACTATTTAAAATGAGCTGGTTTGAGTATAAATACATGGTTACCTATATTTACAAAATGATTCATATAATACTTATACGTATTTAACACCTGCATATATGAAACTATATTCATAATAAAATGTAGGAAAAAGAGGAAAAAGCTATTTTAAATGAGCCGGATTAAATACAAATATATAACAGCTAAATAATAATATAAAAACATGAATAAATTTTTGAAAAGTGCCCAAAAAATACAATAAATATAAATAAATAATCTATATCATTAAATATTGTACAATACATATTGCTTTAAAAATAAATAAAATAAAGGAAAATGAGAAAAAAATATCTCGGATGAGGCTAATTAAATTAAAATAAAAAGAAAAAAGAAATGAAAATCTTGTGAAAGAATTGTTGTAAAAACAAATGACGTTTGTAGGCCGTACAATTTTTGCAATAATACATGAGTCAATTCATTCAAAAGTGAAAACATTTTTTGCATTGCCGGAAACTCAGCAAAATGTAACGTGATGTCAAGTTTTGGACACGTTTGATAATGACTTAGTTGCCACACTTGGGATCGCCGTTGCTCACTGTTGTTTCAAGCGTTGCTCACCGACTTTGGGTGAACGCTCAGACCCGTAAGGAAAATGACAGGGAACATTGGTTAGGACTGTTCTCCACTTCTCATGCATCTGCGCTTTATTGAAGCGTAATTTCCATTGCTTTGCATGTCAAACATATGAAGAAAGAATGTTTGTAGCATGTTTGTAATATTACTGTAGTTGTATTTTTTGTAGTATTTCTGTTGTTATATTTCTGCAATAGTACGTTTGTAATATAGTACTACTGTAAGAGGTTGTTTTTGTAGTATTTCTACAGTAGTTTTTTCTTTTCAGAATAAAAGCAAAATAATATACTAGGTCGCTAGATAGATACTTAGTTTTTCAGGAATTTTATAAAATTTCTGTTGAAGTATTTTTGTTTTAGACACACAAAAAGACAACAGGGACAAAGTAGGCACCCAAAACTTTTGAAATTAGGAGTACTTTTTTACGTATCATCAATGTTGTGAGTATATTTGGACCATTTTTGTTTGGCGAGCCGGATAAAAAAGCCTATGTGCCGTAGTTTTCCCACCCATGTCCTAGACCTACTCCCAGTCATGTAACCTTGTCAAAGTGTTACGTAACGCGTACGTTACATCCCCGCCGAGTTATATTTTTGCAGACATGTATTTTTCTTCCCCGGCAGACGAGTGGTCTGTGTTTTTGCCCCACGTCGTGAGAAGGTTCTGGTATGCGCGGTTTGAGCATCATTTTGGGAGTTTGCATTGTTTGGTTTTTCTATATTTGCAACAACGACATGACGGTAAAGAATAGCTAAGCGAGAGTGATCCTGGAATGTGCCCCTGCACCCCATATAAAACATTGAAACAACAAAATAGTACATAGGTAGTAATATGTACTTGTCATAAATGTGTATATAATGCATTCCAAAAAATATACATGAAATAAAATAAATTAATTCTATTTACCTTTGGTCTGAGGTGACTTGAACTGGTACGGTGGAGTTCGCAGGTGGATGCACAGAACTTGATGAGGGTAGTAATTTGTGTGGCTTCTTCGAATGTCCTGCAAATCTCAAGCTTCCTTTCCGTGGTTGTTTCAGCTGCCTCCTTCAGCATGACTGGAAACCTTGGGACAGATAGCAAATAGATACAGTACATAATATACCTGTAGAGTATTGTACCACCAACTCACTTTAGGAACGCCTGAGATTCTAAACTGAATGAGGAGAAAGACATTGTAGGAGGTAGTTCAGCCAAGAGCATGTCAGCATTTTCATGATGCCGTAAACTAAACCAATAGCAGACCAGCATTTTTTTAAGACATCAACTAATAGCAGACGCACAAACACACAAAGAAGTTTTAATTTCCTATATTTTGGAGCACAAAAAATTTAAAAAAATCTATAAAGATGGGCTTAGGGTATGTTGTATTTATGTTTACCAATACCTACCTTCATTAGGACTGTTTAGCCAATCAGAATGCAGAACACAATGCACGATGAAAACCGAAAAACCATGAAAGGCAACCCGTGTTTCAGCGAGGGACTACTGGAATCCAAAATTTGAAAGTTTATTATATACAGGTAACCTACAGACCTAGTGAAAGCGATCCCAATAAAAAATGGAACATCCAAATTGGAATATTTTTGATAAATGGCATTTTCTGAAGACCTTTGCATGGCCAAAATCAAGCACTTTTTAAGGACTTTCAAAGCCAGTTTTCTCATTTTTCCAGTACCGTTTAAAGAAATCCAGCGCTGATCAAAAGAACTGAAGACAAAACCTTAGTTTCAAGCCCTAACTCTAGCCTCAACATTTTTGGGGAAACCTAAAATCCGTTTAAAAAGCTAACTTGCAACCCTAACCCTAGCCTCTAACCCAACACCTACAACCAATTAGGGAAAAAAAAAACACTGGACCGTGTGTACAGTAATATCAAACATCTAGTTGGATCCGGCCATCTCTGTCTGTCCCTCACCCCCTAATACACCCCCCTTCGGAGGAAAACAAAGCCTATGCAACAAGGACAGTACAAAGATCTTCTTGTACCTTTATCTCTTTGTTTTCTTTGTCCTCACTGTAAAATGTGACACTGGAGTGCCACGTCCAATTTCGTGGTCACAATATATTCAACCCATGTTGTAACCATGAAAATAAAGGTATATTCTATTCTATTCTATTCTAAAACTAGCTGTAACCCTCACCATAACCCTGTTTCAAACCGTAACCCCAGCTTTATCCCCATTTTGGAACCCCTACATTCAGTTTAGAACCCTGTCGCTCAAACCCTAGTTCCTTACCCTAGCCCTGTTTCAAACTGTAACCCTAGCTTTTTACCTATTTTGAAACTCCTACATTCAGTTTAGAACCCTAACATGCAGCTCAAACCCTAGTCCCTAACCCTAAACCTACACCTATTTCTAGGTGTAAGTCTACCCCAACCCCATTTCCAAAGTCTAAATTCAGTTTAAGACCCTTATAGGGAGCCTTAGTTTCTAACCCTGGCCTTAATCCTATTTTAGAACCATAAAATGTTTAAAACCCTTTTTCAAAGCCCAAACTCTATCTCCAAACACTAGCCCACAGGCGTCAAACAGGCGGCCCGCGGGCCAAATCAGGCCCGCTAAGGGATTGAATCCAGCCCGCGAGACAACACTCAGAGAAGCGCAAGAGAAAAACAAGCTGCAGGTTGAAATATGTCAACTTGATGTTGCCAAAGCCAGGTGCCTCAAACAAAGACACTGTACTTGTATTTCTTTCTCTCTCTCTTTCTTTTCCACCCCTGTCTCTCTCTTTTACTCTCCGTGTCTCTCTTTTTCTCTTCCTTTGTTGCTCTTTGTCTCTTTATCTGTGTCTTTTTAACTTATCTTGCTCTAACCTACTTTTTCTCTCTTCAAACCCTTCGCGCTCTCTTTTTTCTTGTCTCTTATTCTGTCTTTCTATTTCTCTTTGGATTTCTTTCTTCCTCTCCCTTTCTTTTCCCCCTCTCTCTCTCATGACTTTTTATCTCTTTTGTTTCTCACGCTCTCTCCCTCTCTCTCTTTCTTTGTCCCGCCCTCTCTCCTTTTCCCTCCCTCTTTCTCTTGTTTCTTTATCTCTCTTTTTCTTTCTCTTTAATCTACTAGTCCGGCCCCCGACAGAATGAAATTAAATGAAAATGAAATGATCTGCATTTATATAGCGCTTTTCAAGTCAATGACTTCCCAAAACGCTTTACAATGTGCTCCACATTTTCCAATAGCGGCCTTGCAGCCATGTAAGGCGCTAACCTGCTTATTGCGGGTATTAGGGGTTCAGTGTCTTACCCAAGGACACTTCGACATGTAACACGGACGAGCCGGGATTCGAACTGGGATCCCTTGATCTCAAGACGAGCGCTCTACCTCCTGAGCTACTGCCGATAGAATGTTTGTTCTATCGTGTGGCCCCCAAGTTCAAATGAGTTTGACACCCCTGCCTTAGCCCAACACCTAACCTGAGAAATCTGGCAACAATTTCAAGCATTTACAAGCACTTCGCCTAAAATTCATGCATTTTTCAAACATTGAAAACAAGACATTAAAATTCGATCATTTTATAGGATTTCAAGAACCTGTGAGAATCCATCTTTTGCAAGGATACAATTGGGAAATCTTCTTCGGTACACTAGACAAAGTCTCACGGGACACTGGTTGTCAACAAAACTAAATTCCATTTTCTCTCACTTTTCTCTTTCCAAGATGGCGAGGCATCGGGTGATACCGCTCTGCGCCCTTGTCGGGGTCCTGCTCGTAGGATTCCTTCCCCAACTCCAAGCACAGGACTGTAAGTAAAAAGTAAAGTAACGAAAAGTTAACTTTTACAGGTTTACGTGACTGAAAGTCAAGATCATCAAGAGTACGCCCAGGAAAGAGTTTCACAAAGACCAAAAATGATTAAGAAAGTTCTTCGGCTTGCTTGGGAAACGCCATTTTAGGAGTATTCGGAAACTCGGGATAGAGAGTTTGTACAATCGGAAAACGTGGAAAAGACAGTTCCACAATGGCTAAAGTGTGTTTCTGTCAGAAGGTTTAACTCGATTTTAGAATAAGTTGATTCCATTGATTGAAAATTTGAGGTTTCAATGCGCCTCCTACAGGAAGAACCAGTGAAAGTTGGAGTTATTGTATTATGACAAGTAATCCATCTTGTGCAGTTTCCTTAGCTCAGGAGTTTCCAAACTTTTCAGAAAGCAGAGAAGATTTGGTCAGATGAAAATGTGTTAGGGCCGACTACTCAGCTTGACATTCTTTAATAAATTCACCCTCCGTGAAAGGATCAGCGTCGCAACCTCATAGCTCGCCATAGTAGCAATTTCGTTTGACCCGCAGGGTCTCGTGAAAAAACACTGCTGTGCCGTTAAAACAATTTCCGGTCGCTTTACCTTTTCACAGCGTTTGTTCCTAGTTAGCTTTTTGTAGTCAGCATGTTTCGTCTGGCAGTATTAGATTCTTTGACAACAGCCACCGTCTCTTGGCAATTTCCATTTGTCCGGGAAGCGGCGGCCCTCACAGTCAACTTTCCTTTTTTTATTTAAACAGAGCTATGTTGGAAATGGGGTGGGATAAAAATCTCACAGAAAGCCAAGGGCAGGGTGGCCAAAGGGCTACTGCCATCATCTGGTGAAATGGTGATACTGATATTGCGGCCAATATTACTGGCCACATTATGTTAATTTTATGGGCCAGTAAAATGTGGTCACGGGCCGTAACCGGCCCCCGATTGAGACTTTGGGCATGCTTACCTTAGCCTGTTACTTCCCTACTATTTAAAAAAAAACTAAGAAAACCACCCGTGAAGTGTTTATAATCTCCTACATTACCGTTAAATTGCACGAATACCACACATCTGTGTATAATAATACGATACCCCCCACGATAAGCTTCCGAAATATGCTTTCTTTCTAACGTAGGCCTACTTGAGTATAACACAACATATTTTTTTTCTTCTTTTAGAAGATTGCGCCCACTGTTTGGCGGCTGATTTTTACTTTCTAGTGGATTCGTCGTGGAGTATGGGAAAGGAGAACTTTGAGCATGTCAGACATTTTCTATACAGTACAATCCAAGCGTTGGACCAGGTCGGCGGGGGGAGATTCAAATTCGCTCTAGTGCAGTACAGCACCGAGCCGCAAACCGAGTTCCACCTCAAGACCTACCCGACCACGAAGGGGGTCCTGAGGCACGTCCAGGTTATGTCGTATCGCGGCGGGGGCACCCGGACTGGCCTGGGCCTTGACTTCCTGATCCGCACCCATCTGAAGGCTGACTCCGGAAGCCGGGCTAGCGAAGGAGCTAGGATTTAGTGGTGGGGTTTTGCGAGGCTATAGGACAATCAGGGGGGGGGGGGGGGGGGTTCCGAACGAAGCCCCCGGGGCTAGAAGAGGGAACAGGTAATGAAATGGGACGGTCCTCCGCTATCTTACTAATGTGACCGCATGTGCCGGAGGGACTCCGATGCACATACGGCGGACTTGGTCATTAACACAATCAGATACACTTTGCCTTCTTTCAGACACAAAATTAACATCACTGTTATGGTTATGTGTAGAAAATCACCTCAAATGCATGTTTTTGAGAACCAAACATAACAAAGCACAAAGTCTTTCGGGTTTAAAGTTTGCTCTTTTCCATGAATTGACGCACAAACAATCCAGAACAGCAGAACAATAGACACTCTGGCTTGATAGATGCATGCGGGAGGAAACACAAAAGAGCATTTAAATGCACAAAATTAAGTCCTTCTGGTTTAAAATATGTGTCTTTCATTGATTTGAGGCAAAGGGTCCTTGGACCTTGTTCAATCCAGAACAACAAAGACAAAAACACTCAAGCTTGAATTAAACATGGCGGATAAGAGCCAAACACAAAAGATCTTTTCTATGCACTAAATCAGCTCCGTACTCAAGTCAAGTTTATTTGTGAGGCCCTTAATCACAAAGAGTCTCAAAGGACTGCACAGATCACAGACTATTGCAAACCACAGACTAATATGACACCATCCCCTGATCTAAAACCTACATGAGGGCAAATAATACACATTTATCAACATAAAATATAGGTTATTCATATGCTCTAGAGTAGAAGTGTGAAATGTGCTTTTGTCATTGAATTGACACACAAACAAGAGTCCTTAGGCCTTTTTCAATCCAGAACAACAAAGACGAAAGACACTCAACATTAGTTTACGTATGCGGGAGGAGAGGCAACCACAAAAGACCATTTAAATGCACTAAATTAATTCCTTCATGCTTAAAAAAGGCTTCTGTCGTTGAACCGTTCAAATCCAGAACAACAAAGACAACAGATTATCCAGATGGATTTACGCCTCAGGGATCATAGCCAAACAGAAGAGATCATTTGAATGCACTAAACTAAGTCAGAAAGGTTTGAAACAGAATTCATTCATTGAATCAACGCGTGAACATAGGTCCTCTGGCCTTGTGTCATCCAGAACAACAAAGACAACAGACACTCAAGCTTGATTTACGCACACAAATGGTCATTTTAATTAACTCAATTAAGTCAATTTGATTTGAAAAATGGTTAGATCATTAGATCAGGGCACAGTCACGTGTCCTTGGGAAGAAACAGACACTCATGTTTACGTACGCATGCGGGCGAAACGGCCTCACCCATTTACACTCTCTCGTCCAATTTGCTGCTCTCCCAGCATATCATCGATAACGTTTGTCAGAAATTAACATGATTGTAACACATCATGTGGTCTACCCCTTAATAGGGAACTTCCCAAGCCGTACTACATACCTTGCGTGTCTTGTTAGATCCGGAAAAAGCCAGAAAGAATGAACCTGTTGGAATATTTGTAAATTAGGTAATAATTGATAACGATATAAAGTCGTTGACACGTTCTTCGTATCGCCTGCACACTGTAATTAGCAATTCTATTAATAACCTATGTGTTACATTACAATATTCTTCATGCTAAAATCTACCAATTTTATCAGATCTTACTAAATCCCTGAAAAAAATGGGCTTTCTAAAGGGTTAGATGCAAAAATAATGGATGAGGTTAAAAAAAACCCACAATAATTTCTATGACCACAGCATTTACACCAATCAGTGATCTTTTAACAATTCCTAACCATTTACCATCACTTCTCTTGTAAACGTTTAATGTCTAAATGTATCTGTGTGTTGTTTATGTTTGTTTGAAAAAAAATGTTGTGTATCTAAGACAGTGATGAATCCGCCTGGTCTCCATCCTTACCCTGCAGAACAAGTACTATGAGTGAATCAATTGGGCCCCAAAATTGGCATCAAACCAAAGAAATATAGACTCGAGTACTGTAGTCTATTGTCATTGATTTTGATGTATTATCAGTCGTTTACAAGATTATATGTGGCACTCGAGGATAAAGATGTAATAAAAGACTTTTAAAAGAAAAAAAAAGAATAGTAGGATAGATAAGCTATCCTCCAGACCCGGCAGAGAGCAGCCCATGATTTTCTAGGCTGTGCTGATGTACCAATATACATAAAAACAGTACAATCTTCTGCACTCAAATGGATGAGCCAACGGATCATCACTGGTCACTTGATCTAAGGTCTGTAACACGAGACTGTATTGGAGGCTGACACCGTGGAGTTTGTCCAAGAAACACGTATTGAAATTTGTTAAAAACCCAAAAATTAAGTTTTAAGTTTTGACGTGAAAATATGATTATGAGTTTAGGGTCACATAAGATTTGCAGTGCGACCTTGGTTTTCAGATGCCCTGGTTTCCATGGCTTTCAGTCAACAAGCTAACTTCTAAGTTTGCACTCAGGCAATAAACAAGTTGGAAATTGTCGTTTACTAGACACTCAAAATAAGGAGAGAAGACCTCAATGGATTTTCACCTAGCAAAGAGAACAGAAGGAGAATGTACACACCCTCAATATTTAATAATCCAACTTGTTTTAAAAGTTCTCCCTTGAGCCTTTTTTTATTAAAATATCATGGGCTACAAAAAGCAGATCAACCCTAAAGGGTGTGGGTATCAAAGAACAGCAACAAGATTGCGCAATAATAGTAAAAAAAACAATATAGGCAATATACATTTTTCATTATAAGGAAGCTGAAAATAAACAATTGTAACACTAATTTCGAATACACATTACATAATTTCCTAATCACCAGAATTCCGATTATGTAAAACCATGTAAACATGAACAGTAACCTGATTAAAGATTTAGTCCAACTGCAAATATTGCAATTTATTTTCCAATTACTTGATACGCATTTGAGTAATTTAATTGCTTGTTTCCCTCATCCAATATTCTGTTTCCAATTGGATTATCGCCCACATATCAACAAACGTAGTAATAGTAGAGGCCATGTGAAAGGTGTGACAAATTTGGCCTTCCTTGAAACCAGCTTTGGAATTTTGGACGGAGGAACAGGGTTGCATCTGGTTTCTTGTCTTTTATTGTCAAAGCCAAATGTTTTAAATTCATATGGATAAAAAATACTGTTATAGCGAGTTCCTATGTTTAAGAACGAACCAGGACTCCAAAGTGGTCTTTCGTAATCACTCGGGCAAATCTCCTCGGTTCAGCCGACATGCAGCATGATGTTTCTGCAATGACTTGTTTACACTGAACGTGTTTCCACACCCAACATCCTTTCCCCACTTTTCCACCCTTAACCCTTTCACGAGTTCCATTTTGTTCTGTTTGTCTCTCTCTCTCTCTCTCTCTCCCCCCCTTAAAGCACAAGATTCGGCAGACCTTGTTCTCTTAATTGACGGATCTCAGAACGTCGGAGCAGCAAACTTTCCATACGTGCGTGATTTGGCTTTGAGAATCGTTGAGAGCCTCGATGTGGGCAGGGAGGCGGTTCGGGTGGCCTTAGCCCTGTACCACGCCAACCCGGAGATTAAGTTCTATCTCAGTAGTTACGAGAGCAAAGCCTCCGTCCTGGGAGCCGTGAAGGAACTTACATACTCGGGGAGTCTCCAGTCCAACTTGGGCCTGGCCTTGGAGGAAGTGGCCCAGAGCCTTTTGGTCCAATCGGCAGGGGGCAGGGCGGAAGAGGGCGTGCCCCAGATGGTGGTGGTTATCAGTGCCGGGCCGTCCACTGACGATACCGGTGCTGGCGACCGGGCCCTTAAGAGGGCCGGAGTCGTCACATTCGGTGTGGACATCGGTAACAGCGCCACCGCAGATTTGGAAGCGGTCGCTACCGATAGGTCGTTTGTCCTGTCGGCCCCCGATTTCAGAACGTTGGCGAGCGCGGGTGACCAGCTGACGCCGTTGGTTCAGGGTGTGGTCCAGCGCACCATTATAGTACAGAACGAGTTCTCAGAAGGTAGGTCACGTTTCTGTAACTGTGGTTCTGAGGTGGCATCCTGTACTTTTTCTGTTATAAAATGAAACATTTGCAAATTCATGGATAACAATCATGGTCATTTAACATTGGAATCATATACAGAGTAAGTATTAAGCCAATCATTTTAACCGGAATAATCAAGTGCCACCGGCAACAAAAACAAACCTTTAAAAACTCGTTGAAACTTATAAAGTGGTCAGATCATTATAATTATAACATAAATACAGCATTGACTTCAGTGTCAAGTGTATCAAAACATTTTGTGGTTGTCAAGAAACTAGTAAGGTAGACCCCAGATACAACATTAATCCATCCTATGATGGGATTGCAAGGTGAAAAAGCTTTATAGCGGGGACAAAAACCTATGCTAATTATATAATGTGTTCCAAACTATGGCAACCCAGATAAGAACATGAAAATAAGAAAATGGTATATAGTAAGTACTACTACTGTGTCATACATATGTATATGATTAAATAACATTATGAATACATAAGTACATCTGTTTTAGCTCTGGTGAGAAGTGACTTGAGCGGGTACGGTAGAGTAGCAGGTGAAGGCTGAGAAAGGGGGTATGGGGGGCAATATGAAAGATTAAAATAGTCAAGTCAAGTCATTTCTATTTGTGACGCCCTTAATCACAAAGAGTCTCAAAGGGCTGCACAGGTTATTGCAAACAACGGACTATTATGACACCATCCCCTGATCTAAAACCTACATGAGGGCAAGGAAAAACTCAAAAACCTCAACATGAGGAAAATTAAGAAACCTTGAGAAGGGACACATAACATACAAGCACTTTCATGATGCCGTGACGCATTCAACAAGCAGGCCAGCATTTTATACAATGTCCAACAATTGCAGACAGGCATCTCAGTGATGTAACTCTATGTACGCACAAACACCAGAGTTCTAATTTTGTTATTTTGCACAATTTCGTAGTGTGGAAAATGTCATAAATGATGAAAAAACACCTTATTCCACTTCATAAATTAAACCCCGTCGTGAGGCGCGGTCTCAGTATGCTGTATTTAGCAATTGTGCTAAGCATACGTATGCGACCTTCTGAGAAGTTGCCTTCCCATTTGAGTTTCCAGTTAATCAAAGTTCTCTCCTCTTTAGTCTTGGCTGTTGGTCAACGAGACATCATTTTCCTCCTGGACAGCACAATGGGCGCCACCGTCATCAACTCAGTCCGCGAGTTCATCCGGCGTTTCGTCGACACCATGCCCATCGGCCCGGACGGCGTTCAAGTGGGTTTGGCCCAGTTCAGCAACGCCCCCCGGATGGAGATCGAGCTCAACTCTTACGGAACCAGAGACGATCTGATGGCCGCTTTGGGTCGGATCAAACCCAGACAGGGCCAGGCGGTCAACATCGGTGCCGCTTTGGACTTTGTGAGGACTGACATGCTGCGGCCCGACAAGGGCAGCCGCCTGGATCGAGGCGTGCCTCAGCTGGTGCTCCTGATGACCACGAAAAAGTCCAACGACGATGTGACCGGTCCGGCCAGAGCTCTGCAGCGAATGGGCGTGCTAACTTTAGCCGCAGGGTCCAAGGCGGCTGATGAGCAGGAGCTGAAGGGGATTGCCTTGAACGAAGATCTGGTCTTTATGATGAGGGACTTCCGGGTCCTCCTCCGTAGCCCCAAGCTGATCATTGAAGCGCTTTCGACATTAGCTGGTAGCGTGGTGACTGAGGAGCCCACTGAACCAGGTAGGCATTTGTCTCCCAAAAGAAGTGTCTTTACGGTCATCGATAACAACGTACTGTAGTATACAATGTTTACAACAAGATTAGACGTGGAACTCCAAGTTAGGAAGACTTTGGGAACAGGTCAAAGCAGTTGTGGAAGTCCTTTAAAGTGTTTTCGCAATGTCCTCCGGACTGGGCAGAGGACGACTGATCTTATGCTGTGTTGATGACTCTGTCACAATCCAGAAACGGAGACAGGACCCAAAAGCGTTCGTTTTACTCAGTTTTATTGAGAAAGAGAGCAGTGCTTGCTTCCACGTTCTGATGAACGTCGGTCACGGGTAACTGATGTCAGGAACGCGGAAGTGGCACTTCCGTGTCGAGCAAGGGTAGTCGTAGACAGCGAGAAAACAGGTAGTGGGCAGTAACGAGTCCAGAAAAGAGGTCGAAAACAGGTATCACGCAGGTAACAGGGAAAAACAGGTCGATTTTCAATGTAAAAAAAAAGCGGTTCCCATAGAGAAGAAATAAACATAAAACCATTCTAGGTTTCAGTCACACCACTTAAAGCAATACAGACTACTTACGAACAAGTTAGGTTACGGATGATCGTTCGTAAGTTGAATTTGTTCATAAGTTGCTTAAGTGCAATATTTTGTAGTTTTATGGTTTATATAATTATGTTTAAGGCTTGTATTAGTAAACTGTAATGTTTTGTACTAAAAAAATAAACATTTAATAAAATATGCTCTATAAAGAATAAATAAAGTTGAGTTTAACTTACTTTTGGAAGATGGGCTTCAAGAGGTCCTCCTCCGTGGTAGAGTGAACAAATAAAAGTCATCCAACCATTTTCTCAACCGCATCAAGCTTTCCTATTCCTCTTTCGTTTCAAAAAAGTTCTTAGCGCGCTGGAGATACAGTATAGACATAGTATAGAATGTTTACACACGAACTACGAAGTAGAAGCCAGATTTCTTCTTTGGGGTGGATGCTGGGTGACCTCTCACAGCGCCACCGCACGCCGCTAGTGGTGGAAAGAAGCACTACAGTAATGTCCTGTACTCGGAAAAAGGTTCACGATACAAAATCTAACTAACAGCAATGTCTGGATATTTTTCGTCATCCCCCAAAAAATGTCAGATCTACCGTTTTTCGTAAGTCGAATAGTCATAAGTAGTGGAGCGTCTGTACATAGTTTATTAAATTGTATCCCATTTTTCTGCTTCTTTAGTGGTGGAGATTACAACAGTGCAGACTCACAGAGTGGTCAGAGACATCGTCTTCTTGGTGGACGGTTCCAACTACATCGGGGGGAACAACTTCCCATACGTGCGAGACTTCATGATTAACGTGGTCAACCAACTGGATATCAGCCCCGACAGAGTCCAAATCGGCCTCATGCAGTTTGCCGAGCGGCCCAAAATCGAATTTTACCTCAACACGGCCCGCGACAGGCAAGACGTGGTGGATCGGATCTCGCAACTCCAGCTGACGGGAGGTTCGGTCTTGAATACCGGTACGGCTATGGAATACGCCCTCCGCAACATGTTCACCACGGGAACGGGCTCTCGCAAAAGGCAAGGAGTCCAGCAGGTCTTGGTTCTCATCACCGGTGGTCCCACTCAAGATGAGATGAAGAGTGTTGCTGATAAACTGGCTCTCGGTGGCGTTCTGACCTTTGTGGTCAGTTCCGGTCAAGCGGACCAGAACGTGCTCCAATCGGTCGCCTTCGTTCCGGACTTGGCTTACCACGAGTCCAGTTTCTCGTACTTGCCGGCAATGGCGGAACAGATCATGCCCAAGTTGATCACGGTGGTTGGTGATACGGATTTGTCAACCGTCCCTGAAGAACCTGGTGAGTTTCCCATGTCTGACTAACAGTAGACGTCAGGCATATAACAGGGCGAGGCGAAATTGCCATATAGCAGGGGATAGCAACTTATGCTAATTAGTCAATGCCCTCTGAACTTCGATACTCCAGATAAAACATTTAAGTACAAATAAGAGTAAGTTCTACTTTTGTGTCACATACATGCATATAATTTCAATATCATTATAAACAAGTATAGGAAAAAGTACATTTTATTTACCTTTGGTGACTTGAGCTGGTACAGTAGAGTAGCAGCTGGATGCAGGGGGAGGTGGATTCTACGGTAGAATAAGACAGATTTTAAAACTTTAAATTGCAAGGGATGTCATGCCCTTAGAAGATTTCCTCGCTTTAATTGCTTACTTATCTTTAATAATAGTTCCGATCATCAATTGGTTACGGCCATGCAACAAGTGTCGCGATTTCTGTGCCCTCTTCGTATTTATTTATCAAAATCTTCATTATCATGGATGTCATAGCAAATAAAGACCGCACAAAAAATACAGTATTATATCACAGTGGTCTGTGGTCTTTGAAGCCCTTTGAGACTCTTTTTGATTAAGGGCTATACAAATAAACAGGACTTGACTCGAAAACGAGAATCTGAACCGCATGAAGAAAGGTATTGTGGGAGTTCATCCAATAGCATATTGGCACTTCCATGATGCTGTGACACAAACCAATAGCAGACCAGTATTTTATAACTTTGACCGATAGACAAAAGGCATCTTAAATCGTCATATGCATGAAAACTTTAATGTTTGAATTTAAAATGTTTGAGCCCACAAAACAATTTGTTGTTGGGGGAAAATGCCGTGAAGAGGGGCCAAAACAATATCTTATTCCACACTGTAAAGTGAAAATATCTTATAGCGGGGATACCCTATCTCGAAGGTTTACTGTAAAGCTAAGATAGGGGACTAGAAAATCCAGCCCAACCCGACCCGCGGGTATTAAAGTTTGGCACAGCCCGAGCCCGACAAATTAATTCGGTTTGAAATTTCACATTTTATATGTGAGGGCACGGGAGGAGGAAGAAAGGGTGATTTGGGCCGACTACCACTAAATAATGTACATAACAAATATAAAAAGGGGCAGCACAGCGGCGCAGTGATTAGCGCGTGTGCGGCACAGTTCTGAGGTCATGAGATCGAACCTCCTGTGTAGAGTTTGCATGTTGTCCCCGTGCTTGAGTGGGTTTTCTCCGGGCACTCCGGTTTCCTCCCACATTCTAAAAAACATGCATGTCAGGTAAATTGGCCGGTCCAAATTGTCCCTAGGTGTGAATGAGCGAGTGAGTTGTCTGTCTCTGTGTGCACTGCAACTGTCTGGCAACCGGTTCAGGGTGTCCCCTGCCCACTGCCCGAAGACAGCTGGGATGGGCTCCAGCACCCCCGCGACCCTACTGAGGATAAGCGGTGCAGATATTAGATGGATGGATGAATATTAAAATGAAGAGGTTTATTTGTGTTACTCAATGTGTCGTATGACTTGTTTCCACAGCAGCTCCTGGATCTGAAAGGGACGTTGCCTTCCTGATTGATGGTACCGACTCTGTTCGGTCAGACTTTGCCTACGTCCGGGATTTCATTCTCAGAGTCATTGAACCGCTCGACATCGGAGCCGACAGAGTGAGAGTCTCAGTGGTTCAGCACAGCGAGAGAGCGACGCCGACCTTCTACCTAAACACCTTCCAAACCAAAGACGAGGTGGTGAGAGCCGTCAGTCAAATGGCTCTGGCCGGAGGTCGCAGTCTCAACACGGGCTCGGCTCTCAAGTTCATGCGGGACACGATCTTGTCCGAGCAATACGGGGGTCGCAGGACGCGGAACGTTCCCCAGTTCCTGATCGTTCTGACCGGAGGTCGATCCAGAGACAACGTGAAGGAACCTGCCGGTGTGCTGAAGACCGAGGGCGTTGTGCCGTTCGGTGTCGGCGTCAAAGATGCAGACCAGAGACAGATCGAGGACATTTCGCACAACCCTTCCTTCGCCTTCAGAGTCAACGAATTCAGCGAACTGGACACGGTGCCGCAAAAACTGAACACCTACGTGGCACTTCCCGTCGCCGAGCTCGACATCGTACTGCGGCAAGGTAAGACGAAAAAGCTTCTGCGGTTCTCCTAATAGCTTCTTGAAAACCTCATGTCTCCCTTTCATAGTACAAGGTCATGCTGTAAAAAGAGATGTTGTGTTCCTACTGGATGGTTCTGAAAACACCAGGAACGGGTTCACAGACATAAAACTCTTCCTTAAGAACGTAGTCAAACGACTCAGTGTCGGCGAAGACCGAGACAGAGTGTCTGTGGTTCAGTTTGCCGAAAAACCCGACGTCGATTTTTACCTGAACTCCCACAAGACCGCGAGTGACGTTACCAACGCCATTGATAGTTTGAGTCACGGTGGCGGAGGGAGACGCCTTAACGTGGGGGCGGCACTCCAGTTTGTGAGACACAGCGTCTTTACTTCCTCCTCCGGCAGTCGGAGGTTGGAAGGCGTGCCGCAGATTTTGATTCTTCTGGTTTCCGACCCGTCCTCCGATGATGTCACCAGCCCGGCTCTTGCTCTTAAGGACCACGAGATTGTGTCTCTGGGAGTTGGAGTGGGCGATGCTGACTTTTCAGACTTGGAATTGGTTGCCTTTGAACCTGGTTTTATATACAAGGTCCAATATTTTATGGAGTTGCCCTCAATTCAGGCTAAACTGGTTGCTGCACTGAACGCAGATAACGATGCCCCGGAATCCACAACACCTGATTTAATGGGTAAGAATCTCGTCTTAAAATTTGCGTCATAAGTCCAATGATCTAGCGGATTATCTTGATACAGTAGACCCACCTGGAGACGACAAATCCTGTCTGAGGTGGGGATTGCAAGGTGAAATTATATACATATACTATATATATATATCAGGATAAAAATCTATGGTAATGCCCAGTACACCAGATAACATGAAAATGTCAAAATAATATATATAGTTATGCGTAATACATGTGCATAAGATTAAACATAATTCATAAATATACAGGGAAATAAAAAATTATAAAATTCAATTACCTTTGATGTCACGTGTGTTGAGCTGGTACAATGGAGTAGCAGGTGAATGCAGAGGAGGGAGAAGACGTCAGATTCCCTTAGATTTCCTTGTTAAATCTCATCCAGGGTTCAATAATAGTCCTGATCCTCGATTGGATAAGGCCATGCCGCTAAGCGAGTGTAGCGATTCATCTGCCTTTTTCATTTTTCTTGATAATCGTAATATATATATATATAATATTATATTGTTCTTGGCTAGTTTTGGGTTTCACTTCACCCGAGCATCACTGGGAGCCAAAGTGTTGAGTGTTTAGCAAGCAAACAAAAACAAAATTGAACTGAACTGTATGAAGAAAGAGAAAGACATTGGAGGAGGGAGTTTAGCCAATAGCATATCAGCATTTTAATGAAGCCCTGACGCAAACCAATAGCAGACCAGCATTTTATATGACGTCGACCAATTGCAGACAGGAAAATGCCATAAGGAAGATTCCAAAAAGATGTTCCACACCACTAAGTGAAAACGTCAAAAGGCGGAAACGCCAAATCCTGAGGGTCTACTGCAGCGGTCGGGAACCTATGGCTCGTGAGCCATATATGGCTCTTTTCTTGAGAAACATGGCTCCGAGATAAATTTTGACTATTAGAAATGTATCTATGGAGTTCCAAATTTGGGAGACCCTTTAAATGAAATCTCATTAAGCTATGTATGTTCACTATTGCGATTCCTATGAGAAAACTCCAAGAACAAACTGCAAATACTCAAAAACACTAGCAAACCACTGAGAGCAATTTGATTGGGTGGGCAGTAGAGATGGACTGCACACAGCACAAGGCACTCCCTTCTTCTCTCGCTTAGTGCAGTCTGCGCCGAGGGTAAATACGACCATTTCCTGATCGTTTGCAGTATTTTGTGACATTTTTATGAGAGGAATTTGCTTGCACCTTGTTTTGAAACCATTCTTTAGGACCAAAATGAGCCTCAACACTCTTATGTAACTGAGGGAGGGAGACAAATTTCAGGTGGTGTATTTATATTGATATGTGACACAGGTATTTATATGATTTAATATATTTGATCAAATCATCAAATGACACACAGTGAAATAAAATATGCAGAGGAATTAGATTTTGTCTGGAGAGTGGGTTTGGTGGTTTTGTTAGATTTTCTCTTAAAATATACACTAATTGTCAGCGACCAGACGGAGACAGGACCCACTTGCGTTGCGTTTCTTGCAAGTTTTATTGGAAGAAAGAGAAAGGGTTGCGCCCATGATCCGGTGATTGCTGGACGCGGGAAGCAGGTCGCTCTGAACGCGGAAGTGGATCTTCTGTGGCGAGCGATGGCGGTGTCGGGAACGGAAAAACGGGTCAGTAGCCGGGACAGGAGAGCAAAAAACGTGGTCGGGGTCAGAAGCGAGTCGTAAGACAGAAAAGGAGAGTAGACGTGGTCGGGGACAAAAAGAGGTTGAAAGCCGGGACGGGAGAGTAGAAGTGGTCAGGATCAAAAATGGGTCAAAGCCGGGTGACGGACGGGAGCAAAAAACAGGTGGGAGTCAGGGTCGAAAAAGGCTTGCCTAGGGATAACTGAGGTTCGCAGACGGACTGACAAAAGGGGACAGCTAGGACTGGGTTCAATTCAAATTTATTTATATAGCCCTTAATCCCAAAAATGTCTCAAAGGACTGCACAGGATTACAATGACACAATTAACCGGATCTTAAACCAACATGCGGGCAAGGAAAAACTCAAAAACCTCAGCATGATTATGGCTCTTTGGGTCAAAAAGGTTCCCGACCCCTGGTCTTCTATAAATGTCTTCTATATCAAAATTATCATCCGAGCCTTAGCTTTCAGACCATAGCGTTCTTTACCCACATCACGATACATTTTTTTAAACTGGACTTACTAGAGGTCCACCTTTCGTTCTCTGCCGGACCTTCCTAGTCCATGAACGGTCTTTCCATGTATTCACACAAGATGCAGTCCACAACAAAAGAGACATAGTCTTCCTTCTGGACGGTTCTGAGGACTCGAGAAACGGACTCCCGGCCATTCGGGAGTTCATCAGGAGAACGGTAGAAGAGCTGGACGTCGGAGACGATAAGATCCGAGTGGCCGTCCTACAGTATAGCGACGACGCTAGCGTTTACTTCAACTTGACGGCCCACCCTTCCAAAAAAAAGCTCATTCATGCCGTCCGAAGTCTTCGGCATAAAGGAGGGAACCTGAGGAACACCGGAGCTGCTCTGGAATTTGCGCGGGAGTTCATTTTGAACGCCGCCTCCCAGAGCAGAGTTCTCCAAGGAGTCCCTCAGATTATATTTTTGTTGACGGCGGGCGCATCCGATGATGACGTTTCGAAAGCTGCGGTTGACATCCGTCGACTTGGTTTCCTGTCTTTTGCGATCGGATTGAAAAACGCTAAACGAGAGGAGCTTGAAGATATAGCCTCCTCTTCTGTTTATGTTTTTAATGTGCCTGTTTTTGGCGAGCTTTTATCCATCCAACAAGATATAGTGTCGTTTGTTCAGGTGGGAAAAGCGCTAGAAGTTCCTGTAGGTAAGAACTGCCTCTCCATTTTCCCCTTTTACATTCACAGCGGTGCCTCGGTTTTTGAACTTAAATTGGTTGGACAAACCAATACAGGTTACTTATACAAGCCTTAAACATACTTATATAAACCCAGTGTCTGAAATAACGTCTGCCCGGACGCCCAGGGCGTGCATTTTTTACGTCGGGCGTACTACTTACAAAACGTTTCCGCCCGGATGGCCGACAACTTCAAATCAAACGTTTGCTTTATTCCAATTTCCAAATCTTCGTTCGGTTTGGAAATTTCGTTTCGTTTGGCCATTTTCCTACTCGGGCGGCAGTGGCTCAGGAGGTAGAGCGCTCGTCTTCGGATCAAGAGATCGCAGTTCGAATCCCGGCTCCTCCGTGTTACATGTCGAAGTGTCCTTGGGTAAGACACTGAACCCCTAATACACCCAATAAGCAGGTTAGCGCCTTACATGGCTGCACGGCCGCTATTGGGAAATGTGGAGCACATTGTAAAGCGTTTTGGGAAGTCATTGACTTGAAAAGCGCTATAGAAATGCAGATCATTTCATTTCATACTTGGCAGCCAATCAGAAGACTGCATCGAATAACTTCGTGCTTCCAGACTTTCCCGAGCCTTATAAGGTCGTGTATTTGCATGTTCCAAAGTAGACGCACAGAGAACACAAGAAAAATGGAGAAGTGCTTCGGAATCGAGCCAAAACCTCAGCCCCAGAAGAAATATTCAAAAGAAGCTAACATAATGTATGACGCTACAAAACGTAAACGTACATTAAAAGCATCGTGGAATGAGGAGTTCACGTGGCTTGTAGCAAACATTGCATGAATAAAGATGAGTCAATACAGGTAGAAACTAATGGCAGATGGAAAACAGCGATGTCATATACATGCAATAAATGTTATAAGTAGATTTATAATACACTTAATTTTAAAGTGTTGTTCTGTTATATATTCTGATTAACAATACTTAATACTTTGCAACAATGGGTTTTTTGCGATGAGTTGTCTTATTATGTTTCAAGTTGTGAAAAATGGGGTAGGAAACTTTTCAGATGTGTCCGGTAACGTTTTGTCATGAGTTTCAGACACTGATAAACCTTAAACATACAAAATATGGCACTGAAGCAATTTTCGAACAAATTCAATTTACGAACCATCTCTTTCGTAGGTCGAGAAGCGTCTGTACTGATAAATGTATTCAAAATATCATTTTAATACAAGCACATTTTGTACTACTTACATATCTTTGGGGTGACGTGGAATGGCATCATTTTTCCTCCTTCCTGATATGCGTATTGGCCGGGATTAGCTCACCAAATTAGTCCATCCCGGGTTGACAGTTGAGGTCTTATTTGGTTGAGGTCTGAATTGATCATTCCTGTAGCAAATAAATGGTAAACTCATTAATTCATTCTGGCCCAAATGAAAAGTATGCTTTTCCCAACCTACAATGTAGTCCTAAATATTGAGAAAAATATAATACTGATCTATAAATGTATTAAAAAATAATTATCATGTAATATAAACACATTTTCTACAATTTACATACATTTGAGTGACATATTTTCCTTCCTTGTAGAGTACATTTTGGTTGAGTTTTGCTTTGGGAGTAAATCCTATCCAAATTTGAGGTTGACTTCTGATTTAATCGAGAGTTGTCATTATTTTTCCCATAAGAAACTGAATAATACGTTTTTGCTTATATGAGTAATCCACTTTGTTTTCAAAGCAAACGAACCTCAAACCAGGAATTTAATCCTAAACATACATTAAATATAATATTTCAAAAAATTTAGTTTTCTGGAAAATTTTGACTGAGGAAAGAGGACGTTGAGTTCGGAGGCGTTCGAAAACTGAGGCACCACACTATAATCATTTTCTTCAAACGTCAGTGAAACTGGATCCAACATCTGGATCAGTTGTCAGTCAGTTTCATAATGCTTCATGTTTTTCCACGTGTTCAGAGAAACTTAGTTACCCTGTTTCTGGCGGGCTCACCATTTTTCCTTTTTTGCAGAGCCTTCTCTTGACAATTCCACATTGTCCCTTTTCAGAAGCTCTTCCTTGAGCCAATGATTATTGCATCATTGAAATCATATTTGGATCTGATGAAGGTCCTTTCCAGAGTCACTCACATTTTGTTCTGTTTCACACAGGATGCTCTTGCCTTACTTGTTTTTCCACACATACCCCATTTGTTGTGTGGCTCACCAGTTTCACTTTTTGCAGATCCTTTTCTTGACCATGCCACATTAGCCTTCGTTCAGAAGCTCTTTCTTGAGCCAATGATTACTGCATCATTGACACCAAACTTATATCCGATGATAGGCCATCACGCTTTGATTCTCTTTACACAGGAAGCTCCCGCCATTCTTGTTTTCTAGTGAATCACTTTCTTCCGCTCAATCAAATCACTGCATACCTAGCTAGAACAACTATGTATTCGACTTTGAGATGTGTTTTTTGGTCATTAACAAGGTTTAACCATTTTTCTTTTCTAGTGGAACAAGATTCCCCACAGAGAGACATTGTGTTTCTGGTGGATGGTTCAGATAAAACTTTGACAGACTTCCCGGCAATTAAAAGTTTCATTAAACAAATCATTCAAACGCTCACCGTTGGTGTGACTGGTGACCAAGTCTCTGTTGTCCAGTACAGCAGAGACCCAAAGATGCACTTTAATTTTAAGACCTACACCAATTTACAAGATGTTCTTAGAGCTGTTGATCAGCTGAAACACAAAGGTGGAGGACCTCTTAAGACCGGAGCAGCTCTAGAATATGTGAGGACCAAAACTTTCAAAGAGTCCTCTGGGAGTCGGCACCAAGACGGTGTGCCTCAGATTTTGATTCTGTTGAGCGGAGGTGGATCTCAAGATGACGTTACGAGCGCCGCTGCTGCTCTTAAACAGGACAAAATTGTTGCCTTCTGCATCGGGAACAAAAACTCTGATCTTCTTGAGCTGCAAACTGTCGCATATGTACCGTCATATGCCTTTGCTCTGCGGCAGTTTGACGATGTCGGAAGAATCTATCAGCAGCTAGTTTCCTTTGTACAAAGAGTCCCACGACAGACAGTATCAAACCATGTCACTGTATCAGGTAAGAACATTTCTGACGCCTTCCCTTTCATATTTTCAAAAGCCATTTTATACCATAGTTAGTTACCTACATACGTACATACCATTCTGGCTGTCGTACCCCTGCATGCAGTATTTTAATGTATACATCCACCATATCCCAAGAAGCATCACCCAGCATGACGAAACACCTACTGTCCCCACCTACCCGTCTATGATTTTCAGGGATGTGCGGATAATACTCCTTTTAAAGTTCTTCTGCCTGCTGCCATTTAGCCAGCATGGTTTGGAAACACCCAATGGCATTGTGCATACTTTTTTTATTCAAGGAAGTTCAGTGTCAGTGTCCTCCTGTAAGTTAGGCTTCTCAAACACATACCAGCAAGCTGAGAGCTCCATCAGGCCATGTTCGCTTTGTTCTTTTTTACATGTTTTTCTACGGTAAAAGTTGTATTTAGAGGTGAGGGACAGACAGGGATGATCGGATCCAGCTAGGTGGAAGGGAGGGGTAACTCTGTACGCATGACTGATGTTGCGAAATGACTTATTTTTCAAACCAAGGATTGCTTGTAACAGCTGACTTGTTTTGCATTGCCCTCTTTACTACAGAACCAAGGAATGATGTAGTGTTCTTGATTGATGGCTCATACGACTCCCGAAACGGTTTTGAAGCCATACGTCAATTTATTGAACAAATGGCGGAAACATTGAGCCTTGATGACAGAGACCAGATGGCTGTAGTTCAGTACAGCCGCAATTCCACTGTCAATTTCTACTTGAACTCATATTCATCAAAGTCAGATGTGCTGAATTCTATACGCAGTATCGGACATAAGTATGGCAGACCGCTCTACCTTGGCAAAGCGCTGGAATTTGTCAGAGACAATGTCTTCGCAGCTTCGGTCGGAGGCCGCCGAGGATCTTCGGTTCCTCAGTATTTGTTTGTCTTTAGTGGCGGCAGATCCAAGGACGATGTAAGAGGACCAGCACAATCCCTCAGAGAGATTGGAATAAAGACATTCTCGATTGGAACAAACAATGCAGACGCATTAGAAATGCAAAGTCTTTCATTTACGCCGACACAGTATTTTTCAATCGCGAGATTCGCAAATCTGCCAAGTGTTCATGAACCGATAAAAACCATGATGAAAGATTTTGCGGATACAGACGGCTATACGCCCGCTGTCGGTAAGATTTTTGTCGTGTGTTTTAGAATACAATTAGCTAAAATGAAACGGTCTGTTTTCATTAGAATTTGTGTGTAATTTCAGGTACTTCAACAGTTACACAATTAGAGCTTGGGGGCCCTGCTGACATTGTATTTGTACTTGCTGGATCGGATGATATGCAAGCAAATGAAGGACCTGTTTTGGACTTTGTGAAACAATTTGTTCAAGCAGTAGAAATTGGGCCAGAAAATGTACAAGTTGCTCTCATCCAATATAGCAAACAGGCCACGGCAGACTTTGCCTTAAACTCAAACAGAAATAAAAATGATCTATTGTCTCAGCTGAGCAATGTGAAACTACGGGGAGGCTCAACTGTAAACACAGGTGCAGCCCTTGAATACTCGAGAAAATATATGTTTACAGAATCAGCTGGAAGCAGAGCTCAACAAGGAGTCCCTCAAACGATGATTGTCTTAAGTGGTAAAAAGTCGGATGACAATGTTGCCGAGTCACTGGATGGCCTGAGAAATGCTGGCATTAATCTCTATAGTATTGGAATAAATAATGCCGATAAACAAGAAATGGAGAAAATATCAAACACTGCTGAAAAGGCATATTATATCGATACGAAATCCGACTTTCCTGCTGTGACCCAACGTTTACTGTCTGCGGTTTTATCCGGTAACAACATACCCGAATCTGGTGTTGGTAAGTTCCCTTTTGGTTGAAATATAAATTTCGGGTTTAACAATAGTCCCTCGATCTTTGTGGTAAATACATTCCATAACCACTTGTGTTGGGTAAATTTCCGCAAAGTAAGAAATATATGTACCACGTCGTAACAAAGGGAATCGGTTTGCCAGCACAATTTCCCTCATCTCGGAAAGCACTGTTGAAATTGTAGTGCGCAGACAAACAAAACAAGAAAACTCCGTCTTACTTGTTAAAAAAGCCTCATTTTTACTTTCTGTTTTAAATTCCGTCAGTCCACACATAGTAGATGCAACTGTTGTATCCATCCAGATATTTTGTATGTCTATGTTTCTCTCGAGCCACGTGTGATCACAACGCATAAACAAACAGGACATGGTAATGGAGCACACTTAGTGACTGCAAACAAGCACGCCACTTGATTCGTTTTATTTAATGTCAAAGGTTCGTGGTTACCCCCCAGAATAAAGGGGTTATTGGTTTGTCACAAGTTGTGTAAACGATTAATTTGGACTGCGGCAAACAATGCCCAGGAAAAGGACTGCAGTTATCCGATTAGTTTGAGTGAAATAGTGCTCTAAAAGTGACGCAGCAATTTATGTAAATATCCGCAATAATAATAGGAAAAAAGCTGCCATTTGACAAAGACACGAAGGTCGAACCTCATATGTAAAGGCAACATTCTATAACCAAAGAGTAGAGAGAAATTAAAAAAGATGCACTGTATAAGGTCATGAAACAGATCAAACACACCATTCATAGGGACTGTTGTTTAAAGCTTGTTTTTTGTTTCATTTAGTTGTGACAGACACCAAAAGGGACATTGTATTCCTTCTCGATGGCTCAGATGGAACAAGGAATGGTTTTCCCGCCATGCGGGATTTTATTGAGAGAGTGGTGGAGACATTCAATGTAAAAGAAGACGGAGACCGTGTCTCTGTGGTCCAGTACAGCAGAGATGCAGAGGCCAACTTCTATCTGAACTCATACAATACGAAAGAAGATATTGTAAATGTAGTAAAAGGGCTCAATCACAAAGGAGGCAGACCTCTCAACACAGGGGCCGCCCTCGAATTTGTCAGGACAAACATTTTTACAGACTCCAAAGGAAGTAGACAAGTGCGTGGTATCCCCCAGGTTCTAATCCTGCTCAATAGCAGGCGGTCTTTTGATAGTGTTGATGCAGCAGCCACTGCTCTCAAACAGCAAGGCATTTATACAATCAGCATTGGATTAAGGAGCTCTGACAAGAACGAGTTGCGGAAGATATCCCATGACCCAAGCTACGCTTTAGATGTATTTGACTTTACTGGCTTGCAAAAAGTTCAAGAACAGCTCTATGTCGTCTTGAACAGAGTGCAAAGGGCCGCTTCAGTGAAAACCGCAGAGACTGGTAAGGAAGTTTTCCAGCCTAGAAAAAAATGAAATGTAAATGTTGGCGTCTAAAAATATATATTATTTTTGTGATCACAGCGGATACGCCGGGCAGGGATGTTGTTTTCTTGTTGGATGGTTCTGATGCCACAAGAAACTCATTCCCAGATATGAAACTCTTTGTTCAAAGAGTCGTAGAGAAGCTGAGTCTTGATGACAACAAAGATCAGGTCTCACTGGTGCAGTATAGCAGAGATGCAACAGTCGAGTTCTACTTGAACACATACACAAAAAAGGGTGAAATAATTGACATTGTCAGAGGGTTGAGGCACAAGGGTGGAAACCCCCTCAACACCGGAGCAGCCATCCAGTACTTGAGAGACAATGTTTTCACAGCCACTGCTGGCAGCAGACGTCTCGAGGCAGTCCCTCAGGTCTTAATCTTGCTCAGTGGGGGAAGGTCTTTTGACAATGTGGGTGAGCCAACTTCTGCTCTGAAAGAGATGGGGGTACTGATATTTCCCATCGGCACCAGAACCTCAAACAGTGTGGAGCTGCAAGAAATAGCCCATGAACCTAGATACGCACTGTTTGTGTCTGATTTCACTGACCTCCCCACTGTCCAGGAAGAGCTTCAGGCCTCTGTGAAGGCTGTAGTGGTTGACGTCACTACGGAAACTCCACAAGTACTGGGTATGGTCTTGGAAGTATTAATTTGACTTGGCAGCAAGTGTGACTGTTTCACAAAATTTACCTTTGTTTGTCCTGCCGTCTTTCTTTAGCCGAAGCCAAAAAGGACATTGTATTCCTTCTGGATGGTTCAGATGGAACCAGGAATGGCTTCCCCGCCATGCGCAATTTTGTTGAGCAAGTGTTGGAGAAGCTTAATGTGGGCGCAAACAAAGACCATGTATCTGTGGTGCAGTACAGCAGAGAACCAGAGGCCAGTTTCTTCTTGAACACGTTTAGCACAAAAGAAGATGTTGTGAATGCAATCAAAAGGCTCAGACACCGAGGAGGCAGACCCCTCAACACAGGGGCCGCCCTGCGTTTTGTGCGGGACAATGTCTTTACAGACTCCTCAGGGAGTAGGCGCTCACAAGGTGTTCCGCAGATCCTCACCTTGCTAAATGGAGGTCGGTCTTTTGACAGCGTGGATGCGCCAGCCTCTGCTCTAAAACAGCAGGGCGTCCTAACAATCAGCATTGGAACACAGAACTCTGACAGCAGTGAGCTGAAAAAGATCTCTGACGATCCTAGTCATGCCCTAGAAGTGTCTGAGCTCACTGATCTACCCAGTGTCCAAAACCAGTTCATTTCTGTATTAAGCAAAGTAGTAAAAGCCACACCCATTACACCAACAGCTACTGGTAAGGAAAATCCTCATCTTGAACACATCACTATGTTAACAAACGTGTGCTAACATAAGTTATACAAATATTAGACTTTGATTCTGAAATGTGTCATGTTTTGTTCACCGCAGTGGACAAGCCGGGCAAGGATGTTGTTTTCTTGTTGGATGCTTCTGACACCACAAGATACTCATTCCCAGCTATGAAAGACTTTGTCGAAAAAGTCATCGCGTTGCTGAATGTGGATAATGACAAAGATCGTGTCTCCCTGGTACAGTATAGCAGAGATGCAACTGTCCAGTTTTACCTGAACACGTACAAAACAAAGGGAGAAGTCCTTGACATTGTCAGGGGTATGAGGCACAAGGGTGGAAGACCCCTTAATACTGGAGCAGCACTCCAGTACTTGAAGGACAATGTTTTCACAGCTCCTGCTGGTAGCAGACGTCTTGATGGAGTCCCTCAGATCCTAATTTTGCTCAGTGGCTCAAAGTCCTCTGACAGTGTGGATAGGCCAGCTTCTGCTCTCAAACAGTTGGGAGTGCTAACATATGCCATTGGCACCAGGAGCTCCGATAGCACAGAGCTGGAGAAAATTACCCACGACCCCAGATATGCTCTATCCGTGAATAATTTCACCGAACTTCCCACTGTTGAGCAACAGCTTCAGTCGGCTGTGGAATCAGTGGTGGTTGACGTCACAACTGAAACTCCACCAGTAATCGGTACGGACCCAAAACCCTTAGCTATGTCCCACTAATATGACTTATCAGCAAGTTTCTTTATCAATTGTCCTCTTGTCTTTCCTTAGCTGAAGCCAAAAAGGACATTGTATTCCTTCTGGATGGTTCCGATGGAACCAGGAATGGCTTCCCAGCCATACGCAATTTTGTTGAGCAAGTGGTGGAGAAGCTTAATGTGGGCGCAAACAAAGACCATGTATCTGTGGTGCAGTACAGCAGAGAACCAGAGGCCAGTTTCTTCTTGAACACGTTTAGCACAAAAGAAGATGTTGTGAATGCAGTCAGAGGGCTCAGACACCGAGGAGGCAGACCCCTCAACACAGGGGCTGCCCTCCGTTTTGTGCAGGACAATGTCTTTACAGACTCCTCAGGGAGTAGGCGCTCACAAGGTGTTCCGCAGATCCTCACCTTGCTAAATGGAGGTCGGTCTTTTGACAGCGTGGATGCGCCAGCCTCTGCTTTAAAACAGCAGGGCGTCCGAACAATCAGCATTGGAACACAGAACTCTGACAGCAGGGAGCTGAAAAAGATCTCTGACAATCCTAGTCATGCCCTAGAAGTGTCTGAGCTCACTGATCTACCCAGTGTCAAAAACCAGTTCATTTCTGTATTAAGCAAAGTAGTAAAACCCACACCCATAACACCAACAGCGACTGGTAAGGAAGATCCTTATCTTGAACACATCACTACGTTAACAAACATGTTCTAACATTAGTTATACAAATGTTAGACTTTGATTCTGAATTGTCTCATGTTTTGTTCACTGCAGTGGATAAGCCGGGGAAGGATGTTGTTTTCTTGTTGGATGCTTCTGACAGTACAAGATACTCATTCCCAGCTATGAAAGACTTTGTCCAAAAAGTCATAGCGTTGCTAAATGTGGATAATGACAAAGATCGTGTCTCCCTGGTACAGTATAGCAGAGATGCAGCTGTCCAGTTCTACCTGAACACGTACAAAACAAAGGGAGAAGTCCTTGACATTGTCAGGGGTATGAGGCACAAGGGTGGAAGACCCCTTAATACTGGAGCTGCACTCCAGTACTTGAAGGATAATGTTTTCACAGCGACTGCCGGTAGCAGACGTCTTGATGGGGTCCCACAGATACTAATTTTGCTAAGTGGCTCAAAGTCCTTTGACAGTGTGGATAGGCCAGCTTCTGCTCTCAAACAGTTGGGAGTGCTGACATATGCCATTGGCACCAGGAACTCCGATAGCACAGAGCTGGAGAAAATTACCCACGACCCCAGATATGCTCTATCCGTGAATAATTTCACTGAACTTCCCACTGTTGAGCAACAGCTTCAGTCTGCTGTGGAATCAGTGGTGGTTGACGTCACAACTGAAACTCCACCAGTAATCGGTACAGACCCAAAACCCTTAGCTATGTCCCACTAATATGACTTATCAGCAAGTTTCTTTATCAATTGTCCTATTGTCTTTCCTTAGCTGAAGCCAAAAAGGACATTGTATTCCTTCTGGATGGTTCCGATGGAACCAGGAATGGCTTCCCAGCCATACGCAATTTTGTTGAGCAAGTGGTGGAGAAGCTTAATGTGGGCGCAAACAAAGACCATGTATCTGTGGTGCAGTACAGCAGAGAACCAGAGGCCAGTTTCTTCTTGAACACGTTTAGCACAGAAGAAGATGTTGTGAATGCAATCAAAAGGCTCAGACACCGAGGAGGCAGACCCCTCAACACAGGGGCTGCCCTCCGTTTTGTAAGGGACAATGTCTTTACAGACTCCTCAGGGAGCAGGCGCTCACAAGGTGTTCCGCAGATCCTGATCTTGCTAAATGGAGGTCGGTCTTTTGACAGCGTGGATGCGCCAGCCTCTGCTTTAAAACAGCAGGGCGTGCGAACAATCAGCATTGGAACACAGAACTCTAACAGCAGTGAGCTGAAAAAGATCTCTGACGATCCTAGTCATGCCCTAGAAGTGTCTGAGCTCACTGATCTACCCAGTGTCAAAAACCAGTTCATTTCTGTATTAAGCAAAGTAGTAAAAGCAACACCCATAACACCAACAGCGACTGGTAAGGAAGATCCTTATCTTGAACACATCACTACGTTAACAAACATGTTCTAACATTAGTTATACAAACGTTAGACTTTGATTCTGAAATGTCTCATGTTTTGTTCACCGCAGTGGACAAGCCGGGCAAGGATGTTGTTTTCTTGTTGGATGCTTCTGACACCACAAGATACGCATTCCCAGCTATGAGGGACTTTGTCCATAAAGCCATAGAGATGATGAATGTGGATAACGACAAAGATCGTGTCTCCCTGGTACAGTATAGCAGAGATGCAACTGTCCAGTTCTACCTGAACACGTACAAAACAAAGGGAGATGTCCTTGACATTGTCAGGGGTATGAGGCACAAGGGTGGAAGACCCCTTAATACCGGAGCAGCACTCCAGTACTTGAAGGACAATGTTTTCACAGCTCCTGCTGGTAGCAGACGTCTTGATGGAGTCCCTCAGATCCTAATTCTGCTCAGTGGCTCAAAGTCCTCTGACAGTGTGGAAAGGCCAGCTTCTGCTCTAAAACAGTTGGGAGTGATAACATATGTCATTGGCACCAGAAACTCCGATAGCACAGAGCTGGAGAAAATTACCCACGACCCCAGATATGCAATATCCGTGAATAATTTCACTGAACTCCCCACTGTTGAGCAACAGCTTCAGTCTGCTGTGGAATCAGTGGTGGTTGACGTCACAACTGAAACTCCACCAGTAATTGGTACGGACCCAAAACCTTTAGCTATGTCCCACTAATATGACTTCTCAGCAAATGTCTTTATCATTTGTCCTCTTGTCTTTCCTTAGCTGAAGCCAAAAAGGACATTGTATTCCTTCTGGATGGTTCAGACGGAACCAGGAATGGCTTCCCCGCCATGCTCAATTTTGTTGAGCAAGTGTTGGAGAAGCTTAATGTGGGCGCAAACAAAGACCATGTCTCTGTGGTACAGTACAGCAGAGAACCAGAGGCCAATTTCTTTTTGAACACGTTTACCACAAGAGAGGATGTTGTGAATGCAGTCAGAGGGCTCAGACACCGAGGAGGCAGACCCCTCAACACAGGGGCCGCCCTGCGTTTTGTGCGGGACAATGTCTTTACAGACTCCTCGGGGAGTAGGCGCTCACAAGGTGTTCCGCAGATCTTGATCTTGTTAAATGGAGGTCGGTCTTTTGACAGCGTGGATGCGCCAGCCTCTGCTTTAAAACAGCAGGGCGTCCGAACAATCAGCATTGGGACACAGAACTCTGACAGCAGTGAGCTGAAAAAGATATCTGATGATCCTAGTTATGCCCTAGAAGTGTCTGAGCTCACTGATCTACCCATTGTCCAAAACCAGTTTATTTCTGTATTAAGCAAAGTAGTAAAAGCCACACCCATAACACCAACAGCGACTGGTAAGGAAGATCCTTATCTTGAACAAATCATGATGTTATCAAACGAGTGCTAAAATTTGTTATAAAAATGTTAGACTTTGATTCTGAAATGTCTCATGTTTTGTTCACCCCAGTAGATAAGCCGGGCAAGGATGTTGTTTTCTTGTTGGATGCTTCTGACAACACAAGATACTCATTCCCAGCTATGAAAGACTTTGTCCAAAAAGTCATAGCGTTGCTGAATGTGGATAACGACAAAGATCGTGTCTCCCTGGTACAGTTTAGCAGAGATGCAGCTGTCCAGTTCTACCTGAACACGTACAAAACAAAGGGAGAAGTCCTTGACATTGTCAGGGGTATGAGGCACAAGGGTGGAAGACCCCTTAATACTGGAGCAGCACTCCAGTACTTGAGGGATAATGTTTTCACAGCTCCTGCTGGTAGCAGACGTCTTGATGGGGTCCCTCAGATCCTAATTTTGTTAAGTGGCTCAAAGTCTTTTGATAGTGTGGATAGGCCAGCATCTGCTCTCAAACAGTTGGGAGTGCTAACATATGCCATTGGCACCAGGAACTCCGATAGCACAGAGCTGGAGAAAATTACCCACGACCCCAGATATGCTCTATCTGTGAATAATTTCACTGAACTCCCCACTGTTGAGCAACAGCTTCAGTCGGCTGTGGAATCAGTGGTGGTTGACGTCACAACTGAAAATCCACCAGTAATCGGTACGGACCCAAAACTCTTAGTTATGTCCCACTAATGCGACTTGTCAGCAAGTTTCTTTATCATTTGTCCTCTTGTCTTTCCTTAGCTGAAGCCAAAAAGGACATTGTATTCCTTCTGGATGGTTCAGATGGAACCAGGATTGGCTTCCCCGCCATGCGCAATTTTGTTGAGCAAGTGTTGGAGAAGCTTAATGTGGGCGCAAACAAAGACCATGTATCTGTGGTGCAGTACAGCAGAGAACCAGAGGCCAATTTCTATTTGAACACGTTTACCACAAGAGAGGATGTTGTTAATGCAGTCAGAGGGCTCAGACACCGAGGAGGCAGACCCCTCAACACAGGGGCCGCCCTGCGTTTTGTGCGGGACAATGTCTTTACAGATTCCTCAGGGAGTAGGCGCTCACAAGGTGTTCCGCAGATCCTGATCTTGCTAAATGGAGGTCGGTCTTTTGACAGCGTGGATGCGCCAGCCTCTGCTCTAAAACAGCAGGGCGTCCTAACAATCAGCATTGGAACACAGAACTCTGACAGCAGTGAGCTGAAACAGATCTCTGACGATCCTAGTCATGCCCTAGAAGTGTCTGAGCTCACTGATCTACCCAGTGTCCAAAACCAGTTCATTTCTGTATTAAGCAAAGTAGTAAAAGCAACACCCATAACACCAACAGCGACTGGTAAGGAAGATCCTCATCTTGAACACATCACTACGTTAACAAACATGTTCTAACATTAGTTATACAAATGTTAGACTTTGATTCTGAATTGTCTCATGTTTTGTTCACTGCAGTGGATAACCCGGGGAAGGATGTTGTTTTCTTGTTGGATGCTTCTGACACCACAAGATACTCATTCCCAGCTATGAAAGACTTTGTCCAAAAAGTCATAGCGATGCTGAATGTGAATAATGACAAAGATCGTGTCTCCCTGGTACAGTATAGCAGCGATGCAACTGTCCAGTTCTACCTAGACACGTACAAAACAAAGGGAGAAGTCCTTGACATTGTCAGGGGTATGAGGCACAAGGGTGGAAGTCCCCTTAATACTGGAGCAGCACTCCAGTACTTGAAGGACAATGTTTTCACAGCTCCTGCTGGTAGCAGACGTCTTGATGGGGTCCCTCAGATCCTAATTTTGCTAAGTGGCTCAAAGTCCTCTGACAGTGTGGATAAGCCAGCTTCTGCTCTCAAACAGTTGGGAGTGATAACATATGTCATTGGCACCAGAAACTCCGATAGCACAGAGCTGGAGAAAATTACCCACGACCCCAGATATGCTCTATCCGTGAATAATTTCACTGAACTTCCCACTGTTGAGCAACAGCTTCAGTCTGCTGTGGAATCAGTGGTGGTTGACGTCACAACTGAAACTCCACCAGTAATCGGTACAGACCCAAAACCCTTAGCTATGTCCCACTAATATGACTTATCAGCAAGTTTCTTTATCATTTGTCCTCTTGTCTTTCCTTAGCTGAAGCCAAAAAGGACATTGTATTCCTTCTGGATGGTTCCGATGGAACCAGGAATGGCTTCCCCGCCATGCGCAATTTTGTTGAGCAAGTGTTGGAGAAGCTTAATGTGGGTGCAAACAAAGACCATGTATCTGTGGTGCAGTACAGCAGAGAACCAGAGGCCAATTTCTTTTTGAACACGTTTACCACAAGAGAGGATGTTGTGAATGCAGTCAGAGGGCTCCAACACAGAGGAGGCAGACCCCTCAACACAGGGGCTGCCCTCCGTTTTGTAAGGGACAATGTCTTTACAGACTCCTCAGGGAGTAGGCGCTCACAAGGTGTTCCGCAGATCCTCACCTTGCTAAATGGAGGTCGGTCTTTTGACAGCGTGGATGCGCCAGCCTCTGCTCTAAAACAGCAGGGCGTCCTAACAATCAGCATTGGAACACAGAACTCTGACAGCAGTGAGCTGAAAAAGATATCTGACTATCCTAGTCATGCCCTAGAAGTGTCTGAGCTCACCGATCTACCCAATGTCCAAAACCAGTTCATGTCTGTATTAAGCAAAGTAGTAAAAGCCACACCCATAACACCAACAGCGACTGGTAAGGAAGATCCTTATCTTGAACACATCACTACGTTAACAAACATGTTCTAACATTAGTTATACAAATGTTGGACTTTGATCCTGAAATGTGTCATGTTTTGTTCACCGCAGTGGATAAGCCGGGCAAGGATGTTGTTTTCTTGTTGGATTCTTCTGACACCACAAGATACGCATTCCCAGCTATGAGGGACTTTGTCCATAAAGCCATAGAGATGATGAATGTGGATAACGACAAAGATCGTGTCTCCCTGGTACAGTATAGCAGAGATGCAACTGTCCAGTTCTACCTGAACACGTACAAAACAAAGGGAGATGTCCTTGACATTGTCAGGGGTATGAGGCACAAGGGTGGAAGACCCCTTAATACCGGAGCAGCACTCCAGTACTTGAAGGACAATGTTTTCACAGCTCCTGCTGGTAGCAGACGTCTTGATGGAGTCCCTCAGATCCTAATTCTGCTCAGTGGCTCAAAGTCCTCTGACAGTGTGGAAAGGCCAGCTTCTGCTCTAAAACAGTTGGGAGTGAAGACATTTGCCATTGCCACCAGGATTTTCGATAGCAGAGAGCTGGAGAAAATTACCCACGACCCCAGATATGCAATATCCGTGAATAATTTCACTGAACTCCCCACTGTTGAGCAACAGTTTCAGTCGGCTGTGGAATCAGTGGTGGTTGACGTCACAACTGAAGCTCCAACAGTAATCGGTATGGACCCAAAACTCTTAAGCTATGTCCCAATAATATGACTTGTCAGCAAGTTATTTTATCATATGTCCTCTTGTCCTTCCTTAGCTGAAGCCAAAAAGGATATTGTATTCCTTCTGGATGGTTCCGATGGAACCAGGAATGGCTTCCCCGCCATGCGCAATTTTGTTGAGCAAGTGTTGGAGAAGCTTAATGTGGGTGCAAACAAAGACCATGTATCTGTGGTGCAGTACAGCAGAGAACCAGAGGCCAATTTCTTTTTGAACACGTTTACCACAAGAGAGGATGTTGTGAATGCAGTCAGAGGGCTCCGACACAGAGGAGGCAGACCCCTCAACACAGGGGCTGCCCTCCGTTTTGTAAGGGACAATGTCTTTACAGACTCCTCAGGGAGTAGGCGCTCACAAGGTGTTCCGCAGATCTTGATCTTGCTAAATGGAGGTCGGTCTTTTGACAGCGTGGATGCGCCAGCCTCTGCTTTAAAACAACAGGGAATCCTAACAATCAGCATTGGAACACAGAACTCTGACAGCAGTGAGCTGAAAAAGATCTCTGATGATCCTAGTCATGCCCTAGAAGTGTCTGAGCTCACTGATCTGCCCAGTGTCCAAGACCAGCTGTCATCTGTACTAAGCAGGGTATTGAGAGCCACACCCATGACACCAACAATGACTGGTAAGCAAGATCTCAATCTCAGATTAATATGTAAACAGATGTCTTCTGAAATGAGTTTATTCAAATTGTAGACATGAGGTCTGAAATTGTCTCATGTTTTGTTCACTGCAGTGGACAAGCCGGGCAAGGATGTTGTTTTCTTGTTGGATGCTTCTGACAACACAAGATACTCATTCCCAGCTATGAAAGACTTTGTCCAAAAAGTCATAGCGATGCTGAATGTGGATAACGACAAAGATCGTGTCTCCCTGGTACAGTATAGCAGAGATGCAGCTGTCCAGTTCTACCTGAACACGTACAAAACAAAGGGAGAAGTCCTTGACGTTGTCAGGGGTATGAGGCACAAGGGTGGAAGACCCCTTAATACTGGAGCAGCACTCCAGTACTTGAGGGATAATGTTTTCACAGCTCCTGCTGGTAGCAGACGTCTTGATGGGGTCCCTCAGATCCTAATTTTGTTAAGTGGCTCAAAGTCTTTTGATAGTGTGGATAGGCCAGCATCTGCTCTCAAACAGTTGGGAGTGCTAACATATGCCATTGGCACCAGGAACTCCGATAGCACAGAGCTGGAGAAAATTACCCACGACCCCAGATATGCTCTATCCGTGAATAATTTCACTGAACTTCCCACTGTTGAGCAACAGCTTCAGTCTGCTGTGGAATCAGTGGTGGTTGACGTCCCAACTGAAACTCCACCAGTAATTGGTACGGACCCAAAACCTTTAGCTATGTCCCACTAATATGACTTCTCAGCAAATGTCTTTATCATTTGTCCTCTTGTCTTTCCTTAGCTGAAGCCAAAAAGGACATTGTATTCCTTCTGGATGGTTCAGACGGAACCAGGAATGGCTTCCCCACCATGCTCAATTTTGTTGAGCAAGTGTTGGAGAAGCTTAATGTGGGCGCAAACAAAGACCATGTATCTGTGGTGCAGTACAGCAGAGAACCAGAGGCCAATTTCTTTTTGAACACGTTTACCACAAGAGAGGATGTTGTGAATGCAGTCAGAGGGCTCAGACACCGAGGAGGCAGACCGCTCAACACAGGGGCCGCCCTGCGTTTTGTGAGAGACAATGTCTTTACAGACTCCTCAGGCAGTAGGCGCTCACAAGGTGTTCCGCAGATCTTGATCTTGTTAAATGGAGGTCGGTCTTTTGACAGCGTGGATGCGCCAGCCTCTGCATTAAAACAGCAGGGCGTCCGAACAATCAGCATTGGAACACAGAACTCTGACAGCAGTGAGCTGAAAAAGATATCTGATGATCCTAGTTATGCCCTAGAAGTGTCTGAGCTCACTGATCTACCCAGTGTCCAAAACCAGTTTATTTCTGTATTAAGCAAAGTAGTAAAAGCCACACCCATAACACCAACAGCGACTGGTAAGGAAGATCCTTATCTTGAACAAATCATGATGTTATCAAACGAGTGCTAAAATTTGTTATACAAATGTTAGACTTTGATTCTGAAATGTCTCATGTTTTGTTCACCCCAGTAGATAAGCCGGGCAAGGATGTTGTTTTCTTGTTGGATGCTTCTGACAACACAAGATACTCATTCCCAGCTATGAAAGACTTTGTCCAAAAAGTCATAGCGATGCTGAATGTGGATCACGACAAAGATCGTGTCTCCCTGGTACAGTATAGCAGAGATGCAGCTGTCCAGTTCTACCTGAACACGTACAAAACAAAGGGAGATGTCCTTGACATTGTCAGGGGTATGAGGCACAAGGGTGGAAGACCCCTTAATACTGGAGCAGCACTGCAGTACTTGAGGGATAATGTTTTCACAGCTCCTGCTGGTAGCAGACGTCTTGATGGGGTCCCTCAGATCCTAATTTTGTTAAGTGGCTCAAAGTCTTTTGATAGTGTGGATAGGCCAGCATCTGCTCTCAAACAGTTGGGAGTGCTAACATATGCCATTGGCACCAGGAACTCCGATAGCACAGAGCTGGAGAAAATTACCCACGATCCCAGATATGCTCTATCTGTGAATAATTTCACTGAACTCCCCACTGTTGAGCAACAGCTTCAGTCGGCTGTGGAATCAGTGGTGGTTGACGTCACAACTGAAACTCCACCAGTAATCGGTACGGACCCAAAACTCTTAGTTATGTCCCACTAATACGATTTGTCAGCAAGTTTCTTTATCATTTATCCTCTTGTCTTTCCTTAGCTGAAGCCAAAAAGGACATTGTATTCCTTCTGGATGGTTCAGATGGAACCAGGAATGGCTTCCCCGCCATGCGCAATTTTGTTGAGCAAGTGTTGGAGAAGCTTACTGTGGGTGCAAACAAAGACCACGTATCTGTGGTGCAGTACAGCAGAGAACCAGAGGCCAGTTTCTTCTTGAATACGTTTACCACAAAAGAAGAAGTTGTGAATGCAGTCAGAGGGCTCAGACACCGAGGAGGAAGACCCCTCAACACAGGGGCTGCCCTCCGTTTTGTGCGGGACAATGTCTTTACAGACTCCTCAGGGAGCAGGCGCTCACAAGGTGTTCCGCAGATCTTGATCTTGTTAAATGGAGGTCGGTCTTTTGACAGCGTGGATGCGCCAGCCTCTGCTTTAAAACAGCAGGGCGTGCGAACAATCAGCATTGGAACACAGAACTCTGACAGTAGTGAGCTAAAAAAGATCTCTGACGATCTTAGTCATGCCCTAGAAGTGTCTGAGCTCACTGATCTACCGAGTGTCCAAAACCAGTTCATTTCTGTACTAAGCAAAGTAGTAAAAGCCACACCCATAACACCAACAGCGACTGGTAAGGAAAATCCTCATCTTGAACACATTACTATGTTAACAAACGAGTGCTAACATTAATTTTATAAATGTTGGACTTTGAGTCTAAAATGTCTCATGTTTTGTTCACCGTAGTGGATAAGCCGGGCAAGGATGTTGTTTTCTTGTTGGATGCTTCTGACAACACAAGATACTCATTCCCAGCAATGAGGGACTTTGTCCAAAAAGTCATAGCGATGCTAAATGTGGATAACGACAAAGATCGTGTCTCCCTGGTACAGTATAGCAGGGATGCAACTGTCCAGTTTTACCTGAACACGTACAAAACAAAGGGAGATGTCCTTGACATTGTCAGGGGTATGAGGCACAAGGGTGGAAGACCACTTAATACTGGAGCAGCACTCCAGTACTTGAGGGATAATGTTTTCACAGCTCCTGCTGGTAGCAGACGTCTTGATGGGGTCCCTCAGATCCTAATTTTGTTAAGTGGCTCAAAGTCTTTTGATAGTGTGGATAGGCCAGCATCTGCTCTCAAACAGTTGGGAGTGCTAACATTTGCCATTGGCACCAGGACCTCCGATAGCACAGAGCTGGAGAAAATTACCCACGACCCCAGATATGCTCTATCTGTGAATAATTTCACTGAACTTCCCACTGTTGAGCAACAGCTTCAGTCTGCTGTGGAATCAGTGGTGGTTGACGTCACAACTGAAACTCCACCAGTAATTGGTACGGACTCAAAACCCTTAGCTATGTCCCACTAATATGACTTCTCAGCAAATTTCTTTATCATTTGTCCTCTTGTCTTTCCTTAGCTGAATTCAAAAAGGATATTGTTTTCCTTCTGGATGGTTCCGATGGAACCAGGAATGGCTTCCCCGCCATGCGCAATTTTGTTGAGCAAGTGTTAGAGAAACTCAATGTGGGCGCAGACAAAGACCATGTGTCTTTGGTGCAGTACAGCAGAGAACCAGAGGCCAGTTTCTTCTTGAACACATTTACCACAAGAGAGGATATTGTGAATGCAGTCAGAGGCATCAGACACAAAGGAGGCAGACCCCTCAACACAGGGGCCGCCCTGCGTTTTGTGCGAGACAATGTCTTTACAGACTCCTCGGGGAGTAGGCGCTCACAAGGTGTTTCGCAGATCTTGATCTTGTTAAATGGAGGTCGGTCTTTTGACAGCGTGGATGCGCCAGCCTCTGATCTAAAACAGCAGGGCGTCCGAACAATCAGCATTGGAACACGGAACTCTGACAGCAGTGAGCTGAAAAAGATATCTGATGATCCTAGTTATGCCCTAGAAGTGTTTGAGCTCACTGATCTGCCCAGTGTCCAAGACCAGCTGTCATCTGTACTAAGAATGGTATTGAGAGCCACACCCATGACACCAACAATGACTGGTAAGGAAGATCTCAATCTCACATTAATATCTAAAAAGATGTGTTCTAAATTTAGTTTATTTAAATGGTAGACATGAGGTCTGAAATTGTCTAATCTTTTGTTGACTGCAGTGGACAAGAAGGGCAGGGATGTGGTTTTCTTGTTGGATGGTTCTGATGCCACTAGATACTCATTCTCAGCTATGAGGGACTTTGTCCAAAGAATCATCGAGACGTTGAGTGTGGATGATGACAAAGATCGTGTCTCCCTGGTTCAGTATAGCAGAGACGCAAATGTCCAATTCTACCTGAACACATTCACAACAAAGGGAGAAATCCTTGACGTCGTCAGGGGGTTGAGGCACAAGGGTGGAAGGCCCCTCAACACAGGAGCAGCTCTCCAGTACTTGAGTGATAACGTCTTTAAAGCTTCTGCTGGCAGCAGACGTCTTGAAGGAGTCCCTCAGGTCCTCATCCTACTTAGCGGGGGAAGGTCCTTTGACAGTGTGGATAGGCCAGCTTTTGATCTCAAACAATTGGGAGTGCAGATCTTTGCTATTGGGACCAAGAGCTCTGATAGCAGAGAGCTGCAAAAAATCACCCACGATCCCAGATACGCTCTGTCTGTGTCTGATTTCACTGACCTCCCTACTATCCAGGAACAGGTTCAATCCTCTGTGGAGGCTGTGGTGGTTGACGTCACATCAGAAACTCTACCAGTAATTGGTACGGACCCAGAACTATTAACTTGACTTGCTGTCGTCTTTAACTGATTGCTTAAGTCGTTGTATTTTTTCCTTACGTCTTTTTATCAGCTAAAGAGAAAAGGGATATAGTATTCCTTCTGGATGGTTCTGATGGAACCAGGAATGGCTTCCCCGCCATGCGCAATTTTGTTGAGCAAATGGTGGAGAAAATCAATGTGGGCGCAAACAAAGATCATGTCTCTGTGGTACAGTACAGCAGAGAACCAGGGGCCAATTTCTATCTAAACACGTTTACCACAAGAGAAGATGTTTTGAATGCAGTCAGAGGGCTCAGACACAAAGGAGGCAGACCCCTCAACACAGGGGCCGCCCTCAGTTTTGTGCGGGACAATGTCTTTACAGACTCCGCAGGGAGTAGGCGCCCACAAGGTGTTCCGCAGATCTTGATCTTGCTAAATGGAGGTCGGTCTTTTGACAGCGTGGATGCTCCAGCCTCTGCTCTCAAACAACAGGGCATCTTTACAATCAGCATTGGAACACAGAACTCTGACAGCAATGAGCTGAGAAAGATCACCAATGACTCTGGTTATACTCTAGTAGTGTCAGACCTTACTGATCTCCCCAGTGTCCAAGACCAGATCTCATCTGTACTAAGCAGGGTATTAAGAGCCACGCCCATAGAACCAACAGTGACTGGTAAGCAAGATCTCTATCTCAAACGTATTAGTTGTTAACTAACGTTTTAACGATCTTGTGCCAACATTGCTTTTTTAAATTGAGGTCTGTAAATGTTTCATGTATTATTCAACACAGTGGACAAGCCGGGCAAGGACATTGTTTTCTTGTTGGATGGTTCTGAGGCCACGAGAAACACATTCCCATCCATGATAGACTTTGTCCAAAGAGTTGTTAAGACGCTGAGTGTGGATGACGACAAAGATCGTGTCTCCCTGGTTCAGTATAGCAGAGATGCAGCAGTCCAGTTCTATCTAAACACATACAAAAAGAAGGTTGACGTCCTTAACCTTGTCAAAGGGTTGAGACACAAGGGTGGTAGACAACTCAATACCGGAGCAGCTCTCCAGTACTTGAAGGATAATGTCTTTACGGCCTCTGCCGGCAGCAGACGTCTTGAAGGAGTCCCACAGGTTCTAATATTACTAAGCGGCGGAAGGTCTTTTGACAGTGTGGATGGGCCAGCGTCTGCTCTCAAACAGATGGGAGTGCTGATCTTTGCCATCGGGAACAGAAACTCTGATCGGGCTGAATTGTCCAAAATATCCCACGATTTCAGATCTGTTGTTTTTGTTCCTGAATTCGACAACCTTCCTTCTGAAACGAACAGGGTGCTCAGTGTTGTGTCCACGACACCAACGGTAACATTAATCGAGAGCTTTATCCCAAGTAAGTTTTTGTCAGCATTCTACAGCTCTTTCATGCACATAAATAATTGAAGTAATTGATTTAAGTACCATTATGTATTCGTTCTTTACCAATGTTACAAAAATTTACCTCCCCATACCTCCTCTCTTACTTCAGTCAAGATTCTACTTCTGGTGTATCATCAAAATGAATCATTTTTGAAGATATGCAGGTTCTAATATAAAGTTTTATTTCATGTTCCATGCGAATTGCCCATTGTTGTCATATGCCTATTTAACGCAGAAAATGTGGTGCGTTTTAATTTATGATTTTTGTGGTTTTCCAGTGCTTGTTGTTGATTGACTTCTCCCACTGAAATGATCTAGAACAACCACCCAAGTAGCAAAATAAAGAAACTAAAAAATAATTTTCTCTCCCCGTAGCTGAGTCACAAGGACCACGGAGGGACATCGTCTTTGTCATCGACGGATCCGACAACATCGGAAGAGATTTCCCTATCATCCAGCAATTCCTCCGGAGGGTCGTGGAAAATCTGAACGTGGGAGAAAATAAAATCAGAATCGGCGTGGTCCAGTATGGAGATTATGCACAGGCTGACATGTATCTAAATACTCATAGAACCAAAGAAGATGTGTTAAATGCCGTCAATGGTTTAAGACAGCGGGGAGGAAGACAACGTAATCTTGGACAGGCTTTAGACTTTGTCCGTGAGGATATGCTGACAACTGCACGAGGTAGCAGGAGACAAGAAGGCGTACCCCAGTTTTTGCTTGTTGTCTCCGGCGGGTCGCCAACAGATGACATCAATCGCCCCGCTACGACTCTCAAGCAATCCAGAGTTATTCCGTTCAGCATTGGAACCAGGGACATGAGAACTACAGAACTTCAAATTTTGTCCTACATACCCAACTTTGCCTTTACGGTTGACGATCTTCCAAGTTTGGAGACAGTCCAAGGAAACGTAATCAACAGGCTTACAGAGTTATCTGACGATGACATTGCCAGAATGGTCCCGCAATTCCCAGTTATTCAAGGTAGATATCATTCCTATGCTGCACTGTAATGACGTCAAGTTTTCATGTACAGTAGACCACTGGGATACGATATAAATCCGTTCTACGGTGGGGATCTCAAAGTGAAATCGCCATATAGAGGGGTGTAGAAATCTCTGGTCATGCGTAGCTCATACCTTCTGACCCCCTAGTATTCCAAATAAAAATATTCAAAATACAAAATGGTATAGTACTACTCATGTGTAATAGATATTAAATACAGTTAAAAACAAATATACATGTAAAAGGAGCACTGAAATTTGTTCTAACTTTAGTGTGACGTGACTTCAACTGGTTGAGTGGACTAGCAGATGGATGCAGAGTAGAGGAGAAGACAGCAACTGCAGATTAAAAAAAAACGATTTTAAATTTCTAGTAGTGAGGACTGTCATGCCCTTAAAAGGATTCCTTGCATTAATCACGTCCTTATCTTTAATAATCGTTCCAATCACCAGCTCGGTAGCCTATATGGTAGGGGGCCCGCTCCGAGACTGGGAGGTCGCTGGTTCAAGCCTCGGCCGAGTCATACCTAAGACTTACAACATTGGTACTCATTGCCTCCCTGCTTGGCGCTCGGCATTAAGGGTTGGAATTGGGGGGTTTGGTCACCTAATGACTCCCAAGACAGCAGTTAGGTCTAAAATGGCGGCGCCTTGTTTGGCTGCGGCTGCATCGGCTTGCTACACTTTAACTGTACGGGTCAGGTGTATCGATATTTCGTTCTGTGTGCATGGTTACAAAGAATGACAATAAAAGTAAATTCGAAATTCTAATTCAATCATTGATTGGTGACAAACATGCAACTTATTGAGGGTAGGGATGGAATTGAACCCATCGAAGAAGGGCATCTTAGAGACTCATTATACGCAAGAACACCGCAAGTTTTTGGACACATGAAATATTTGTTGTTGGTATCGTATGTTGAGAAAAGCTGTAAACTAAAAAGAGAAAACATTGGAATCTGGGTCGCCCTATCCCAGGGGTTTACTGTTTCGTCATTTAGCTCATGTTGCTAACTATACCACCAAATACACCTGATTTCCTTTTCTTTTTGACAGAAATCGTACCAAGCACAGGTGAAGGAAAGAGAGATGTCGTATTTCTCATCGACGGCTCGAGTACAGCTCGAAATGACTTCCCTTCCATCCGTGAAATGATCAGAAGAGTCGTGGAGAGGCTCAACGTCGGACTCGATAAAGTCCGAGTTTCCGTCGTACAGTACAGTGACGACGCCAAGGTGGAGTTTCTCCTCAACGAACATTCCACCCAAAGCGAAGTCCGACAGGCGGTAAGCCAACTCCGGAGCAGGGGAGGAAATCGTCTGAACACGGGTCGAGCTCTCGAGTGGGTCTCTCGAAACATCTACCAGAGATCGGCGGGAAGCCGCATCGAAGACGGAGTGCCTCAGTTCTTGATTTTAGTGACTGGTGGAAGCTCTACGGATGACGTTACCAGTCCGGCTGACCAACTCAAGAGAAGCCACGTTGCGCCTATCGCCATCGGTTCGAGGAATTCGGACCCCAACGAGCTGAGGAAAATATCCTTGAAGCCTGAACTTGTGTACACAGTCCAAAGTTTCCAGCAGCTTCCGGACGTGGAGCAGCAGCTTATTGATTCAGTCAGGACAATATCCGCCACCGATATCATCGATAGCTATCGCCCTCCAGATCCCGTCTTAGGTAATATATCAGTGATTTATTGACTTTTCTCTAATATACTGAACCCTTCATTGTTAAGCATTACGCGTTGACTGTTCTGCATTCTCATTGGCCGAACAGTCTTTCCAAATCGTCTCTGTCTGTACAACATTAATAAGAGCTGAATTGAGAACCTCAAAGTGAAATTCCCGTATAAAAAAATGTGGCGACGAGATTTCTGAACTCTTAGATCACCAAATAAAAATATTAAAATACCAAAATAGTATTCAGTCAGTAGGACTTATAAGTAAAACATGTGTTGATGTTTAAATAACATAAAAGATAGATGTGGAGGAAAAATCAATTGTATCTTAACTTAAGCTGGTCAAGTGGAGTAGCGGGCAGATGCAGAGGTGGAAGAGACAGCAGATTCAAATTAAGTCTGATTTTGAATCTTCCAGTTGTGAAGATTTAACGTCTGTTCTAGAGTTTCTTGCTGTACTGCCCTTCTAAGTTTTAATAATAGTTGATGGGATACAGCCATGAAACTTAGTAAGGATAGCATTTTTTGTGCCCTCTCGATATTTAATTTCTCAAGCTTTTTCTCCAGTTATCATGTTTTTGCTTTTGACATATCTGTAAACCTTGGCTAACATAGTGAATGAATACAGTACACACTTAGCAGTATTGAAGTTTTAAAGAAGAACACGAGATTCTCAACTGAATGGCTTTTTACTCTTTTAGCTAGCTACCAAGCTCCCTCTTAGTTTTTTTACCTGGTTACCTTTCTAGCAAACTATCAAGTTACTGTTTAGCTATTTAGTAAGCCATCTAGTTAAGTTGGTATTTTAGAAATTGATTACAAACTGGGTGCCCTTTGCAGTTATGAGTAAGAGTAGCTCTCAGCTTGAAAAAGGTTAGAGACCTCTGCTCTACACATACGTAAAAGAGCTTGCTTAATTCAAGGTTTTTACATGCAAATTATTTTGCAATTTCTAGCTTATGTCAAACCTATGATGTAATAATATATGTAAAAAAATAGGTTTCTACTTCCCTGATTTTGGCTATCATAGGATAATTTTGGGGCAGCAAGGCGGTGCAGTGGTTAGCGAGTGTGCAGCACAGTTCTGAGGTCTTGAGATCGGACCTCCTGTGTGGAGTTTGCATGTTCTCCCCGTGCTTAAGTGGGTTTTCTCCGGGCACTCCGGTTTCCTCCCGCATTACAAAAACATGCATGTCAGGTTAATTGGCCGGTCCAAATTGTCCCTAGGTGTGAATGAGCGAGTGAGTTGTCTGTCCCTGTGTGCCCTGCGACTGGCTAGCAACCAGTTCAGGGTGTCCCCTGCCCACTGCCCGAAGATAGCTGGGATGGGCTCCAGCACCCCCGCAACCCTACTGAGGATAAGCGGTGCAGATAATGGATGGATGGAGGTTAATTATGGAACATACGCCTCTGCGATATTGTAAATGACAAAAACGTATTTTGTGTTTTCCCTTGCAGATATTCAAGACGTGGGGCGCAAGGACATCATTTTCCTCATCGACGGTTCTGACAACACGGGCGTCACCGGCATCGCTCACATTCGCGACTTCATCTTGAACCTGGTCCGTCAATTCGACGTCCGGCCCGATCAAGTGCGCGTGGCCCTGGTCCAATACGCCGACCAAGTCAAACCCGAGTTCTCGCTCAATTCTCACAACAACAAACCGGACGTGATCGCGGCTGTTCGAAAACTCCGTCAAATGGGTGGACGCTCCTCCAACCTAGCTGATGCTATAGAATACGTCATTCAGAACGAGTTGAAGCCCTCGGCTGGTGTTCGTCCGTTGGAGGCCTCCCAGCATCTGGTGGTTCTCACAGGCGGACGGTCTCCACAGGACGTTTCTATTTACGGGCCCTTGCTGAAGGGATCCAAGGTCAACTGTATCGGTATTGGAGCAAGTGGAGCAGATTCAAGGCAGCTCACACAAATTGCGAGGTCGCCAGAAGATGTCCTTCAAGTTCCGACGTTCCCTAGCCTGCCAGGAATTAACGATGCATTCGTTGCAAGATTGAGAGGGGCCTTACCCGATTATCCCGAGCCTGACGAGACACCAAGTGAGTGATGTTAACTAAATACAGAGGGCACTCTACATACGAAATCGGTTTGGAACAAATTTTTCACATAAAAAATAACTGACAACCAATTAAATATTTCCGGCCTCCCAAAACCATCCAAGTTAACCCTAATTTACAGTAAAACAAACCTTCCTGATAACTAAAAACACAAATAGTAATTGAACATAGAAGTACATCCATCCATCCATCCATCCATTATCTGCACCGCTTATCCTCAGTAGGGTCGCGGGGGTGCTGGAGCCCATCCCAGCTATCTTCGGGCAGTGGGCAGGGGACACCCTCAACTGGTTGCCAGCCAGTCGCAGGGCACACAGGGACAGACAACTCGCTCACACATCTACACTTAGGGACAATTTGGACCGGCCAATTAACCTGACAAGCATGTTTTTGTAATGCGGGAGGAAACCGGAGTGCCCGGAGAAAACCCACTTAAGCACGGGGAGAACATGCAAACTCCACACAGGAGGTTCGATCTCATGACCTCAGAACTGTGGCGCACATGTGCTAACCACTGCGCCGCCGTGCTGCCCCATAGAAGTCCAATTATAAGATAAATAAGATATTAACAAAATAAAATGTGAGTTTATTATGAGCATGTTGGTGGTTGCTAACAAGTTGTATGTGTGGTGGTGGTAGAGGAGTGAGGGAGCATGATAGATGGTTGATTCTACGTAAGCATTTACTATATCACTCACACAACAACCATGCTCATCTTGGTATATTATTTTCTTCTTTTCATCAGAAAATAGCTTTCCATTTCCTTTTCGAGAAATAATGGCTAGGGTCAGAAAAAAAACATAAAACGGAGATGCAAAGCATTAATCAGGTCTGATTTGAGGGACGATCTGGTAACTGCGGTAAGCGGTCTCGAGCACTTGTCCCTCTATTGGTAGCATCATGAAATTTTCGTAACTTGGAATTCTCTTATATGTCAGGCAAGATTTTTGCTGGACAGACATCTCATGTCTCGAATTTCTCGTCACTAGAGTAGCTCGAATGTAGAGAGACCACTGTATTATGTGTCTTTTTTTATTATAGAATAACTAATGAGCCACTTCTTTCCCTTCTTTTATCTTACAGCACAAGGCCTGCCCGCACCCAAAAAGGCTGATATTGTGTTTTTGGTGGACAGCTCCATCAACTTCGGAAGAGATAATTTCAATAAAGTGATAATGTTTGTTGCGGAACTTGTAGATCTGTTCTACACAGACAGAGACAACCTAAGGATTGGATTGGCGCATTACGGCACGGATGTGTCGGATGTCTTCTACCTCAACTCCCACAATAACAAACCGGACATTGTTACTGCTATCGAACAGACGGATTACAAAGGCGGACGTAGGGCCAACATGGGTGCCGCCATTCGACACATTCAAAATGTTCACTTTTCTCGAGAAAAGGGAAGTAGGAAAGATGAAGGCACTCCTCAGATCCTCATGGTCGTCACGGGAGGACCGTCATCTGATGACGGCAAATCAGCGGTACTCGGCCTGAAGAAAAACGGTGTGAGGGTCTTTGCCGTTGGCGTGGGCAACACAGGAAATGATCTAGAGGCTATCGCCAGTGACTCCTCCACCGTGGCCAGAGCCAGAACCATCCAGGAGCTGTCCGAGCTCAATGAACAGATCCTGGGGACGTTAGATGACGAAGTGAAGGGAAAGCTGTGTGTTGGTGTCACTGAAGCACCCAGACGTAAGAGATGTTCCGGCATTATTTAGTCATTATTACAAAATACAGTAGAACCCTGGGATACACCTTAAGGAGTTCTGAAGTATTTATAGAAAAGTGAGATTATCATAGATAGAAGCCTATTGTATCACCTACTCACAAAGTCTTTCAGAGTATGCAGTATTCTGAACTGGAAAAAAAAAATTGTGGCAGGTAGTTCAGGCAATAGCATTTTGACATTTTCCTGTTACCCTGATGCAAACCAATAACAGGAATCCTAGTGATAAAACTCATCATACACAAGAAAACCACAGAGTTTCTAGTTTTGGGCATGCAAAATCATTTGGTGTTGATCTCGTGGTGAAAATGCCATAAAGAAGAGCTGAGAAAACATGTTATTCCACACCGTAAAGTGAAGACCTCTTAAAACAGGGTCTCTTTATCATGGGTTCTACTGTAAAGTAAAACAAATATTTCAGTCCTCAGTAAACCACAATACAACTAATTCTCTATTATAGCCTGCAACCTTGAAGTGTTAGTGGGCTTCGACGTGTCTTCCCAAAACATCTTCAGTACCCAGACCAACCTGCTGAACAAGATGGCTGCCATCCTGCAGAGGATCACCAAAATATCCACAATCAGCTGTTCGTCAGGACAGATTCCATCTATTCAAATCGGCATGCTCGCTGTCGACTCTACCGGGCAACCGATCCAGGTGGACTTCTCTGACAATGCCGACAAACTCTTGGAAGCCTTTAGAGGCCTGCGCACTCGAGGCCCCTTCGTTCTTACCGGCAAGACCATTTCTGCTTACAATGACCGGTTCAGGAACAGACAGGACGAGACGGTCAAGGTGAGTTTATGAGGCCTTGGTTTCCAATCAGATTAAATGTAATAATACTTGAACTCAATCGTTTCATTCCAGGTTGTTATTCATCTGACTGATGGTATCGATGCACCTTACGCTGAAATGAAAAGGCGTATTGACGAGCTCCGGCAATCAGGTGACCACTACACTTCGATTTCTATACCAAATGAGACATGACTTTTTTAAAATCAAAAGTCCTTTGATTTAACAATGCTTTGGTGTAATTACTGACGATAAATATTCCATCTCCGACCAGGAGTCAACAGCCTGATCCTGGTCGGTTTGGAACGGGTGCCAAGGTTTGAAGAAGCAGCTTTGTTGGAATTTGGCCGTGGCTTTAGGTACACCAGACCGCTTCGACTAAATGTCCTGGACTTGGACTATGAGCTAATGGAGGAACTGGTAGGTAGAAAATTTGAACTGCTATGCTAGGAATATAAAAGCCATCACATGAACAAACCAGGGTACTTCCAGAGTTAGAATATGTTAAAATATATAATAGACTCCTGTGATATGACATTAATCCATTCTGTGGTGGAGATTGCAAAGTGAAATTACCATATACCTGGGGATGCAAAACCTATAGTTTGATTCAAGGAGTTAAAAAAAACCCTACCCTCAGCCAGGAAAAAGCAAAGAACAAGAAAGGCTGTATTTGACTCACAAAATGTTTTTCCTTATGTTAATTAGGACAATATTGCAGAACGGGAGTGCTGCGGAGTGCCATGCAAATGTACCGGCACAAGAGGAGACCGGGGTTCTATTGGAGTTTCAGGAGTCAAGGTAGTTTTTGGTCACAGTCCAGTGTAAAATAAAGAAAGTAAACTCCTAATAACAGAGTTTTTTTTACAGGGTGTTTCAGGTGGACCGGGAAGCCAAGGACATCCTGGTGACGAAGGTGGACCGGTAAGCTTACAGTTTTTGAGGCCCCCTTTATTTACAAACTCTTACAAGTGACTCGACTCATGAATTTAATTTTCATCGACTAATGTCTTTATTTTCGTTTTTAACAGGGAGAGCGAGGACCCCCTGGTGTGAACGGAACCCAAGGTTTCCAGGGATGTCCTGGTCAGAGAGGATTCAAGGTAAAGTACATGATTCAAAGTACACATTATGGGCGAATATTTTTTGCTATTTTACATTTCTGACATCTTTTAATCAGGGTTCCCGAGGATACTCTGGAGAAAAGGTGACGTAATTCTTCTTATCAGATTCTCACAATCCGGTTTGAGCGATTTGAAAAATGTTAAACAAAATGTTCACGTCTTGCAGGGTGAATCTGGTGAAATTGGACTGGACGGTATAAATGGCGAAGAGGTAAAATTATTCTTTAAAATGAAACTGCATGAAAAGAGGACTACGTTGAAGTTAATTTAATTTGCTGGGCTGTTTTCAGGGAAAAAGTGGAGTGGCCGGGCCCTCAGGAGGCCGAGGACATTCTGGCAGAAGAGTGAGTGACGGACCCCCTACCCCCAAACTCCATCTTAAACAATATTTTCCCATTTAACTATTTGTCTTCGGAATTTTTTAGGGCCCCAAAGGCATGAAAGGCCAAGCAGGAGATCGAGGAGAAATAGGAATCAGGGGAGATCCTGTGAGTTTTGTTAATATGTGTTTTAAAGTGAAACATTCAAATAAGCTTTTAGGTTTATTTGATAAAAATTGAAAAAAGTTGGGTATTCATTTTTTATTATTCCTGTCTTAACAAGGGAACTAGTGGAAGAGATAATGGACGACCTGGACCAAAAGGAGACCCTGGTGATGCTGGACTAGCGGTATTGTATTTACTTTGATACAAATAATAAAACTACAGTAGACACCCAGGATACGGCAACCCCACTTTTCGATATATTTACTTCATGGCATTTTCCTCACTATCCAACATCAACAAGTTTTTTTTGCATGTCCAAAAACGCTGCTATTGGTCAGCGTCATAAAAAAATGCTGATCTGCTCTTGGTTTGCGTCACGACATCATGAAAATGCTGATATGCTCCTGGCTGAACAACCTCCCTCAATACCTTTCTCTTCCTTCATTCAGATCAGAATAGTGTTGATACAATACCATATTTTTCGTACAGTAATTATTTGCTCTTGCAGTAATGCTAGAGGAATAGAATAGAATCAAATAGAATCGAATAGAATCGAATAGAATATACCTTTATCATTGTTACAAAATGGGTTGAACATATTGTGACAACGAAACTGGACATGACACTCCAGTTTCACAGAAGAAGCAAAAACAAGATAACCATGGAAATAGAGCTTGAGATATTGAATAAAAATGAAGAAGGCGCACAAATTGATAAACTCACTAAGTAACATGGCCATAATCAATCAACGATCGTGACTAAAAACGAGGAGCCGATTAAAGCAAATTAATCTTCTAAGTATAAGAAACTTTACATTCCCCATCTTAGAACTGTTTAATTTAGTATCCCAGGGGTCTACTGTATGACAAATATACATTTAAAAATCTATTTTCACAACTCTGAATTTCAAACGGTAGGGCGAGCCCGGCGAAGACGGAAACAAGGGAGCACCTGGAGAACCAGGAAGACGGGTAGCATGTTCTACCATTTATCTGTCTTAGCATATGGCCTCTTTGGATTTACCCGGTTGTTTTTATTAGGGATCGGACGGGAGACGGGGCGCACCGGGACAAGCTGTAAGTCCACACATGATCTCACGCAACAGCGATGATGTCAAGTCATAGTAATTTGCCGCCTTTTCCCATTAAGGGTAATGCGGGACCACCTGGAGTTGATGGTGTGAGAGGAGAACCTGGAATCGGGGGATCAAGAGTAAGTCTTCTGGAACAGGATGTTCCGAAAAAGTCTCTATGGCGCATGCAGGACCCGAACAGACAGTCTGGAATTCATCTTTTGAAGTGCCCATTTTTGCTTGAATTTCTTTTGGGAATTTTGAGAAAGAATGTGTCAACACAAAACTAAGTGGACATCTGTTGTAGCAGAAGACATAAAACAGTTTAAGGGCAATAGTGAAGAAATTAGCAGGAAATAAAAAAACAACTGTTTTGAAGCAGATGTTTTGGGTGAATTTCTAATAAAAACATTTAGTTACCAACACCAACCGCAAATTTTGGTAACAGGACGTAGCAAATATGTCAAAGGCCCATGTTAGAAATAGATCAAGCTGTCATTTTCATTTAAACTTAACTGCACTCTGAAAAACGAATTGGCTAACGATGGCTAACAGAACTCGAAAAACTAAACAGTCAAAGGGCGTATGAAATTCAACCGGTTAAGGTGAAATCCCTTTGGTCGTTCCCTCAGTGAAGTTGCGGGTCAAAGATAAGCAAGGGTTTTGACAACCATGTCTGCTGTAAATAGACTGACGAATAAAGTCTCAAAGACCCCTTATTGAAATCAGAAATTCAGTCCTAGTTAAACATATAGTGGAATCCTGGACATTTTCAATCAGTGCTAATTTGTGGCGGCATGGTCACTGACTGATTAGCATGTCTGCCTTTTAGTTCAGAAGTCGTTGATTAGATTCCAATGACTGGCCGTTCTATGTGGAGTTTGCATGTTCTCGCTGTGCCTTTGTGGGTTTTCTCCGGGCATTGCGGTTTCTTCCCATGCACGGCAGACCTTTTGCCAGTCAAAATTGTCCCTACTAGTGAGTGAATGGCTGTCTGTCTCTGTGTGCCCAGCAATTATGTGGTATTATGTAGTAAATTCATAATCCACAAAGGTGAGAAAAACCAGGAAAAGTATGTGTGTGTCTGTGTGTGGAGTCAAACTTTGGAACAATTTACAGGATGAGATCAACCAATGTCCAACTATTCACTTGTTCAAATTTAAATACAAAAAAAACATTACTGGCGGAATACAGAGATGAAGAAAATGGGTTATGAGTGATATGAGAGATTTGGAATAGTGCGTCTACAACTATGGTTAACTTTGTTGTTATTGTTATATTATAACTGTTATTATTACTATTATTACTATTGTTATTACCATTGGTGTATTTAATAGAGAAGATGAAGGGGTAGGTAAAATAAGCATCTGCTTCTTACTACCCCTTTTCGAACAAGGTATGTAACATTATTTTGTTGTTGAGTTATTGTTTTTGTTCTGTTTTTATTTTAATGTTTAATTCATTCATTCATTCATTGGCTGGCAACCAGTCCAAGGTGTATCCAGACCACAGTCCAAAGTCAGCTGGGATGGGCTCCAGCTCCCTCATACCCCTAACAAGGCTAAGCGGCTAGAAAATGAATAAATGAATGTTAATTTGCTGTTATGTCACTAGGGTCCAACTGGACCAAACGGTGCACCGGGACCCAGAGGTGAAGACGGAAATCCTGGACCCAGGGTGAGTCAAGTGGTATACACTTGGTACAGAGGCATAACAAGTCTTTGTTTTTGGATCTACTTCATATTTATAAGCAAATCAGTCACCGATGGGGTAATTTTCCTTTGTAGGGTCCTGGTGGGAGCCCAGGTACAGCGGGAGAAAAAGGAAGACGAGGAGGCGTCGGTCGCAAGGTACGGACTGGAAGCAATGCTAGCCTGTCTTTAGTTCGCGTCCACAAAGACTTCATTTAATCTTTAAACACGCAATCGTGTTACTCGACACACACACGTAATCGATTGGAAAAAAAACTGCAGTAAAAAAAAAAAAAAAAGAAAAACACGCCCCAGACGCAACCTAATAATATATTGTGGTTCAGTTGAGTTATTTGCTTCTGTTCATTTGTGTTATGTCTTTGCGTAGGGAGAGCCTGGAGATCCCGGGATTAAGGGTGTGGAAGGACCCCCGGGACTCCGCGGAGAGCCTGTAAGATGGTTTTGATCTTGTATTTGTAACATTGGTGAATGATTGCGAGCAGATCTCATGGATGTTTGTTTTCTTCAAAGGGTGAAGACGGCAGAGATGGCTTTGGAATCTCAGGGAACAAAGGGAGAAGGGCAAGTCCATTTTTTGACAACTAGCTTCTGTTCTACTCAAACTCATGGATACCTTTGTTGTTGTACAGTATTCCATCGCCATTTCGTGGTTCCACTTTTGGTTTCTCTGTGCATTGCGGAATTCTATTAATAGGTTTGACAGATAAATAAGTACATTGCATGACTTTTACAAGCGCCTTTACACTCAAACCAATCGAAGAACTGCCTTCTTCATCCGTGTCACTCACCAGAATCAACATAGTACAGTGCTTGCTTACTTCTCACTCCATTGCTACATCCTGTCTATTGACAAGATGGGTTTGTACGTGGCTTGCCAGAAGCAAAGACTTACACTAAACACGGATGGATACAAATGTGGCAGAAAAAAAAATGGAAACACGAAGAAAAGGTATCTCCGAAATTAATTTTGGTTTGTTCATGATTGAAATCGTCCAGCAAGGTTTATTAAAGAGCAATCTAAAGAATAACTGTATTCTTAATGTGTCAATGTTAATTATTTTGTTTTATGTGATAAGAGAAGCCTAAATTGACGGATGAATACAACTGTGGCATTTTCTACGAGGGGCAGAAAAATGGAAATGTCCCAGGGAAATCAACCAATAGAAAATAGATTTATAAATGAATTAGCCGGTGTTCATGTTTATTCTTCTTCTCTGTACTACAAGTCCCTAAGTGCTTTGAACCATAAAATATTTTGGCATAGGAAAACAGGGAGGGCAGTACTGCGGCGCAGTGGTCAGCGCGTGTGCGGCACAGTTCTAAGGTCTTGGGAACCTCCTGTGAGGGTTCAAATCCAGCTAACAGCCTACCTGTGCGGAGTTTGTATGTTCTCCCCGTGCTTGCGTGGGTTTCCTCCGGGCACTCCGGTTTCCCCCCACATTCCAAAGACATGCATTTCAGGTGGATTGACCGGTCCAAATTGTCCCTAGGTGTGAATGAGCGAGTTGTCTGTCCCTGTGTGCCCTGCGATTGGCTGGCAACCAGTTCAGGGTGTCCCCTGCCCACTGCCCGATGATTGCTGGGATGGGCTCCAGCACCCCCGCGACCCTACTGAGGATAAGCAGTGCAGCTATGAGATGAGATGAGGAAAACAGGGAATACTGCATATTGTATATGATCTGATTTAATAGGACATCATCCTAACAGTTTTCTTTTATATCTCTAGGGTGACGAAGGCTTCCCAGGTTTCCCAGGGTCAAAGGTAAGCAAAATGCTGGGTCTGAAAAGGATATTTTCAGATTTCTAAAGTAGAATAGTTAAGTGGAACTATACAGCAAAAATGACGTTCCCGTACTGTTTAACATACTTGTGTGGCAGCCACGCTTTGATTCACATCGTGAAACGTAAAAAACGTCCGCTATATACCATCATAAATGTTTCTACAGCTGCTCTAGGTTGAAGCGTTAAAGTCTTTTTTTTTTCTTCAACCTTGCAGGGAGACGCTGGTAACGCAGGAACCAAAGGTGGACCAGGCCCTCAAGGAAACCGTGGACAGAGGGTAAACTGCTGTTTTGTGCCCCAGAACACTTTAACGACCACAAAATATTCATTATTGGTCTAATTTGTGACATCAGGAGTTTCAAAGTACAGTTCAGGATGAGGGTATCATACTACTTAAGAGTTTGAAATGGTCATATAAGACCTGGGTTTAGGGATTTAAGATCAAAGAGGGTTTTAGGATTAGCGAGCTTGCAGTGGTGACAATCACAAGCTGCAATCTATTTCCTGTCAGGGTGTCTCCGGAAATGCCGGAACTCCGGGACAGAAAGGAGAAGTCGGCTATTCGGGACCTTACGTAAGCGACACTCGCCGCGTCCCGCAGGAGTGATGTCATTCAAAAATGAACATTGACATTTTGTTTTTATTGTGCTATAGGGTCAAAAAGGACCCAGAGGACCAGGAGTGGTGGTTCGTATGACTTTTCAAAAGCTAAATTGGTCAGCCTGAAAAGAAAAACGTTAGAAAAATGAAATCATGTGTTTTGGTTCTAGCAATGCGACCTCGTCAAGAAGATCAGAGACAACTGTCGTAAGTTCGATCTTTTTAAACACTTTCCGATATTCTTATTGCGAATCCCTACCAACATGACATCATTCTGGTTCAAATTGGGAATACAAGGGAAGCAACAAAATCCATAGAATTTATCTCACAGGTGGTAGACATTTTGCTTCTAAAAATTTATAGGAATGCAAGAGGGTTAAAGGTTTATGGGAAGTGACGTCAATGAAAATGTATAACGAGCCTTTATGTGGTCTTTGGTTTTTGTAAAACTCTTCTCAAAATGCTAATTTTATTCCAGGATACTTGAGGCCCCTTTTAGCATAAAAACCGAATGAATGTGTTCTTTTTTTCATTTGAGATTTTTCTAGCATGTGTCTTCAAGTTCAATTAGGTGGATGAAAACCAGACTAGTTTTTCAAGGCGAACCTGATATGGGCCCTAAAAACCTGTGTGGCAAAATGGCATCCTCCCTGAGATGGATTCAAATATATATATATAACATAAAAATATTCCAGATGAGTGAAACTGTACATTTGCATAAGCCATCTTGTGCGCATACATGTACAAGTCATCGTAGATTGAAAGACTTGTTTACGGCCATACCACCCTAAGAACGCCCCTTCTCGGGAAGCTAAGCAGGGTCGGGCCTGGTTAGTACTTGGATGGGAGACTGTCTGGGAACACCAGGTGCTGTAAATCGGTTATTTGGTGCATGCTCTGCTGCGACAGCACTGACTGACCCCCACTTCCCTCAGATACAGTCGATGAAAATGAATTTCCATAAGAGTACCAAATAAAATGAAGAAATAAATAACCCAACTATCGCAATCGGAAAACTCGCAGTCGGACTAAGACCTTAATACGTAGCTTTACGTAATCAGACTACTAGCAATATTCCATTTCCATTATGTCAACATACCCATATATTGCCTTGGATATAAATACCATTAAAGCATGGCCTGTACATTTTCTGTTTTATCTTGGTCCACTCATCGTTGTCCCTTTTATCAACAGCATGCTGCTACGGTAAGTACTAAACTCCGACGTTTTCAACAAAGCGTTCATACCAGGAGAGAGTGATAGTCCATGGACTTCCTCAGGCAAGCTGGAGTGCCCCCTGTACCCGACCGAGCTGGCCTTCGTGTTGGACGCGTCTACCGATGTGGGGCGTCAAGCCTTCAATGGAATGCGCGAGTCGGTCTTACAGCTGCTGCGCGGCATTACCGTGTCGGAGAGCAACTGCCCAAGAGGAGCCCGCGTGGCCCTGGCGCTCTACAACAGCGAGGTGACAACCGAAGTGCGCTTTGCCGACGGCGTGAAGAAGCGAGAGCTCCTGCGGAGGGTAGAGGGTCTGCAGACGCTACAGACCAACAAGCGGCGCAGCCTGGAGACGGCCATGAGCTTTGTGGCGCATAACACCTTCAAGAGGGTGCGAAGCGGCTTCCTGGTGAGGAAGGTGGCTGTCTTCTTTGTTGGTGGCTCAGTGGGCAACACGCAGGCTGTAACCAATGCCGCCATGCGCCTCCACGACGCCGGCATCGCCACCGTGTTCCTGGTCAAGAATGACGATAGGGCGCTCGCTAGAGCCTTGCAGGTAACGCTGATGTCCTGTTAACTTTGAGTTGGGGTGGGCAATACGGCAAAAAATATCACCAGACTACCATAGCCAAATAAAATAGAACCAAGTGACAATCCAACAATCCGCTGACAATTCTAAATAATAAAAGTTCTTCACGACCAATTTTTTTCACAATTATCTACCTCTGTTGATTTTTTTTCCTTCTGAAAGGTGAACAACACGGCACTGGCCCAGGTCATTGTCTTGCCCAACCCAGGAAGCTCCCAGTTTGAATCAGTCATGACAAAAGTCATGAACTGTCATATCTGTTTTGGTAAGTCATGTAGTGTTAGCCTTTCTATGGCTTTTTTCTAGTGTGTTGGCATTAATCTAACAGTTAAGTATTCTTCTGGTATCACTACCTGTTTTTCTTTTGTAGACATCTGCGCCCCAGACCAAATATGCGACTACATCCCTCCATCACCGGGTCGAGACCGTAGATCTTTCACGACAGATGTGGACATTGACATGAGCTTCCTGATTGACAGTTCAGAAACCACATATCCCGACTCCTTCACCGAAATCAAACGCTACATCGCACACATGGTGGATCATCTTCAAGTGTCCCCCAGTCCGGATAGTTCTGCCCACCACGCCAGAGTGGCCGTCCTCCAGCAAGCTCCCTACCAGTTCATCAACAACCAGACCAAGTCCCCGGTACACGTGGACATCGGCCTGACAGAGCACAAGTCGTCAGAGAGCGTGGTCAAATTCCTGCTGGACAAGACACCCCAACTGGAAGGTGGGCGCTCCCTGTCAGCTGCCATGGACTGGACCGTGGAGAATGTGTTTGAGAAGGCACCGCTGCAGCGTCCCCGGAAGGTTTTGATGCTCTTCATCACGGGCGGCGTGGCAGAGGACGAGGAACGTTTGGTTCGCGTGGCTACCGAGATCAAGTGCAGAGGCTACTTTGTGGTCATCTTTGGCGTCGGCGACAGGCTGAGCGCCGAAGACAACCGTGTCCTGGCACAAATGGCAAGCGAGCCTTCCGACGTCTTTTTTAAGAGGCTAGAAGTCATCACGCAGTTTTACGACAAGCATGTGCTCACCTTTGGCCAGATGTTGCCCAAATACATCAGCAGTAAGTTTGGGATTTATTATATTTTCGCTCAATGATGAGATTAGTCAAGTCAAGTCATGTTTATTTGTGAGGCCCTTAATCACAAAGAGTCTCAAAGGGCTGCACAGATCAAAGACTATTGCAAACTACAGACTATCATGACACTATCCTCTTAAATTGTCAACATAAAATATAGGTTATTGATACTGGGTGAAAACCGGCACCTCCAAGTGCGAGACCATGACCCTTAACCTGAAAAGGGTGGCAGACCCCATCTGAATCAGGGATGAAATCCTGCCCCAGGTGGAGGAGGTTGTTTATTTTGGGTCCTCGTTTACAAGTTAAGAAAGGATGGAGTAGGAGAAAGACAGACTGATCAGTGCAGCGTCTGCCATTAGGAGGACCCTGTGCCGGTCCATCATGATGAAGAAGGAGCTGGAAGGCAAGGCCCTCAATTTACCAGTTGATCAAGGTCCTACCCTTACCTTTGGTAACAAACTGTGGGTTGTAAACAAAGAACAAAAACGAAGATACAACCGGATTCTTTTGCAGGGTGTCCAGAATCTCCCTTAGAAATAGGTTGCGAAGTTCGGGCATTCAGGAGGAACTAAGTGTAAAAGCACTACTCCTCCATGTTGAGAGGAAATAGTTGAGGTGGCTCGAACATCTGATAGGGATGCCTGCCTTGGGAGGTATTCCGCCCCACCGGAAGGTTGACCTTCCGGCTGTAACTCAGTGTAGAGTTGCTACTGCACCTTGTAGAGGGTATCCACTTAAGGTGTCTCGGGCATCTGCTAGTGATGGCTCCTGGATGCCTCCCTTAGGAGGTGTTCCGGGAATTTTTAACATGCTTTGTATTGCTACACAATTTGTTACATAACTTTATGTATTCTCCCTGTAACCCTATTTAATTATGTGTGTCTTGCAATTACAGTCGAAAACGCTTTCTTCATGTCCCCCGAAGTGTCCAAAAACTGCAAGTGGTTCCAGAGCGACCAGCCCCTAAAAAACCCTTTCACTACTCCAACACGACAATCCCAGTGAGTTAGTTTTGTTAGCTCTCTTGTTCTTTGAAATGTTTTGCTTTTGGCTTCATGCTTTCCATCTTTTCATTTACAGAAGCCAAACAAAACTTCATGAAAAACAGCAAGAATCTCATCCAGTAAAGCACAAAGGTAAAAGCCAATAACATTGACTATATATTTGGCCATTATCGGTTTGATAATGCACAAATATCGAGCATTCGTAATACACAGCCAAAATATTGTGATTCTTTATGAAGTCCCACTTTCCAACTTTAATGTTTTGTTCAGAGTCTGATGCAGAAGAACTTCACGTTTCGAACGTGACCCAGAACAGCTTCAAGTTACGTTGGACCAACCCGGACCCCAAAAACTTCGTCTATTTCCAAGTGACGGTGACGCGCCTGCGCGACCACGCCCTAGCCGTCAAGACCAACGTGTCGGCAACAGAGCTGTCCGTGGACCGATTGGAGAGCGGGCAGACGTACCACGCCGTAGTCACGGGCCACGGCGCAGACGGCCATGTTCTCGCCACGCACAAGGGTGTTGTCACCACCAGTAAGTCCCCATACTTACTCAATACATCTTCATACTTGTATCATGCTAGTTATATACTGTAGTATCCTACTGTTAGATCAGGGCCTCTCAGATATTGTGCTGAACTGCTTGGTTGCTGTGACTTGTCCTTGCTTTGGCGTATCTTATTATCTTAAAGCACTCTATCACACTTTATCCAGTTTGAACCATTTCAGGCCAATGTGTCTTACGTAGACACCTTGAGGCCGCGCCCCCCATATATATTAATATATATATATATATATTAATATATATATATATATATTAATATATATATATATATTAATATATATATATATATATATATATATATATATATATATATATATATAGAGAGAGAGAGAGAGAGAGAGAGAGAGAGAGAGAGAGATACCATAGATACCAAAGATGATAGATAGTTACCAAAGATGATAGATGATAGATAGATAGATAGATAGATAGATAGATAGATAGATAGATAGATAGATAGATAGATAGATAGATAGATAGATAGATAGATAGATAGATAGATAGATAGATAGATAGATAGATAGATACTTTATTCATTCGGTAGGGAAATTCACACTTCCAGCAGTATCTGTGTGTTGAAAATAAAATAATAAAGATACAGAATACAAGAATACCCAATATAACGTGTTGATATCGAGTATTTAAATATGACTACGGAAAATACACACTGTAATAAAAATAGAGTAACATGCAAATGTGGGGGTTTAATGTGGGATTTTACTCCCCCGGGTGGAGTTAAAGAGCCTCATGGCATGAGGAAGAAATGATCTCCTCAGTCTGTCCTTGGAACAATGTACAGTATATGTATAAATCATTATCATTAAATTCCCTAGGTTACGAAAGCAGATCTGCCCTATAGCGTTTGGTATTCAGAGCACAGCAACATGATAAGCTAATAGTGACAATGATGTAAACGTTGCAAATAGTAACAAACAAGAGTGAGGTATCACAGTCAAAATAGTGAACTGGTATCCTATGCAAACTCCTTTGAAAGTGTCTTGTATTAAAAACAGAATAAACTTATCACTCACCTAAAATTGTTTGAGCCAAAATGAATACAAAACTGAAAAAAAGTTTTCTGTAAAAAAAGAAAAGAAAAAAAGAGGCCTCATCTAAGGTTAGGCAAGCCTGGCAAAGCTAGCTTTCACTAAGGGACGGGTTTGTGCTTATTTTTGCACACAACGAGATGCAGAACACCATCAAAAAGGAAGTTTTATCAAGGTTATACAAAAAAAGACATTCCCTCCGCTTCGTTAGCTGCTAGCCATACTTTGGCTAATATGTAAATGCTAACGCTACAGAGCTTACTTACTACGGCTGAGCAGTTTTAATTCGTAAACACGTACTAAGCTATGTGTAAGGGGACTTTGATTATTATTATAATTGTGATTTCTCGTTTGTCATGAACCTTTTTAGCAAGTCAGTGCAAAAGTTTTTTGTTTTCTCCTTTGTAATTAATTTCGGTGTTGGGTTTTTATGGCCAAGCGTTATACATTTTCAGGTTTTTGATTTCGGACCTAAATTGTCCTTTAGGTCCATCCCTAATAGGGTTTATTTTTAAGATATTGATCAGTACAGTCACACAAATACTGAAAATCTGAAATAGACGATGCAAAAGAAAAACAGTTTTTTTGTGTCACCGACAGAAACAGCAGCACAGCGACCAATCATCAGTAGCCAGGTTATCACAGCTCCAGTAAACACCCCACTGGACAAACCACAAACAGGTGAGTAGGAGTCTTGTTGCTAGGATGGATAGATTTCCATTATTAAATATGAATGAATAATGCACGCAATAATTAATGTCATGAACCAGAACAGGATCAGAACCCAATCGCGTGACGTTTCTCACACAAGCCTTTATTTTACGGGAAATGGGGAGTCATGCACGTTGGGCAGCAGTCTGGCGTGAGATGATAGGAAGCCAGAGGACGAAGAGATCGATACGATTTGCCTGAGTTCATGTCGGACAGATGGGGTCGATAACGGACAGGACAGGACAGACAAGAAAGATAATGAAACAGGATATCGAAAATAATTAAACAGGACAAAATAAACGGGAACAATACCGGACAGGAAATACCAACAGGAACAGGACTGAGTCGAAACCCACGTCTTGCGGGTTCGTTGACGGACTGACAACAGGACACAGACAGGACTGGGTTCAAATACTGATCGGGAGCCAATCAGAACCAGCGGCAGTTGGCGCCAAAAGAGCGGGCACAGCTGAGTCACATCATTAATCATGACAATTAAATCATATTTTAAGATTTCAATTTAACATCTAGCTCGGGGGTGCTCACAGTTTTCCAGGATGCAGGCTACTTCCAAAACAAAAATTGTTTACCCACCAAATATTTTGGAGATTTTATTTTTTTACAGCAAGAATATTCAAATATATATAATAATCAACATTTGTAAGTGTCCATTTTTTATAGCTTAGATTTTAATAAAATACATTTCATTAATTACATTTGTGGTTCTCCAATTGATCACTACATAAGATGTAATAAAAAATAGCTTTCTTTAAAAAAGTCCTTGTCAGGTTGAAAACGATGTCCAGATGATTTGAGAAACTCTTTATTAAAGTAAAGCAAACACATTGAAACAAGGAAAAATTGTGTTCTTCTATTTAAATGAATTACTTCCTCAAACTGAGGTGTGCCCCTCTTTTTTATACGGTCTTGTGGATTCTGATTGGAGGACACGATAAGGTTTCCGATTGGTTCAGACAGGAAATGCAGAGTATAATTTTGGTCACTAGATAGCGTGTAAATATAATAAATGAAGCAAGCTCAGCTTGGAATTTGGGAGTCAAACTCTCCCAGGACAGAACATACCCAGCGGCCTTCGAGTTGAAGACGGTTAGCAAGGGAGTTCCGTATACCTGTTTGATAACAGATAGTCTACCATTGAAGCTTTTTATTAGAGACAATTATTGTCCTGACTTTGAAGGTGCTTGCTCATGAGAACAACTTGAAAACTTAACTGGTTTTGAGTACAATACAGAAATATATAAACGTATAAAGATATATTGGGTGTAAAATATAGAATATAGTAAAAAAGGCACACTTAGACCAAAATTTCCCTTACAGTTCTATAACAAAAATTTGGATGTCTCCAAATTGTTGCCGCCCAAATTATAATGAAAAATAATCTGGTCTTTAATTTGTTACAGTCTGAATTTTAATTTGGAAAATACCTTTGTTTTCAATTTTTTGAAGTATTGAATGAGTTACTTCCAGAAATATAATAGAAATACCTTTATTATATTACCTATATACCTATACCTATATTTTACTGTGTGAACCTTAATTGAAAAATACTTTTAATTTACAAAATGTAAACGTCTCCAATTTGTTACTCCCAGAAAATGTAATAAAAATGCCTTTCTTTTACAAAGCTTGGAGGTCTTCAATTTGTCAAATACTTCATTTTGATTTCACAAAAGTATTTTCTTTGACAAAACTGGAAGTCTCCAATTTGTTCCTTCCCAATTTGAAATAGAGAAATGCCTTTATAAACAAAATTTGGAGTTCTCTAATTTGCTACTGTCTGCATGAGCAACATTGATGTTCATGATGACATGCTGCATTCGACCATTAGATGGCAGCGTGTCCCACCAAATACAAAGCCCTGAATATAAGTGGGTTACGATTGTTAGATCGTAAGTGACACAACGAGCATCTCTGACCTTAAAAGGACAGTGTTTAATATAGTGACTCCTAGTGGTAAAAAAAAAAAAAAAAAAAACATTGATTTGAATAATAGGCAAAATTATATGAACCATCATACCAATGTTAATTTTTATAAATATCCATAAGTTGATAGAATTTTATTTTTTGTACATAGCAGGATCCATACCTAATTGTCACCGCCATGTTTGTCCTGCATCTTGCTGCTACGCTGTGCTCATTTGGCACTGGTTTTCGTTCGCATGAGACAGTGCCATCTAATAATCAAATATTACATAATGTGCCTTGAAACATCAGTAGTATAAAAATATTGGAACAAGTAAAGTGTCATGAAAGCAGTTCTAATATTTTGGGGGTCTTAGTTCCAGATCCTGAGCCTCAGAAACAACAATTGGACCAAGAGGAGCTCCACCCGGCTCCAGGTTAGAGCCCCCAGAATCTCCACTGATGTCACATTTCACCTTCAATTTCCCACAATGCCTCTCTTCGACTCATCCACAGTATCCTCCACAGCCGTGGATATCTGCTCGCTACCCAAGGAGGAGGGCACGTGCGCCAAGTTTGTCCTCAAGTGGCACTATGACGCGCCTAGCAAGAGTTGTGCCCGATTCTGGTACGGAGGATGCGGCGGAAACCAGAATCGCTTCGATACGCACGAACAGTGCGCCAAGGCTTGTGGGAAAGCAGGTAACCGCCACATTTTCACACGTAATACCAAAGGGAACAAACTCACTCGCAATGTTCTTGCGGAGGAAAATGTCTCTAGGTAGATTGTTTCAATGCAATTTCTACAGAAACTACAGTGCTGTTCAAAATAATAGCAGCACAATGTGACTAACCAGAATATTGTTATGGTCGCACAAAATCATGCACCAAGAAATTATAATTTAAGGGGCTGTAGTAAATTCATAATCCCAAAGGTGAGAACCACCAGGAAACTATTCACTTGTTAGAATTTTAATACAAAAAAAAGCATTACTGGCGGAATACAGATGAAGAAAATGGGGTATGAGTGATACGAGAGATTGGGAATAGTGCGTCTAGAACTATGGTTAACTTTGTTGTTATTGTAGCTATTGTTATACCATAACTGTTATGATTAATATTATTACTACTGTTGTTATTATTATTGGTGTATTTGATAGGAAAGATGAAGGGGTAGGGAAAATAAGCATCTGCTTCTGACTACCCCTTTTCGAACATATTATGTAACATTATTTTGTTGTTGAGTTATTGTTTTTGTTTTGTTTTTATTTTAATGTTCGAGTTTTCATTCATTCATTCATTCACTCTTCAGCTCAATCGGGTGTGTCTAGCTGACTCATTTTTTTGGTGTAACTGGCAGGGATTAACAGAAAGTTTCATGTCACTCAGTGTTTTCGTTTGCCCGCGTACCTACGTCTTAGACGCATCATTTTTGCTGGGGACGCATCATCTCAAATCAACGTGTGTCCCCGGGACGCAACTTTTTTGACACAAAATTGTCATTATAACCCGATTACATTTTTTTTTAAACAAAGATTTACCGCACTCCGAACTTTTTGTCAGGCAGATCCGGCAGATGTTGTTTTGGTCTCACGGTTCGAGTTTTCGTCTACATGCCGTTGTCGAGTTGTGTTCTTTTTAGAGAACCGGCTTTTTCGGCTCAACTCATTCAAGAGAGCCGGTATCTCAAACGGCTCACTTGCTTTGATGCATTATATTACGAATGATTATGTTGTATAAAGAAGTTAAGAAACAAAGGAAGTATAAAAGGAGAAAATGAAAAAAAGACAGGTTTGTGGTTATCCCTTTAATCATTATATTACCAGGGTTGGGTAGGGTTACTTTATCTGGAGTACTTTCAATTACTTTTGGATTACTCCAATACCAAATATGCTAGTAAAAGACAAAAGAAACTAAATATGAATAAAATTATGACTAACAAAACGTGGTAAGCTTTCTCTCCTGGCTTTGATCTCTTTGATCTCCGGCAAAACGAACACAAAATGCGACAGAAACAAAATGAAAATCAATCCAAACAGCTTGCCAACATCATTTTTGCCGTTCCATGTATTCCGTTACTCCCCGAGCCTGCACAAAATTTTGTCATTTGATTCATATTTAGTTTCTTTTGTCTTTTATTAGCATATTTGGTATTGGAGTCATCCAAAAGTAATTGAAAGTAATCGAGTTAAAGTAACCCTACCCAACCCTGTATATTACCAACAATAATTTGATGCAGAGAATGAATTAATAATTTGATGATTAAAACTAAATGAATATATTTATTTGTCACCCATTTACAATTTCAACTTCGATAACAGTAATATTTTGGGGAGCCATAGATCTCTGTTGGGACCCATAGATTTTTGAGCATGCCAGTCCCCGGGACCCTTCACTTTTCACAGCTAAAATGAACACTGGTCACTCGTTTAAATTTTTCCTTGCTTAACCAATGAATACATGGAAGTAAGGTTCTGAATTCATCCAAAAAGTATCTTTCGAGCTCCCGCTTTAGCCCCATTGCAATAGCGGTGAATCGTTACACACTGTCCCTTCAAAACCCATCTGACCTTTCTCCATTTGTCCGGATCGCAGCTGCCGTCAAGCAAGGCGTGATGGCGTCGCTGAGCACATAGGAGACGGATCGCGTCCGTGGCCAGCCTTCACCTGTGTTTTGAAGACAACAATCCACACTGGTCATCCTGTACGAATGGACGCTGCACTGGATTCAACAGAAAATTGACTTGACCCCGTCCTAAATTCGTAAGCAGGTCATTCAAGAAAGAAAAGAAAAGTCCCCGTCACAAATGAAAAGCAACGTTGTTGCCGCATGAATTGTTATTTTCTTGTTTTTGTTTTATCTACTGGTGCTACTTCAAATGTTTGTTTTTGCAGATGGTTACGATGTGCATTTGGTCAAGAAAGTAGATTGAGATGCATTTAATTTTTCACTGTGCAACACGCGAGATGTTGACACTCTATATTGAATACAAAAACCGTAAAGTGCACTTCTTTGTCCACTGCCTCAAACAAACTAGAGATTTTAAGCTAGAATGTATTTGTTGAGCTGTTTTTGTTTCATTTATGGAAACTCGTTTTTCATTCCGACCATAGCACAAAATTAGAAAAAGAGTTTCTAATAAATCTTGAAGTTGGTTATGTGTCCCTAAAATCATTCGAGAGGTTGATAAGGTCTTCTTAACATTTTCCATTTAGACACACGCCCGAAAGTGAATCGTGAACTTTGTTGCGGTGGCAATAAAATTGATTTCCATTCAGTCGGTCTTTTATTGTGTCGTTTACTTCAGTTTCATGGCTAAATTCAAGCACTTTTTAAGGAATTCTAAAGCCAATTTCTCCAGTACTGTCAGAGACCAGAAACAGAGACAGGACCCACTTGCGTTCGTTTTTTCTCAGCTTTATTTAGGAGGAGGAAAAGGCTTGCACCCACGATCCGGTGATCGTCGGTCAAGGGTAGCAGATCGCTCGGAACGCGGAAGTGGCACTTCCATGGCGAGCGAAGGCAGTGTCGAGAGCGGGGGAAGAACAGGTCGATGGCCGGGACGGTGAAGCAGAAACATAATCGAGTTTAGAACAGAGGTCGGAGCCGGAAATCAAACAGGATTCAGGACAGGATAGAGTCAGGGTCGAAAGGGCTTGCCTAGCGTGGGCTGAGGTTTGCAGACGGACCGACAACGGGTGACAGGAAGACGGGGGTTTAAAAAGAGATAAGCAGCCAATCAGCGTCCGAGGCAGTTGGCGCCAAAGGAGCAGACTCGGGTGCCTCGCATCAGTAATCATGACAAGTTCCATTCAAAAAAGAAATTAGGCCTTAGCTCAGGAGGTAGAGAGCTCGTCTTGGGATCAAGAGGTCGCAGGTTCGATTCCCAGCTCTTCCTTGCTATATGTCGAAATGTCCTCGACACTGAACCCTTAATGCCCCAATAAGCATGGCTGACTCCCTATTGGTGTGTGAGAGTGTGTGTGTGTGTGAATGGGTGAAGCACATTGTAAAGCGCTTTGGGAGGTCTTCATTGACTTGAAAAGCGCTATCGAAATGCAGACCATTTACCATTTAAAGTCTCTGAGTTCTCCTGAATAATGATCACATTCTTCTCGCATCTTTTTCAGGTCCACAAATATATCTATGATTTAAATGTGTGTGCGTTTATAAAAGCGTGTGATTGTTCACTTCTTGAGTAAATCGTGAATATATTTATGAAACTGAACATGACGTGTGTAAACGTTTTTTAAACAAATCTCTCCCCGTGTAGATCCTTTTCCAGTGGATGTGTGCGCATTTTTGAGCCGAAACAGCAGAAATAGAAGTAAGAGTTTGAATAGAGCAAGGGAAGATTTGTATGTTGAGTTGCGAGTCACAGTTGACAAAAACAACATGCCCAGCTGTAGTTTGAATAGGTGCAGAAAGCTCAACATTTATTTTGCAATGGTAAGAGGAAACAGGATTTTTCCAAAACACCGTGCAAGCCATTAAAATAACTAACAGGGCCAAGGACATCTTTAGAAAGTCCGCGTTTGCGGTGCCTATTTCATTTTCTGTTATTTCGGTTATTGTTTAGAGTTAATTGAATTCCGAATGAAAAGAATGCCGAATGCAATGGCAAAGCGAAATCACCAGAGAGCAGTGTTGGCAACGTTTCAAAGCAGGATTGTTCTATTTGTCTTCATTTAATGGTCTACTGATTCAGACTGCCAAGAGACATGGCAGCAATTTCAAGCATTTACAATCACTTGATAAAAAATGCACACACTTTTCAGACAAAACATTAAAATTCAAGCATTGTCAACTATTTCAAAGCAGCTGTACAATTCGTGTAAAGTCCACATTTTTGTACTAGTTCTTTTTACAGATCTGGGGATAAATTGGGAAATTGTAGAAAAAGGATTATATCTTTTTGATTAGTTATCTTTTGAATAGAATATACCTCTATTGTAGTTGTTACAAAATGGGTTAACATATTGTGACAACGAAATTGGGCATGACACTCCAGTTTCACACATTCACAGTGAGGTAAAAAACCCAAGAAGATAAAGGAACAGAGAAGATAGGTTGTAAAACAAGGAGGATAAGGTTGTAGTTATAATTTACACGATATTTACACAAGAAATGTCGGCATATAGGATGTTACATACAGTTGGTATCGTAGGGTTTGTGCGATATGCATTTGGTGCAAAAATAGTCATCATAGTGCAAAAAATGGTCAACATATGCATTTGGTGCAAAAATAGTCATCATAGTGCAAAAAAAGATAGTCAACATAAAGTGGGGGATTGAATACTATGGTAATGCGAACACCTGGTACACTAGACAAAAACATTAAAACTGTTAATTACTTCATAGTAAGTAAGACTTATATGTGGGCATGATTGAATAACATTGTAAATACATATACATGTAAGAAAATTCCGATATTATTTACCTTTGATGTGTCGTGATTGGAGCTGGTACAGTGGAGTACTGGGTGGATGCAGAGGGCAGAAGAGACCACAAAAACGGGTTAAAATAAAATATTTTCCTATGCAATGATTGTCATGGGCTTCTTTTCTCTTTCTTGTTAACAGCAAGCTTTGTTTTCATGGTTATCATGTTTTTGCTTCTCCCTTTAGCATTATTGCAGGTTTCGGGATGCATAGCTAATGAATACAATACCAAAAAAATACATTTTTTTTTTACCAAACACCCTAGATTCTGAATGGAATGAAAAAAATAAAATCGTGGGAGGTAGTGCAGCCAATAGCATATTGGCATTTTCGAACCAATAGAAGACCAGCTTTTTATATGACGTCAACCGATAGCAAACAGATATCTGGTTGTACATGTGAATATCGCAAAATTTGAGTTTGATAGGAAAGCAAAAACATTTGTTGTTGATTTCATATCGTGGGGAAAATGCCGTAAAGTGATAATGGCGTAAGGCGGGGAGGCTACATCCCGGGGTTCAACTGTAGAAGAAAATGGATAATACACATAGGTGACCTTTTATCATACTTGGAAAAAAAACATTTTGAATCCCAGCAAATATGTCCTGCCAAGTGAGAAGCGGATGTGTCGCTCTCATTTATTTTTTTCTGTTTTTTTGGGGGGGTAGCTTAACGTTTTTTCCAGATGTTCCAACTCGGGGGATTCTTGAAATATTACTGCAATAAAATCCTCATTTCCTGTACTGGTCCCTGTTCAATTAACATCTATAAATCTGCCAAGTCAGGGGGATCACTTTAAAGGGACAGTGTGTGATATTAGGGGCCTCCTAGTGGTAAAAAAAAAACTTGTATTGTTTAAAATATACTCAACAAAAACACATGAATCATCATACCAATGTTAATTTTTAAAAAATATCATGGGTGGAGAAATTTACATTTCTTTTTCATATTGGATTCCCTACCTATTGGTCGCCGCCATGTTTGTCTGGCATCTTGCTCTGTGGCACTGGTTTTCGTTCCCATCAGACCAGGAGGTGGGCAACTCTTTTATTTATGTATAAAATTATATTTTATATTTATTATTTATTTGTTTTTAATAAGATTGTTCTCATCAAAATGGGTTTGAAATTCCAACAATTGAAGAAAATATTAAATCAAGTCCCTGTTTTAAGCAATAAATGTGATATTTAGTTCGGTAGTATTACTCTAGTCGCATTTTTATTACTGTTGTATTACTGTATGTGTTACATTTGTATGTTTTTATTCTTTCCTTAGTAATATTTGTAGTATTTCCTTAGTAGTATTTTTAATATTTCTGTTGTAGTTGTGTTATGTCCTTTTAGTTTTAGTTTTCTTGTATTTCTTAAGTTATGTGTTTGTAGTGCCTACAATATATTATTTTTTTAATGTTTTATTTTGGCTAGCAGGCGTTTGGAAGGCATTAGCTAATTAACTTTAGCTCTATATCTTTGTACAGCTTACATTAAAATATGAACAATAACAAAAAAAAATTAGGCCCAATCTAGGAAAAGGCATAACAATTAAAGATAAATAAAATATAATTACGGGGATTTTTATGTTTTAATCAATAATGGCGGATCATTTTGAGCCATGACCCAAGTGGGTTAAACATATGAACTTCAGATTATTCATAAGATTGACAAAAATAATCATTAATATCTAAAGTCATTTTAATAATATATGAAAACGAGGCACGTACGGCGTTTTTGCTTGATGGATGGCAGTGGATAACATTTCTATGAAGTTCGATGAAAGCAGACATTTTTTTTCCTAAATTGGCGCCTTGAAACGCAGACCGGAAGTCACCCCCCCCCCCAAAAAAAAACGTTATTTATTTATTTATTTTTATTTAATTTTACAGGAATATTCATCAAAACTTTTTTTCTCAAGACTTTTTTTTATTTAGTGTTTTTTACGTAGTACCCACTCTTTGTAGCTATTCATTGTTGTTGTTATTGTTGTTTTAGTTGTTGAGGGTTTTGGGCGGATTTTTTTTTAGCACTTAGGGAGCAAATTTTGTAAATGTTTGTAATAGTTCTTAGGCCTGTATTAAATGTCAAAAATATTTAGAACTAATAAATGTCAGCTTTGACGAGTGTTCACAAATAACTACGCAATGCTGTCCTCTGCTGGAAGTAAAGTCACTATACGTTCAGCGAATGAAACAGTGGAGCGTTTTTTTTTCCTCTCTTCTATTGGTGACGTCACTAAGACGCGACTATTTCTGTCATTTTTTTCTATATAAAATAGTCATGGATTAATTTGTTTGTTTTTACACCATTTTTTTCGCTTTCAAAAGTTTTTTTCAACTTACACATATATTGAATTTTGATTTAGTATTTGGATTTAGGATTAGTTTTTCATTTGTGCTTTTAAATATTTAAAATCATTATTGATTCCCAGTTATCTATTCTGGATCATTTTTTTCTATTGTTAGACAGTTCATGTATTTAAATGCAATTTCTTAAGTTTTAGTATTTAAAACCATTCTTACTGTCGCTCTCTCTCTCTATCAAGTTATCTCTCTCTCTCTGATATTAGCTTTGTTATCTGTGCTTCTGAAAATATTTTTGCATCTCAGCTAATTTTACAATTTTTCCAATTTATGCTATTTGAATAAATGGGTGTAATTAATTGTATTATTACAAAACTATACCTATTATTTACCTCGGTTCTTTTGTATTTGTCACGGTTGCCAGGGCGCCCCGCCCGTGTGGCGCCAGCTGCAGCTTGTTGACAGATTGGCTCCCTGTCAGTAATTAAACTCTCCTGTCAGTCCCCTTTTGTCGGTCCGTCTGCGAATCTGTTTTTACATGGCAAGCCCTTTTTTCGCCTGTCCCGTTTTTTCCTTCTGTTTGTCTCCCGCTACGATCTGTTTTGATCTCGACCACGTCTGTTCTCCCATCCCGAATTACGACCTGTTTTGATCTCGACCACGTCTGTTCTCCCGTCCCGAATAACGATCTGTTTTGTTCTCTACCACGTATACTCTCCTCCCCTGGCTTTCGACTTGTTTCCGATCCAGACCACGTTTTTTGCTCTTCTACTGACCTGTTTTTTCCGTTTCCGACACCGCCATCGCTCGCCACGCAAGTCCCACTTCCGCGTTCAGAGCGACCTGCTTCCCGCGTCCAGCAATCCCTGGATAGTGTGTGCAATCCTTTCCTTTCTTCCCAATAAAACTGAGGGAAACGTAACGTGAGTGGGTCCTGTTTCCATTCTGGCCCTGACAATATTTTATAAATATTAAAAATGGGAATGTCATTGCTGTCTTAATCATTTTTGTAGGTTTTTTTTTTTACACACAAAATAAATTATACGTAAAATATTGTAACAAACCAGTGAGATCATATTTTTAAGAGAAGAACAAATGTACCTTTTTTTCTCATCAACCAAAAATTTAATTGCGTGCCGTTCTGTCCTTTTATTTAATTTAATTTTGATAACCTGACTTTAAATCAATTTTAAATATTTAAATTTTTCTATTCATGTTTAAAAATGACACCATTTAAGCTGCATCTATTTCTTTTTTTTTTTTTTGGGGGGAGCTGGTACAGTTGAGTACTGGGTGGATGCAGAGGGCAGAAGAGACCACAAAAGCGGGTAAAAATAGATAAATAATAGGACAATAAAGTCTAGCGATATCTAACTATTTCTAGATGTAGATATTTCATATTTTTGTAATATTACATAAATGTTTCAGCGGTCATTTAATCAATAATCTAATAATAATTATTTTTTGCACAATAGTTCCTTTTTGCCAACGACGTCTTATCACTATTCACTTTTGAAACACCACGGCGGCCATCTTGAAAGCAACACCTATCGACTTAAACCAGCAGGAAATCCACAAAGTTATTCCGGACACAAGTTTCGAATCAAAAACATTCTCAACTTTGCCCGTCCGGATTTCCATCCAATAATAAGTTGTCAATTTGTGGGAGTGCGTCGGGTTACCCGCTAGCGATATAAACGGCGCGCTAACGCGACTTGGAAACGGGGCTCGTCTTTCAGACGACCTCGTCCTTGAACTCGAACGCGGTTGCGTATCCTGCAGTTGTTCTTCTTAAAGTGAAAGTCCATCCATCAATTATCTGCACCGCTTATCCTCAGTAGGGTCTCGGGGGTGCTGGAGCCCATCCCAGCTATCTTCGGGCAGTGGGCAGGGGACACCCTCAACTGGTTGCCAGCCAATCACAGGGCACATAGAGACAGACAACTCACTCGCTCATTCCCACCTAGGGACATTTTGAACTGGCCAATTAACCTGACATGCATGTTTTGGGGAAGCACGGGGAGAACATGCAAACTCCACAGAGGAGGTTCGATCTCATGACCTGAGAACTGTGCCGCACACGCGCTATCCACTGCACCGGCATGCTGCCCTAAAGTGAAAGTCGACCGGTGAATAGTCCCTACATGTTTTATGTGCAATTGGATGAATACTTCCTTGTTTTAAACCAGGGGTGTCCAAACTTTTCAGAAAGCGGCGGGCCAGATTTGGTAAGGCGAAAACGTGTTAGGGTCGACTATTTGAACAGTCTTTAAAAAAATTCACCCTCTGTCATAGGTTCCGTGTAGCAACCCCGTAGCTCACCTTTGTAGCATTTTCATTTGACTCACAGGGTCTCGTGAAAAAGCGCCGCTGTGCCGTTAAGACAGCTTCCGGTCGCTCTACCTTTTCACATTGTTTCTAGTTATCTTTTTGTAGTCAGCATGTTTTGTCTGGTAGTGGCTCTTGATAGCATATTCTTTGAAAATAGCCACATTCTCAAAAAATGACTAAATTTTGTGCAGGCTTGGGGAGTAACGGAATACATGGAACGGCAAAAATGATGTTGGCAAGCTGTTTGGATTTCTTTTATTTTGTTTCTGTCGCATTTTATGTTAGTTTTGCAGGAGATCAAAGAGATCAAAGCCAGCAGAGAAAGCTTACCACGTGTTGTGAGTCATCATTTTATCCATATTTAGCTTCTTTTGTCTTTTATGAGCATATTTGGTATTGGAGTCATCCAAAAGTAATCCAGTTAAAGTAACCCTACCCTACCCTGGTCGTGAATGTCATGTGGCCCTGTTTGCAGATAATCATTTCATTTGCTGACTGCCAGGGAACCTCCTTGGAGAGCTAGGCCAGCTTTTTAGTTTTCAGGTATCTTGTTCCACACTAATCTCGATGTTTCTTGAATGAGTATATTTTGAAATGGTCATTGTGTCCCGAATCCCAAAAGTTTAAGGCTTCCAATGATTTGTGGCATGACGAATTTTAGTGACTGGTGACATTTTGAAATCACATCTTTACTTCTACGGTTTAAAAACGTCTACCCATTTTTTTTTTTAATCTACAAAATAAGAGAATATGTTGACTTGTGACAATTATAATAGTCTACAGCTGCTTTATTTTGAAGCGAGATAAAGTCAAAGGCTGAGAACTTAGTATTTCTTTTACAGTGTGGAATTCCTACCTAAAAGTCATGTCGTCTTGTTGCTAGCTGTGGCACTAGATTTCATTAGACACCAGTGCCATCTAGTGGTCAAATATTAAACACTAGGGCTTTAAATGAGTGCTATATATTCAGAACTAGGGATCATTCAATTAGGAGTCTCCAACACCTTTCCAGCTGAGAGCTACTTTTGTTACTAATTAGCTAAAGGATTTTGTACATTTTGACTATAAAGGATTTTATACGATTGACTAACGCAAAAGAGATTTTCACTGAGTGGGCTTTAGTTCAATGTACAAGGTCAGGCTGTTCGAAATTCATATTTTGTCTAAGGAATTTTGATAACAGCACTCTGACGGAGGACGGCAGGCGTTGTTTTGAAAAGCCAGACATCAAGGCGCCGTGTTGTGAGAACGATGGCCGCAAACAATTCCTTGGCACGCCCATGGGAGGAGCCGAGATGCCATCTTGCGGGGAGACGTGGGCCAAGAAGAAAAATCTAAAAGAATTCAGAAGAAGGCTTCACACAGACTTCAACTTCACTTCTTCTGCCGTCTCCTGAGTACACTTAGTTCTTCTGTTAGGGAAAATAAATGATCTGCATTTATATATACTGTATATAGCGCTTTTCAAATCAATGACTTCCCAAAGCCCTTTACAATGTGCTCCACATTTCCCAATAGCGGCCTTGCAGCCATGTAAGGCGCTAACCTGCTTGTTGGGGGTATTAGGGGTTCAGTGTCTTACCCAAGGACACTTCGACATGTAACACAGACGAGCTGGGATTCGAACTGGGATCTCTTGATCCCAAGACGAGCGCTCTACCTCCTGAGCTACTGCCACCCCAATCTGCCCCAGTGTGAAAATGTCGGCTTTCCTGTTCATTTTCACTCAAGAAACGAGCGTGCATAAATTGTTGAGTGAATGTAGGTTGAGTTTGGTTAGTAGAGTCAGATAACTGATTCAAACAAATAGGTAAACGGTACTTTTTGATAATTAATTCCCAAATTAGCGCAAAGGGCACCCGTAAAATAAAAGGCTTGTGTGAGAACGTCACGCGTTTGGGTCCTGATCCTGTCCTGGGTCCTGATCCTGTCCTGGTTCCTGACAAAATTTCCATGTTTTTTTTTCCCATTTCACCGTTAAAAGATGAAATCCAACGCCGATCAAAAGAATAAGAGCCTAAACCTTAGTTTCTAGCCCCAACCATAGTATAGAACCCTAAAATCGGTTTAAAACCCTAGCTCTAAATCTAGCTGTAACCCTAGCCGTTATCCGGTTTCAAATTGTAATGCATTTCTAATATAACCTCTTGTTATTACCAGGTTAATTATTGGAAATATCGTTAAATAGTCTAAGTCAACCACTACAATAACCACCAATGTTGCCGAGCAGCAGTAGCAAAGTGGCGAACACCAAATTTGTCGGTGTCATTTATCACAATGATTTGTTTTTAATTATTTGTCATGATTATTAGGATACCACAATGACCCAGCTATTTTCAGAAAGGTTCCTCAGGCACCACAGCAGTGCTTAGGGGCCACGCTAGTACCCGCGAGCCCCACGTTGGAGACCCCTGCACTACATCATACACACTGGGGTTTTAAGAAAAATACATTATTCAAATCATACCCCCGCAGTATGTTTATCCAGCCGGCGTACACGTGTCCCGAAAAAGCCAATTTAGTCCCAAGGCCGACAGGGGGGTCGGGTAACTTCTCACGCTGGCGCAAGCTAGCATGTGCGCTGTCAGAGCCAGACCATAAACATGACTCGGTACACATGCACATCTCCCGACTATGTATAGAAAGGCTCCGCAGATGTCGAGATATGTCGATGGAAACGGGAGAAAGGGCAAAGTTCCAAAGCAAACACGGCGCTGGAAAGTTAAGGAAAGAAAAAGGAGAAATTGCTGAGCGCGACAAAATTGAGTGTCAGTCAAGCGGGAAAGTCTCAAAGCCCTGAAGAATTGAAAAGGTTAGTTATGTCAGTTGGAAACTATGGGAGTCCAGGAGTGCCAAAATTCTGTCTCCGTATATTGTTGTGTGCTGTTGCCGTGTGCATATGTCAAATGTCATTACCCGTGTCGATACCTTGTATGTGTACATATTACATAAAAGGCCACTTACCGCCCATAGCTGAGCCTCAAAAGCGATGGAGTCCAGGTCCCGCCGTCATTCAGGCATCTTCCGATTCCTTTTTTCCACCGTTTCTTTCTCTAGCCACTTGTTAGCCACTGGTTGCAGGACATGGCTTACAACAAGGCGCTAATGTTGCCGTTAACTGCTCCCGAAAGTGAGAGGAGTTTCCTGATTCAGGAATCTGGTGCTTGTTATCTTTGGCATTTTTTTCCACGGTTTCTTTCTCTAGCCACTCGTTAGCCACTTGGTTGCAGGCCATGGCCTACCACAAGGCGCTAATGTTGCCGTTAACTGCTCCCGCAAGTGAGAGGAGTGTTTCCTGATTCAGGAATCTGGAGCTTGTTATCTTTGATGCTTTTTTTCACTGTTTCTTTCTCTAGCCACTCATGTAAGCCACTTGGTTGCAGGCTATAGATTACCACAAGGCACTAATGTTATTGTTTACTGATCCTGCAAGTGAACGATGAGTTCCCTGATTCAGGAATCTGGTGCTTATTATCTTTGATGTTTTGTCCACTGTTTCTTTCTCTAGCCACTCATGTTAGCCACTTGGTTGCAGGCCATGGCCTACCACAAGGCGCTAATGTTGCCGTTAACTGCTCCCGCAAGTGAGAGGAGTGTTTCCTGATTCAGGAATCTGGTGCTTGTTATCTTTGATGCTTTTTTTCACTGTTTTTTTCTCTAGCCACTCATGTAAGCCACTTGGTTGCAGGCTATAGATTACCACAAGGCACTAATGTTATTGTTTACTGATCCTGCAAGTGAACGACGAGTTCCCTGATTCAGGAATCTGGTGCTTATTATCTTTGATGTTTTGTCCACTGTTTCTTTCTCTAGCCACTCATGTTAGCCACTTGGTTGCAGGCTATGGATTACCACAAGGCACTATTGTTATCGTTTACTGATCCTGTAAGTGAATTATTCCACTCTTATTTTAAAAGAAACAGTTCGCCTCTTCTTTACACTTTACACCAACCACATTGAATGGATGCACGAGATATTAAACAATAGAAATGTCAAAGTTTGCTGGAGCTAGTATAGACATAGTATAGACAGTATAGAATGTTTTCACACAATCTAGGAAGAGGAAGTGGAGTTCTTCTTCGGGGTGGATGCTGGGTGACCTCTCACAGCGCCACACGCCGGTAGCGGCAGAAAAAAGCACTACAGTAATGTCCTGTACTCGGAAAAAAGGTGCACACAATACAAAATAACTCACAGCAATGTCCAAGTATTTTCGATATCCCGAAAAAAACTCAAATGTGGAGCGTCTGTATACTTCCTGTGTTTTTCAGTAAAAATACAAAAAATGTAAAGTTGATTGTTTTTTATTCGTTTTTTTCCTTTTGTTGTTGTATTTTTCCGAGTCTTTTTTCTTTATTCTTCCCCCTTTTAAATTTATTCCGTGCATAAAAATAGGTAATGTTGGGATTAAGCAAAAATAAATAAATAATAATAATAATAATAAGTAAGGCGGGTCAAAAAGCCGCTTCTATAAAAAAGAGTCAGAATTCCTATCTCTACAAATAAACTCCAGTCAAAGGCATCACTGCAGCTTTTTGTAATTGCTCAGAAAATTTCAAAATTTAAAAAATGATCATTTCTTCCTAATGCCATGAGGCTCTTTAACTCCACCCGGGGGAGTAAAAGCTCACGTTAAACCCCAACCCCTACATTTGCATATTACCCTATTTTTATTACAGTGTGTATTTTCTGTAGCACTATTTAAATACACTATATCAAGACGTTATATTGGGTATTTTTGTATTCTACAGCTTTTATTTTATTATTTTTCAACACAAGGGTCCTGCTGGAAGTGTGAATTTCCCTACGGGGATGAATAAAGTATCTATCTATCTATCTAAAATCTTTGACAGACGACTTATCTTTAAAGTAACGTAAACTGTTACTTTCCCTGGTAAACAGTTACTTTAACTACATAGTAATTCAGTTCCTAATTCAGTTGCTTTTGGAAAGAAGTAATGAATAACTATAACTACCGTAAATTCCGGATTATAGAGTGCACCTATAAGCCGCACCCACCATTTTTCAGGTGATTTGCTACTTTTGTTCTTACACAAGCCACACCCATGTATAAGCCGCGTGCGCCCGCATTAAAACTTGTGACACAATCACAAGTTTAACCCAGACCAGGCTGTAAGCTCCACGGGGGTTTGGGGTTTTTAAGGGGGGGGTTTGGGGTTTTTAAGGGTTATTGATCTATCTTCGTTATTCATTATCCATTATCCGTTATCAGTCAGTTCATAATACGCTACAAAGCCTAGGAGCCGGGACACTTACTCTCAGCCAAAAGGCCAAGCTAAGGTCCTAGCCCTTTTTAAGGGTTGTAACTGCATAGATAGTACACGATTCCAGAGTCACAGTTGGCATCATAAATAATGATTAACGTATGATGCAGACTTGTAAAGTCCCGGTCCCGTTGAAAGTAATCCAAGGAAACAAAATGTATATTTCCAAAGTTATGGGTGGGAAAAATATATATCCACTATTGTCCGCTGCGACAACAGACCGACCGGTAACTCAGCTTTACCCCAATTCCCATCAGCCCGCGTGTGCTCCGCCCCTTCTTTTTGATTCGTCCGTAGAACACATAACAGAATAAATCTCTAAAATAAATACATTACAAAAATATACAGTTGCAAATACATATTATACATGGTTACACATATTTACAAAGAAAGACGGTACACCGAGTTTTCAAAGCTTTAATAATAATAATATAACTTTCATCCCAAACCGTGCCTTTGAAAGGTACCAACACGCTAGTAGGATCACGCTCGCAATGTATCAAACAAGCCTGTTAAAAGAAAGCATCCCGTAATTGTGAAATTCACGGAAGATCGTCCTCAACTTCCTCCTCATAACTATCGCCATCAAGGGCGTCTTCCTCATTATTGGAACGTACTTTAACCTTACAAACGATTAATGCTTGTACGTAGAGGTTGCAGTCTTTCTTGGCGCACATATTCTACTGGTCTTAATCATACGTTTTATACTCCAACGCCGCTGGTGGCCGTTAGAAAAATTCCATAAGTTGGCCGCTTCACTGAATAAGCCGCAGGGCTGAACATTTGGGGGAAAAAAGTAGCGGCTTATAGTCGGGAATTTACGGTAATTCCTTTTTTTTAAAGTAACGTGACTGTTCATGTGACATCATAAAAACTCACACCAGAGATTTTTGCTTTGTGTAGGTTTTTATTGATAAAGCGTAGGAAGCGCCGATCAGTTCTCCAGGAAAGCCACGTAGTCTGTCAGCCTGGCCAGTTGCTGCTCGTTGGGGACCGAGGAAACGGGGGGAGCCTCTGTGCACATGACAGCAGACACATATCGGAGAGGGGCAGGGGGTTCGGGGTCAGGGGGGGCATCCGTGCGAAGGTTTTGACCCCCCCCCCAACATGGCCGCCGCGTGCCGCGACCCGTGTCACGTTCGACTTAAGTGCTACGTCACTTTAAGTTCAAATTTCTTTACAGGTGATTTGCGGTATCATGAGGAAAGGGGGCGGAGCTTGTGTCATGTTCGACATGTGTGCGGCAGATGTGTTTTTTTTATGACTTCGCAGAAATCGAGACACGTGAAAGTTCTTTTATGGAGAAGGAAAAAACTGGGACAACGTGAGATTATCCTGTTGATCACAGGTGTCAATCAGGCGTCCCGCGGGCCAGATCAGGCCCGCTAAGGGATTGAATCCGGCCCGCGAGACAACACTCGGAGAAGCGCAAGAGAAAAACAAGCTGCAGGTTGGAATATGTCAGCTTGATGTTGCCAAAGCAAGGTGCCTCTCATAAAGACACTGTACTTGTATTCTCTCTTTCTCTCTCTCTGTGTGTGTGTCTTTTAACCTCTTTTGCTCCAACTTCCTTCTTTCCTTTTCTCTCTTTTCTCTTTCTCTCTTCCTACCCTTCGCGCTTTTCTCTTTTCTCTCCTTCTGTCTTTCTATTTATCTTTGGATTTCTTTCTTCCTCTCCCTTTCTTTTCCCCCTCTCTCACGACTTTTCCATCTTTTGTTTCTCTCTCTCCCTCTCTCACCCCTTTTCTCCCACTCTGTCTCTGTCTTTTTCACTCTCTGTGTCTCTCTTTTTCTCATCCTTTGTTGCTCTTTCTCTCTCTGTGTCTTTTAACCTCTTTTGCTCCAACTTCCTTTTTTCCTTTTCTCTTTCTCTCATCATACCTTTTTGCTTTCTTTTCTCTCCTTCTGTCTTTCATTTCTCTTTGGATTTCTTTCTTCCTCTCCCTTTCTTTTCCCCCCTCTCTCACGACTTTTTATCTTTTGTTTCTCACGCTCTCTCCCTCTCTCTCTTTTTTTTCTTTGTCCCGCCCTCTCTCCTTTTCCCTCCCTCTTTCTCTTATTTCTTTATATCTTTTTCTTTCTCTTTAATTTACTCGTCCGGCCCCCGACAGAATGTTTGTTCTATCGTGTGGCCGAGTTTAAATGAGTTTGACACCCCTGCTGTAGATAGTGGTAAAAATGTGGAGATTTCCGAGTCTTTCATTTACGAATACATATACATGCAGACATCTACACGTTATATTTCTTTTTATATCTGTTTTTCATAATATTAGTCTCATCAAATTGGTTTTGAAACACTCCCAATGAGAGCAAAATATTGTATGCCCCCACCTTAATCACTTTATTTGATATTTAGTTTTGTCATATTGCTATAATTATATTTTTACAGTATTTTTGTAGTATTTCTGAAGTCGGATTTCTGTAGTATTTTGTAGTATTACTGTAATTTAATTTTAGTAGTACTTCTGCATTGTATTTTTCTATTAGTCAAGTCAATTCTCATTACTTTGTGGCGCCTTTGATCACAAAATCTCTCAAAGGACTGCACAGATTACAATGAAACCTTCCTTGATCTAGTCTTCTTATAGTAAAATTTTGTAGTATTTCTGTAGTATTTTCTTTGTATATTTGTAGTATCATTCAAAAGAAAAATATCTATAAATAATGGTGAACAAAACGAGAATAGTACACAAAATATTTATATCGGTATATTATAAAAATAAATCAAAAATAAAATATGTAAGAATAAATTAAAAGGTGGGGAAACGTAATTTTATTTCCATTGTTTCCTTCTCTAGCCACTTATTGTATTTATTTATTTATTTATTTATTTATTTATTCAGCCAGTATAAACATGATCTATACAAGAAATCATTGGACACGCAAACACTCAATAATGATAAAATAATAGATTTAAAAGAATAAAAGGTAATTATATAGAATAGTTTTAAAAGAAAGAATATGTAAATAACAAGACTAGAGTAGAATAAATCGGAGGAACGCCGTTGGCATAACAATACTCTACATAATAACCTAATGATGGATGAAAGGGCTGCCCAACTTAACCTCAGACTCAAAGTGTGTTTCTTTATTTATTAATACGATCTTAAGTTTTAACCTTGACACATATTTTAACAGTAACTTTGAATTTTTTTTCCAGTGAATAAATTAAACAAATGTTTAAATATTTCTATTCTAATTATTTTACTACTACACACACATTTGATAGAGATATATAGAGATAAAGATTTATAGAAAGATAGAGATACATAGAGATAAAGCTATATAGAGAGATGAAGATATATAGAGAGATAGATAGATAGATGAATGTTTCCATGTGATATAAATATTATTCTACCAAAATCAGAAGTCTACAGGCATTATCTGGTTGAAGCGTGAAACAGTGCCCCCTACCTGGCTTTTTGGGCATCACCATCCTGGTAGTGGGGTCAGCTTGCCAGCCTTGCGTCACCACTCCTTTACAAACACAGTCCGTTCCATCAAAGACACGCTCCACGAGGTTTAATGGGTGCGGGACTCACCTTTGACGGCCTCATCCACCGAGTAGCCCACGAAAGAGGCAAAATCTTCAGCGCTGATGGACGTGTACGCTTGCGCCACCAGCGCGTAGGCCCTTTGTCGCGTACTCTCTTTGAGGAAAAAAAACAATGACATCAGTGGACAAAAAAAACATCTGGCAGCCTCACATCACTCGTGGATGACATGAAAAGGGGAAATATGAAATCATGACAATTTAATTGCACTGAGACAATATTTCCATTAGAAAATAATTACTAGTTGCGGTTTATTCCCCCTTCACGCATCATGGTGTCTTTGTTTTCCAGCTTGCAACGATCTCTCTGTCATTTTTTTTTTTGTCATTCACAAATGTTTTTCTTTATTCATCGCTCTCATTCAAGCATCTTCCACTTTTTTTCCATTGTTTCCTTCTCTAACCACTTATAAAAGTTAACTGGGTGCAGGGTATGGCTGGCTGCTTGGTCCCTTGGTGTCACTCGCTTTCTATAGATTTTCATGTCACCTAGTCCCATTACTCAGGTATCCAGTGCCTTATTCCCAATGTTTCCTTCTCTAGCCACTCCTATTGGCAAAGGCTAGCAAGAACCACTTTGAAAATATCAAATGTTGATACCAGTGGTGCAATAAATTCCCTGCCCCAACAAAGATTTTCAAATGCTATAAATCCCCATATATTGTTTACCCTGAAATCAATGGCAGCTTTCTATTCTTCAGACTTTTTAGTTCCTAGATTTCGATCAAATACGGTAGAAAAAAGGACGTCAGTAGCCACTGTTGCGTTTATTGGGTTGGTATTAACCCCGATACCAATCACTGATATTGATACTCATTCATCCCAAGTTTGGTAGTACAATTGTGTTTAGGGAAACCCTGGATTAGAGTACAATTTCTTTCCTGATTCTGGCACCTGTAAAGTATTCAACGCTTGGTCAGAATTCCGTTTTGCAATGTCCGAAAACAAGTAAATACTGTGTTTTGAGTCAATCACATAGATATGTTGGATTACTTTCAATGGGACCCGGACTCTGCAGGTCTGCATCAAACCTTAAATACCGGTATCATTTTCCGTTCATTTTGCCGGCTGTGATTTTTGGACTGTGTCCTTTAATGAAGGACATTCAGTTTCAATCGCGGGACTTAAAGTTCTGTTTGTGTTACATTTTTTTTAATGTGGGCGGATGTGGCTTATATACAGGTGCGGCTTGTGTAAGTACAAAATCAGTTTTCCTCCTAAAATGTGGTGGGTGCAGCTTATAATCAGGTGCGCTCTATAGTCCGGAATTCACGGTAGTCACTTGATGCAAGGCTGTAATATTCAATCTGTGGATATTACATGTTAGCGAGATTGTAGGATTTATGTTCCTTATGGCATAGAGAGATACGCAGCCGGGGTATTTATTGACTTAATAAAATAATTTGATACCATTAATCATAATATACTATTAAAAAACCTGGAAAGATCAGGCATCAGGGGTGTGGCTTTGCAATGGATTCAAAGTTATTTGACAGGGGAGGAAGCAGTATGTAAAAATGGGAGAGTTGTCATCTGAATACTTGGACATCTGTTGTGGAGTACCACAGGGTTCTATCCTGGGTCCAAAGTTATTTAATTTATATATTAACGGTACAACTAGCAGCTACAACAGCGTTCTTTTGCTCTGTCTTCTAACCAACGGAAGTATTATGTTGCCTCCAGCTTTGACGGTGACATCACGCGTGATGTAGGCGCTAAAAGGGTCTATAGCTCCCACAAGAGCGCTTTATATAACATTTTACTTTTAAGGGGTTTACCACTTGAAGCCCACAAGCCTCCAGTTCCCCACTCTGAGTCGGATTTAGGCAACTCTTTTTCTTTCAGTTGTTTGGGAAGATAAGAGTGGAGGCCGACCGGGCCACGGGGCAAAATTGACGCCTCGGGGTTGCGGCCTTGCATTTTCCGCATCCTAGCAACCTGGCTTATGTGTATCAACACTCTCGCCCCCGTTTGTGGACGTGACAATGACGTCGTCGGATAAAAAGAGACAGCTGGGAAGAGACGTTGCAAGATTTGTTTTCCTAACTATCTTCCTGCAACTCCCTAATGAATACATACGGAATAGCTTAGTGCTAACTTATAATGGGCAATAGGGCAGCACGATTGACTGAAATCTAATGGATATTGCGATGTGATGTAATCGCAAGACACTGCGGAGGTTTTTTTCAGCGATTTATAGACATCAACCCTAAAAAAGCTCCCCAAAAGAGGGCACTGTTTAAATTCAACCCAATTCACAATTCCAGTAAAATTCACCTAAAATCCCAATTTAATGGGTACCCAAAGTAAATTGAAAACTGTTTGGAGTATGTGGACGGTTTTTGTCTCTTTTGAAAGGTTACACTCTGACGTTTTGTCCTCAACTGAAATAATCACTGCAAGTCCAACTAACATTGAGTAATCTTAGTTGGAACACAACGAAAACTGATTTTTTTTTTGCAATCACATGATCCAGACGGGCGGCACGGCGGCTGAGTGGTTTGCGCGTTTGCGGCACAGTTCTGAGGTCAAAGGATCAGATCCAGCTACTAGCCTTCCTGTGCAGAGTTTGCATGTTCTCCCCATGCTTGCGTGGGTTTCCTCCGGACACTCCGGTTCCTCCCATATTCTAAATATATGCATGTCGGGTTAATTGGCCAGTCCAAAATTGTCCCTAGGTGTAAATAAGAGACTAAGTTGTCTGTCTCTGTGTACCCTATAACTAGCTTGCAACCAGTTCACCCTGCCCAAAGATAGGCGGGATGGGCTCCGGCACCCCCGTGACCCTACTGAGGATAAGCGGTGCAGTTCATGGATGGATGCCTGCAGATGAATGCAGCATCAACAACTTAGCTTGGGCAATAACATTAAGCCCTACTTGATCCAAAGTAAAAGTTGATCACAATCTGAAAAATTAAATTAAAATTAAATTAGTATTTTGAACGTTTTTCTAAGGGAATGTCTTGGATTTTCCAAAAGTGGCCATTTGGATACTCCAAAAGGACCTGTGACTGGTGAAATCCAGCTTCTTAACAGTCTACCAGCCTCTCGCTATTATTCCTTGGATACATAGGTGGGATCACCTTCAAATATCTTAAAAAGTATAAAGCTGGAATACTGTTGTAATACTGTTATAGTCAAGGTATTCCTCATAAAACATATTGATAACATGATGCCCTGAGTATTTTTTTTTTCTCACACTCATACCCCACTTCTGGCCGAGTGTATGTACAGGTAAGTCATGCATCCAAGTACCCACCCAAAAACATAACTAGCACAGAAAATGCACTTTTCTTTTAAAATCAAGATGGCATCGAAATTGCAATACTTGACTGAAAGATCGTAATACATTGTGCAGTCCTAAAAGGCAATATCATAAACAGGATAATATGAGCAATACACAATCATAACTGAAATAATTTAAAATTAAGTGATCTAAAAGAAATGTTAGGGTATGAAATATCTAAGCCTCTATTCTGTTGGGGAAGTCCCTAGCCTGGATTAAGTGCGCATGTCTGGTAACAGCTAGCCACATTAGCAAATAGCATCACTTAAATGAATAGCTACACTTAAGCTGCTAGCATCCGTTGATGCCTTAACTGCTGATACTACTGCTAGCATTTCTTGTTTTTTTGTTTATTTTTTAAATTGGAGTAAGCCACAAGATAGGGCGTCCCTGCCTTGCATGGTTTTCACATTATTTGTAGAATCTGATGTTTTTTTAGCCCCTCGTTATAGCATTTCCCCCAGCAAACAACATGAAAAATATATTCTCTCGTGTGCCGTCATTTAAAATTTAAAAACTTAGTTATGACTGTCTGCTATCTGTCTATGTCATATAAAAGGTAGATCTGCTATTGTTTTGGATCACAAAATCATGAAAATGATGGCATGCTATTGGCTGTACTACCTCCCACAATGCATTTCTCTTCATTCAGTTCAAAATCTTGCATGCTTATTCAAGATTTGGCAATTTAATGCTATATTATATTCTTAGATTTTTTTTTTATCATGCATTTATTCACTATGGATCCTAAGACTTGCAGTGATGCAAAGGGAACCAAAAATTAACAGAGGAAAAAAAGCTTGTAATAATCCAAAAATATACAAATAGCGAAGTGGGAATAGCCGTAATTTATCAAGACTATTAAAGATAAGCAAGCAATTAAAAATTTCACCTAAAATCCCAATTTAATAGGTACCCAAAGTAAATTGAAAACTGTTTGGAGTATGTGGACGGTTTTGGTCTCTGACGAAAGGATATTTTAAGGGCATGACAATTCTTGCAAGTGAAATTGTTCTAAATCAGTTGAAATTTGAATCTAGCCCCTCCTTCTCTGCGTCCACCAGTTACTCCACTGTACCAATTCAAGGCACATGATAACATAAGGTAAATACACATTATTTGATCTTTTACATGTATATTTATTGATAGTTATTCAATTACATATTACATATAAATAGTTCTCACTCTATACTGTTGTTATTTTAATGTTTTTATATGAAGTACTGGGGGTTTGGAATCTTTAACTTCTTTAAAATTTCAGCATCAAAAAACAATCCATAGAATCCAACCATGTAAAATATTTATTCCAAAACACACGATAATAACAAAAAATTGAAATCCGCCTAAAAACGTCTGCTTTGTTGGACGTTGCTTCTTGTAATCTGTTCCTTTTACCTCCTATGCTATTGGTTGAACTGCTTCCCACAATGCCTCGCTTCATTTAGTTCCAGATCGCTTTCAGCAATACAATACTGTAATTTTTTTTCCAACTTTGCGATGGATCCTAAAGGAAGGGAGCAAAAACAAGCGCTCGTCTCTGGATCAAGAGGTCGCAGGTTCGATTCCCGGCTCCTCCGTGTTATATGTCGAAGTGTCCTTTGGCAAGACAATGAATCCCTAAAGCCCCCAATGAGCAGGTAGTTGCCTTGCATGGCTGACTCCCTATTGGTGTGTGAGGGTTTGTGTGAATGGGTAAGTGTGAAGCACATTGTAAAGCGCTTTGGGAGGTCTTCATTGACTTGAAAAGCGCTATAGAAATGCAGACCATTTACCATTACCATAGGTTTCTATCACCCACTATACAGAAATTTTACTTGATGACCCTGACTGCAGAACGTATTGAGGTCGCATCCTTGGTTGTCCAGTCTTATTATTAGACACTGTCTTGACATCTGTTTTTTGGAAGCAGGTCCTTCTTCGCACCAAGAGGGGACAAACATTGGATCCATTTTAAGGGTGCACATTGGCAAGCGGTGAGGAGGAGTGAGCCCCTAAGCCAAGCGGGTCAACTCAAGGGCCTTTTCTGTAACCCAGTCCCCGAGCAGACGTCTATTTTTATCCACCCGGAGAACGGCAACTGCGCACAAGCGCGCCGAGAAACCAAGACCGAGCGCACGAGCGGGGTTTTGTCGAGAAGGTGGGGGGGAGCGGGCCTCAGCCTGCCCTTCTCTGGCCGTCTATTCTGAGTGGGCTATCGCTTCTCGCCCTTCTCACCTCTTAAAAATAGTCGTCGCTCTTCACCGGCAAAGGCAACGCGGTCACAGGACATAGCGCCGCTTTTATTTATAAATGCGGACGGAGGAGAGAAGCGCTTCGAAAAGAACAACGGTGGCTTCTCAAATTAGCGACAATAAAGACGGTTCGACAGGTGGTGTCATGCAGCTTTATTTCAGGTTCCATTCAAAGTCCAGAAAAGCTCAACAAAGTGAATTTTGCAACTAAAAATCAAATCAACACATCTTCCACATTCTGTGACCTCCATCTTAACTTCGACATTCAAGTGGTTCAGAAGTACAAAAGTATAAAAAGGAAAGTTATGTATTCGATGTCGAATATTGCACTGAAAGTACTGGCTAGCCCACATTGCTAACATCCGCCAGTTCCCGCCCTACTCTCCTCAAAACATTTTCACAAGTCCATCATCGCGTCTTCCTTTATCATTCTTCTTCTTCCTCCTCTGCATCGTCAAAATCGTCTTCTTCGTCAGAGCCGAAGTCCATCCTGGCTAACACGGCCTCCACGTGTTCGGTGGAGACGGCGAAGTGATCCATCTTCTCGAAACCCGGCTCGGGACGCTCTTCCCCCAAGCAGTCTTTGGCTGTGTCTTTGGTCTGCGTGATGAGGCCCTTGGCAGCCACCAGGAACTCTGCTGCGCCGCTTTGCTCCAGCGCCCTGACGGCCGAGTCGGTGAGGTCAGTGCTAGCCTGAAGACGCTCGCCGTAGCGCTGGGATAAAGCCCGCAGTGCTGCCACCTTCTCGTCTTGTTCTTTGCTGATCTGCTCCAGGAGGATGGTTTTGCGCTCCTCCAGGACGGCGTAAAGAAGGTCGAAGCGCTCCGACAGCCCTTGCTTGGCGCGCTGGGCGTTATCCTGCACGGCGCGGCAGGCGTCTTCCATCTGGATAAGCAGCGACTGCAGCCGACTGTTGCTTCCCACCAAGTTGTCGATGGCGTTGCTCAATTCGGTCTTTTGGGTCTGGTAAACACTCTCCAATGGCGCCACTTCGCAGTCTTTGTGCTGGCCGAAGACTTTGCACATGGAGCAGGTGGGCATCTGGCAGGTTTTGCAATAAATGTTGATTCTTTCGTCTTCGTGCTCCTGGCACATGGGCTCCTTGGACTCTTTAGGTTTGAGGGAAGTTTCCGTGTTGTTGTTCCCGCTGACTTCCTGCTGCTGTTTGTAGATGTCGATGATGTTCTCCACCAGCAGGTTCCTCTGGAGCCCGTGGACGCCGTGGCGGTCCAGCACTACTTCGAAGCGGCAGGTCGGACAGCGAAAGACGCCGCCCGAGAAGCGGTAGGGGTTGCGCGAGTCGTAGAGGTCACTGGCGCAGCTTCGGCACAGGTTATGCTGGCACGGTAGTATGACCACGGGCTTGGTAAACATGTCCAAGCAGATGGGGCAGCTCAGTTGCTTCTCCAGGCTGTCCATTGGGCTCGGAGGGCGAACCAGAGATCCGGTCCTCTGGAGGTCCATGACGAAAGGTTATTGTCCGACTTCTTTAGGTTTATTTTTGACTTTTCAAACCGAGTAACCACTTCCTCTGTTATCTTTAGCGCGTGCTGCTACTACGGGGCTTATCGATGGATTCTGGCTGAAGGATGAGCGGCACCGTCCTTTATACCGCCTCCCTTACAGCTGCTGACATCCGATCCGACCAACCGAAGCACACATTCCTGCCCGCTTGCTCGTTCGATGGCCCGGGAAACTTTTCACAGAAATGTCCCCACCCCCCTGCTCGCGGCATGTGTCACATGTCCCAGTTTGTCGTGCTCGGCAGCCCAAGAGAACGGTGGACATGGTGGACAAACGGAGGAATAAACACGCCGCATGTGACTGACGTAAAAGGGAGGCAAACAAGCACCTGCTATTCCAAGTCTGGTTTGTTCCGCCACTGTGATGACCCTCATTTGTTTTATAAACATTTGTGTTAATTACAGTGAATCAATGGAGAAATATGGAAAACTTGCAGTTTTTTATTGTGCTTTTACCCGGGGAAGCCCCAATAAATATTGATACTATAGCCGTTGAAAAAAACTGAAGGATATTTTAGGATTTTCTCCATAATATACAATATTGTCTCTGAAGCAGGCAATCCCAGTGATCAAAACAACTGTTGGTCTAAAGTAGGGGTCTCAAAAGCAAGTTTGAGGCCCACTACCCTTGTAAGAAATTGCGGTCCACGCGAATTATGTCTTTTTTAATTAACGATTAATATACTCACACATTAGGTATTAATGTTTTTTGTTTTATCTTCAAGTCTTATTTTTAGTAGAATTCTTCTCAAGAGATATGAAAACAGTGGAATGTTTTAATCAAAGATTTTCCTGTGTAAAATCCCGATTTGGTTTCCAGGCCCAGTGGCTCCTAGGTAAATTGAGTTTGAGATCCCTGGTCCAACTGATAACCAATTTTGAAAAATACAGAACTAAAATGAAGTGACAGTATGTAAAAAATCACCACTTGAGGTCCTTGTAACTTGGAATAAGTTGAAGCATGTGCATTCGTGGAAGTCATCGTACGAATCCTAATTCCATATTTTCTTGCTAGAGCAAAGATAAAATCTACTATGAATCTAGTACAGGGGTCTCCTACTGGGTGCCCCCTAGAGAGAACTGAAGTGCCCGCAGGACCATGTCTGAAAATAGCTCAAGTGCTGGGTCATTGAGATTTTCTAGTAAAATGATGTTTAGTGGTTGACTGAGTCAGTTCAACCCTAATTCATTAATTAACCCAGTGATGACATAATACCATGATAAGTTGTTATTTCTGAAATACATATCAAACTAAGTGCCCTTTGCGCTAATTAGTACAAAAAGTTCAAGATGCCTGATCTAGTATATATCCATGCAATCGAAAACAAAAGACTGTGCCCAGCCGGAGCTGCTGAAAATACTAAATAGCATGAGTATGTCAGAGCTGGTAGAAGTGGCTAACTAGCAGAAGAAGCTGCTATATGGGCCAGCTAGCAATCACAACAGCTGCTGGCACCAAACCATAGACTCAGGACTAGAGAAGGAAACAGCTAAATAAAAGAGTTCTAGGTCACTTTTCATTTCTTTTTTGACAACGAAAACATTGGTGAATTATCATTTTATAAAATATCTCATAATGCCTTTTGCTTTATGATTTGGACGAAACCGTTGGCAGCAATACCAAATTAAGAATTTCAAAAATAAAACAACATTTGTGGTTTATGTTGTCATGTTTTGACTCTCCTGAAAATAAGAAGAAACCTTAAGGGTGTAGGTAGCTAGTATTTGTGAATGTTCTCGGCAAAAAAAAAAGAAAAAAAAGAAATGCAATAAATGTTTAATATATAAGATACCCAATTGAGCATTATGCATCCCTTCCTTTATTTAACCCATTTTCTATTTCCTTACAATTAAAAACAACAACAGTTGGAGTTAGTATCACAACATATGCTGCATTGTTTTGCTTTTGAGCATGTTTAGTTGCATTTGAACCAGATTTTAGTGCACATATCCTGCAATTCATCTTTCATGTTTTGTTCGATCTAGTTTCAAAAGGAAAGTGTGTCCTCGAACCTGTGTTAGACCATCGATGATGTTTTTCAGAGTTCTTTCACCTTTTTCCATGGCAAAATTTAAGCACTTTTACAGAGCCATTTTTTTTTCATTTTTCTCCAGTACCATAAAATAATAAATCGTGTGTGAATCATGCATTTTGCAGGGCCACAAATATATCTGCCATATGCGATTTTTAATCTTGCTTGTGCATTTATCAAGACGTATGATTTCTAGATCTTGAGTAAATTGTGAATATATCTGTTTTTGAGACAAAAAATTTAATCTGCAGCTTACATTTTCAGTTGCAGGAAGTTCCTTCTTTTACAATTTACCACTGGAAAATGCTACCTTCATTTTTTGCATGGCAATTAATAAATGTCCTTAGTTGATACGTAATTCTTGCACGACAGTAAAACACATTCGATAGTGTCCTGTTTGGTTGTAGAAGGCATGTGTCCTCTTGAGCACGGCCCGTAGGGGGCGATGACGCTTCACAGGACAAACCCATACAAACTAATACCAGCTAACATTAATCACAAGGGAAGAAGTGCAATGCCAAAGCGAATCCAACAGAGAGCAACGTAGGTGTCATTTTTAAGCAGACTAAGAAACACTGCAATAATTTTGAGCATTTACAAGCACTTCACACAAATTTCAAGCACTTTTCAATTCTTGAAAACGCGACATTAAAATTCAAGCATTTTCAAAGATTTCGAGCACCTGTACTAACCCTGCTCCTCGAAAGTGATAATATTTCTCTACACTATCCAATACAGATTCATTTTCTGTAAACCAATCCTTCCCGAAATCGTATTTTGTGTTTGCAATTATGGGATCGGCTTCTCCGGTCAAGCTAGAACCAGACATGAACGTTGAGTAATGATTTCTATTTAGTGGGTTCAATGCTTGGTGTCACCTTCCACCATCAACATTTGAAAAAAACAAAAACAAACAAACATGAGGTCGGTTACAGCCGATTTGTTTCTTGCCCGAGCGCCAACGTCTGCTTCACGTGTGTCAACGCGTCCAGGCGGCAATTATCCTCCGGCCAGTTCCACGAAGTGTCTTGTGACAGACTGTACACCTCTGGCCCATCAACATGAGGCCGCACCGTAAACATGACGGAGGTGCTATTATTAAAACCCTTGCACAAGGGCAAAGCCGCATGATGCACAGGTTCCAAAATAAGGGATGAACAAACAGATAAAAGGGGGGTAAAATATAAAATAATCAGTTTTTTTATGTTTTGTCTGCATGAGAAATTACACCCACTGCTGTTGGGTTTTCTAAACTGAATTTAAATAGGTTTTATCACTATAACGTGACTATAAGTGTTTAAATGGTGCCACCTGGTGGCGAGTTGAATACCGCGTTACATATCTACACTATGTAAACATGGACTTACTCAAGCCCCAGTGTGTATTATAAAACGACATCTTTGATTCAATTAATAAGGAAAACACATGTACTATCCTGTAAACATGATTTTCTAAACAATTTTAGGTTTAAAAACTGAAATTACACAACTTAAAAGGAAACATGCTCATCTTGCTACTAAAGAAGGCCAAATGATGATTTTGCCAAAGTAGCTTGTCCCAGTTGTGTGTCTCACACTTACAGCCCCTCATCGCAAACAGCTAAGCCCTAATGCTCGCCCAGATCCGTCCTTCAAGCATCTTCCACGCATTTTGCCACTGTTTTCTTCTCTAGCCATGCGTGTTGGCCACTTGGCTACAGGTTTTGGGTTGCCGCTAGCCGCTACTTTTAACTGCTGCTGCTTTGTTCCTCATTGTCACTCATTTTCCCACAGTTTCCTAATCTAGAACTCATGTAAGACACTAATCGTCGCCACTACCCACTACTGTAATAGTGAGCTGTTCCCACTTTGTCCTTCGGAGCCAAAGCTGTTCATGCAAGCAAACGTCATGGGGTTCCATTATTCCAGCACCTGATGCTTGTTATCTTGCAATTGTTTCCACTGTTACCTTCTCTAGCCGCTCACGTTACCGAGTTCCGTGCTTCAGCGTCTTTCAATCATTAATTCGTCTTTTTAGTAGCTTCTTCTGCTAGCCTCTACACTTTGCCATATACATTATATGTCTGCTTAAAATAGCTATTTAGATCCAGATGAATTTATAATGTGCCAGTTTAAAACTTTCTATACGTTTTGTGATATAAAAGCAAGACGTACCTTGAAGGGCCTCCATGACTGGGAGAATATTTTCAGACCACTGATAAGCCGCAATAGACGTGTAGATGCCGGGGAAATCTCGTTGCCAAATGTGCTGTCCGACTGTCCAAATGGCTGCTAATTCGGGATTTGCCTACAATAAGCACATATTAATTAAAATCCAAACGAGCTTTCCGTGTTCCCTCTAAATGTTGATTTTGGTACACCTTTGTTCACTCTTTTAACAAAAATGATGAAACCTTTGTTTATGATTAACTTAAATGTTTCATTCCAAATAAGAATGGTGTCTAACTGTCATAATAATATCATTTAATTATTACATAATGTAAGAAACAATATATAACCACATTTAGCAAAAAACTAAAACTTGTATTCGAAGGTGACTATTAGAAAGAATGATGGAAGTAAAAACAGAAGAAGGGAACTCATGCATGAAAAAAATGCTTCATGTATTAAATAAGTAGTTCTTTCCCACTATACTGTATTTAAAAAAATGGATGTCAATCGAGATGAAATTTCTTACAGATTTTATTGCCTGAGGAATTCTCTTCCACAGATACCTGGCGTTGTTCCTGTGTAAAAAAGGGACAATATATTGAAAAATATGTATTCAAGATGTATTCCTTAATTGTAAGTGTAACTTACATATCATTATGTAATAAATAAAGGGCCAAAAGTTGCGCGTAAACTTGAGGGGTCGTAATGCCTCCTGGTGCCTGTTTGAACAAATAAGCACATGAAATTATAAGGAAGAAAACCGGGAGAACCATGCAGGGAGTCATCAACACAGCCCAGAAAATTGTGGGTTGCCCTCTGCCCATTCAGGAGGACATTCCCTAACAACAAAGAAAAAAGGGCTCAGAGACCGTTTTTTCCCCAGGCCCCAGCCTAAACAAGCACACAGGACCGTGCATATATATTATATATAAATAATTAATTTATAGTTTATTTCTAGATTTACATTTTCAAAATATCTAACTGCTAAATGTCATTGCACTATTGTGTTGATGCACCTAAAATATAGACTTGTCTCTAAGCACTGTTTGTTTATATCCCTTACCACACAAGTCGCAAGGGCACCGTTTCCTGTAGTGTGTCTTGGGCAAGTACAGCCTGGTGGCGCCCATCCCGCTCCAGGCCAACAAAAGTACTACCGTGTAAATATTTGCCTATTCATCCTGACATTCCTTTTAATCTTGTTTTTCTCTTTAAAGTCTATTACTACACGTTTATCATTGAGTCAGTGCATTTTCTTATCTTGTAAACAATGAACACTATGTCATAATCAATGAAGATAGAGACAATTATTTTCTTTAACAACACGATTTGGAGGTGAACGTTATCAAACTGCTAATTTGGCGATCATTGATTTTATCTTAAGTGTTTCTAGGATTTTCATTAATTTGATTATTCATAGTAACAAGTTAACCAACAAAAAATAGGACAAGGTTATTAAAAAAAAAAAAAATAAGTCAAGTCATGTTATAAGTGCAAAGCAATGGATTGATGAGTGACCAAGTATTTATATTTGTTTGTAAGGATACATTTTTATTTGGGGTTTTAAGTCACATTTTACATTATGTTAAAAGACTTTAAAGTAATATATTTACTTAGATGAATCTAATTTGATAAATGTTGAGAGGATATTTCTGCTACAACAGGGAAGGACTGGACAGGATTATTTTAAAGGCACAAATCCGTGCGTACGCCCCCTGGTGGTTGGCGGCTGCAATGGTTCACGCATCGGTACCCCTGTTAAGCGAATATAATGTTGTGTTTTAATCAACAAGAAACTGAATACAATTAAAATAAAACCATCAACCAAATTTTACTTTTAAAGTTATCCACTTCATACTGGTCGGGAAGTGGGCTTTAATGGCTTTATATGAAGAGCACCAGAACAGATACCTTTACAGAAGCATCAGCATGGAGAAGCACAAAAAACAGGATGAACACGTATATGTGTGTAACTTACCTCGAGCTCTTGAGCTTCGCATTGCTCTAATAATTTGTCATAACTTTCTTCCATCATTACAGCGGAGGGCATAATGAGGTTTTATCCTCGCTTTTGGCGAGAAATTGAACCAGAAGATACGACAGACATGACCCGGAAGCGGAAGCCAGAAACCAGAAGTATTTGATACGAGGGCGAACTGAAAACAGGTACTAATACAGTATTTTTATTTGTAGTTTTTTTATAACATTTTCATCCCAAAACTTCCACGTCTAATCTGGTTCTAAATACTGTTTACTGGTTTGTCTTATTGATACTTTAAAAAATATATATTTTAATTAAACGAGTGACGTCACAGGAAACCGAAAGTACCGGTACTTGAGTTGAGGGCGAGATGTAAACAAACTGTTTCAAAATATATTAATGCATATTCTAAAACTGCGTTTAAAGGGAAAAATAAGTCAAACAGAAGTAATCAAAGTGTCTTTCAAGTCTTTCAAAATAATCTAAAATGCGATTAAAACCCAACCAGAATGTTTCACAAATGCTCAAAGTAGAAATGCAGTTCGTCCATTTTTATTATAGTATATCTTTATAAAACGTATTTTCTGAGATGCAACTTTTTATCAAACAAACAAATACTTTCTATTGTACTATTGTTATTGTTCATAATAGTTGACTGTTTTTAAGGGGTTCAGAAAAGAGAGAGAAAAAGAAAGAGAAAATACAGTCATCGAGAAATAAAGAGAAAAGAGAGCGAAAGAATCAAGAGATAGAAAAAGAAAGAAAGAGAGAGAGCGAGAGAAAGAAATGACAGAGAGGAAGAGAGAAAATTACAGAGAAGAAGAGAGAAAAGGATAGACAGAAAGAAAAAAAGAGAAAAAAGTGAGTGAGAAAGAGAAAAAGAAGTAGAAAAAGGGCTATAGAAAGAGAGAGAGAGGGAGAGTGGAAAGAGAGTAAGAAAGAGAGAGAAGGAAGGAAGAGAGAGAAGAAAGAAGTAGAGTGAAAAAGAGAGAGAAAAAGAAAGACAGAATAAAGGGAGGATAGCACGGCGGCACAGTGGTTAGCGAGTGTGCGGCACAGTTCTAAGGTCTTGGGAACCTCCTGCGAGGGTTCAAATCCAGCTACCGGCCTCACTGTGCGGAGTTTGTATGTTCTCCCCGTGCTTGCGTGGGTTTCCTCCGGGCACTCCGGTTTCCTCCCACATTCCAAAGACATGCATTTCAGGGGAATTGGCCGGTCCAAATTGTCCCTAGGTGTGACTGAGCGAGTGAGTTGTCTGTCCCCGTGTGCCCTGCGATTGGCTGGCAACCAGTTCAGGGTGTCCCCTGCCCACTGCCCAGAAATGGCTGGGATGAGCTCCAGCCCCCCCGCGACCCTAATAGGGATAAGCGGTACAGCTAATGAGATGAGATGAGATGAGACAATAAAGGGAGACAGAGTTATAGATAAATAGAGGGAGGGAAAAAGCGGGGGGAGAGGGAAGCAAGAAAGACAGGAAAGAAAGAGAGGAAGAGAAAGAGAAAAAGAAAGAGGAAGAAAGCCAACGACAGACAGTAAAATTAAAAAAAGAGTGAAAAGAGAGAGTAAAAGAAGAAGAGATAAAGCAAGAGAGACAGAGGTACAGACAGAGAGAAAGTTGGAAAAAGAGAGAAAGTAAAATTATGTAAAAATCATAATAATCACCCAAAATCACAAAAGAATTCATAGCCCACTTAGCAATTTAATTACACTCAATTAATGTTATAATAATGCAATGTAGACTTCCAATCGTTGAAATCTGTGTATTTGTATGATACGGCTGGAGGTTCGCTGACGGACTGACAACAGGCGAGTGAAAGAACTGAGTTTAAGCAGGATGGGGAACCAATCAGGAAGCCAGCACCAGGTGGCGCCAAAATAGTGGGCACAGGTGGAATTAATCAGTCATCATGACAAAACAAGGTTTTTCATCCATTTTCCTGACATAATGATCTAAAAATGTATGCGGAAAAGAATAAACTCTTTGATTCAATTGGTCAATAAATTGTTTGTTAGAATAATTGATTTACCACCCAAATTCGCTACACAGGTGTCCAATATTTAAAACAGAAGAAACCTTTCTTTTTTTTTGGGGGGCAGGTTCTTTTGCCCAATATCGACCTCCACGTTGCAGCAGGCAACAAACGCAGCTGTGAAAGCAAAATACGCAGGCATCGATCACAAACATCTGTTAAATGTTTGCCATCTCGCTTCAGGGAAAGATACGGCCAAATAAAAGCCGACGCACGATGACCTTTATTGTGTTTATTCGGTTGCCAGGCCCGTTTCAAGGACGGGGTATGTCGCAAATGCTGGTCAGGGGTGGGCAAACTACAGCCTGAGGACCGCGTGCGGCCCTCCGGCTTTTTTTAACACGGCTCACCAACCAAAATGGCCGAAATATGATGACCGTGTATATAATAGTAAATAAAGTCTCATCTCATCTCATCAGCTGCACCGCTTATCCTCAGGAGGGTCGCGGGGGTGCTGGAGCCCATCCCAGCAATCATCGGGCAGTGGGCAGGGGACAGACAACTCACTCGCTCAGTCACACCTAGGGACAATTTGGACCGGCCGATTCACCTGAAATCCATGTCTTTGGAATGTGGGAGGAAACCGGAGTGCCCGGAGGAAACCCACGCGAGCACGGGGAGAACATACAAACTCCGCACAGTAAGGCCGGGAGCTGGATTTGAACCCACGACCTTAGAACTGTGCCGCACACACGCTAACCACTGCTCCGCCGTGCTGCCAGTAAATAAAGTACGAATAAGAAATGATATTTGGTTACTTGATCACCATTTTCACTTTGTATGTCCACAACAAAAATCCTATTACAGAAATACTACCAAAATACTACACAATTACTACACAACTATTACATTTAGTGTTTGAAATGGAAACCTAATATATAATTTCTTTCTTTCTGAAAAAAAAGCCAGAGAAATATTACAAAATAATACTACAATGATACTATAATATAAAAATACTAAAGAAATAATACTACAAAAATACTACACAATTACCACTGGAGAAATACTACAACAATAATGCTTCAGTAATACTATAAAAAAAAAATACCACAGAAATAATATTACAAAAATATTACACAATTACTAAAAAAAACTATCGAATTTAGTGCTTGAAACAGAGACTTGATATATAATTTTGCTTTCTTTCTGAAAAGAAAATATACTGTAGAAAATATATAACAAAAATAATACTACATTAATTCTATAATATCAAAATACTACAGAAATGTCACAACAGAAAAACTACAGCTATATTACAAAAGTACTAAAGAAATATTCCAACATACAACAAATATACAACTACAGTAATACTGCAAAATACGAAAGATATATCCTACAAAATTCTACCATGGAAATACTACAAAAATACAACTACAGAAATACTACAAAATACGAAAGATATATCCTACAAAATTCTACTATGGAAATACTACAAAAATATTACAGAACTACTCCAAAAATACTACCATTCAAAAAAAAGTACAAAATAGTACTGCAGAAATACTGCAAAGATAGTACATAAACAAAACTACAGTAAAACCACAGAAATATTACAAAAACAAAACCACAGTAATACGACAAAATCATTACATAAACATTGAAAAAAATGACTGTAGAAATACAACACAAGGACTAAAAAGATATACCCTAAAAATATTGCGACGGACATACTACAAAAATATGACAGTAATACTGTCGTGTCCAGCATGGTCGCCGTGGCGACCGGCTGGCCCCGCCCCCTGGGCACGGCTGCAGTAGATCAGCTAATTTGCGTATGTGCTACTTAAGGGTGGGTTTGGGGTTTTGCGGGTGCTGGCTCATTGCATTTTCTGATTTGCATTTTCTGTCTGCATCTCCCGTTCTGTTTTGCTCTGTCCTGTTTTGTTTGAGTCGGAAGAAACCTGTGTTTGCACGTTTTTAGTTAAAGCCTATTTGTTCTGTCTGTTCCCTGAGTTTTAGACGACTTTTATTTTACTAAATAAAAGTTTTGATCGTCTACGCAATTGAGTTCTCCCTTCCTGCCTCCGTTCTGGTCCGGGTCTCCCTCGTGAGAAATACTACGAAATAAGAAAGATGCATACCACGAAATTCTATTATGGAAATACTACAAAATTATAACAGAACTACTCCAAAAAAACTACCTCAGAAATACTACAAAGATAGTACAAAAACAAAACTACAGAAATGCTCCAACAATAAAACCACTATAATACTCCAAAAATACTACGGAAACTCGTTGTTTTTCTGGTGCAGGAGATTTTGATTGACAGCTTCTAATCCTCTCACATTGACCCTAAGGGTGCGTGGGTGTGTTTTTGACAAGCACACAAAAGCAGAACGAGGAGGGGGGGTCGTGGAACGTGACCCCCCCGGCCACTAATAGCTTGCTTGACCCGGTTAAACTTGTCCTTTTTCTGAGACCCGGCATGCCTGGACTCGATCGGTTGCCTGTCCCAGAAAGAGAAGAAGAAAAACCAACCTGGAGGAGCAATCGATCAAATGTGTTATCTCGAGCGTCCCCCCCCACTCCCCCAAAATAAACGAAAAAAAAATAAAAAGAATCTAAGAAGAGACGATAGAAGAATAGGAACTCAAGATATACAGTGGAACCTCGGTTCTCGATCATAATCCGTTCCAGAACCCTGTTCGAAAACCGATTTGTTCGATCACCGAAATCCTTTTTCCCATTAGAAATAATGTAAATCGTTTTAATCCGTTCCAACACCCTGAATGTTTACCTTGAAGGCTTAACGTAAACATAAAGCTAACCAGGGCTACTCGTACGTCCGCGTTATCGTAATCTTCCGTACGAAAGATTATGCTAACATGAACGTGTAAAAATAAAAAGAATCAGGTCGTATATATATATATATATATATATATACATATATATATATATACACATACATATATATATATGGGCAGCACGGCGGCACAGTGGTTAGCGCTTGTGCGGCACAGTTCATGTCATGGAACAGAACAAGGACTCGGATCCAATAGCGTCAGTTAAAGGCTTTATTGTGACAAGATTCGGTGGAGCAGGCTTGGGACGTCGAGCCTTGGCAGTGGAAAGCCTCTTGGGACGATATGGCAACTCCGTGGTGAAAACGCGTGGCGAAACGTAGCAGGTAAGTCGGTGGCCGGGGCGGAAGAGTAATCGTAAACTTTTAACAGACAAGGGTCAGGCAACGAGAATCAGACTTGGAATATACATGGGCTTGTGGTACCTTGAATGTTGGAGGTTCACTCAGGAAATGAGGAAGACACTCGAACGTCCATCTCTGGACGCTGACAGCTTATGTAGTAGACTTCCACCAATCAAGAGATCGCGTTCCAGCACACCAGCTGATTACCTCAGGTGACTCCGGTTAGGTAATCACGACAGAACCCCCCCCTCAAGGGACGGCTCCAGAAGTCCCCCAGGGAAAAATAAAAATAAATCCAAACACGTCACATGGCAACACCGGTAATCCAAGGGAAGAGAAAAAAAAAAAAATTTCACAGGCCAGCTACAAATAATCACCCAAAACCCAAAATACATCACCAATAATCCAAAATTGGAGGGCCCAGAGGTCGTCCGATGAACCCTCAGAATTCTTCCGAGTGGATAGAGGCCCCTTCGTCCGCATCTGAAGGGGTGGTAGCGGGTGGGTCTGCCGGTGGAAGAGCAGCAGCGTCAGACCTACGACGACGACCACGGCGTGGTGCTGGTTGGTCAGGATGCAGTTGATGGAATTCTGCCACAAGAGATCGGTCCAGGATCTGCCTGCTGGGAATCCATGATCTCTCCTCCGGACCATATCCCTCCCAATCGACCAAGTACTGGAAGCCCCGACCCCTGCGTCGGGAGCGGAGCAGGCGGCGCACTGTATAGATAGGCTCCCCGTCCAAGGAGCGTGGAGCTGGGGGAGGAGGTGGAATGGGTGCCAACGGACTCTGGCTGACGGGCTTGATTCGGGAAACATGAAACGTGGGGTGCACTCTCATAGATCTTGGTAGACGGAGACGGACTGCTGAGGAGTTGATAATTTTTACTATAGGAAATGGGCCAAGATACCGAGGAGCCAGTTTCCTCGACTCAACCTTCAGTGGAAGATCAGCTGATGCTAGCCACACCTTCTGGCCCACCTGGTACTTCGGAGCAGGACTCCTCCGTCGATTAGCTCCAACGGCATGAGTCTTGCTAGCCCGAAGGAGTGTGGCCCGAGCACGAGCCCAAGTTCGCCGACAGCGACGTGCATTCGCCGTAGCTGACGGGCAGTTTACTTCCTCTTCTTGACTAGGGAACATAGGGGGTTGGTACCCATACACACACTGAAAGGGGGACATTCCAGTGGATGAGCTAACCAAGGAATTGTGAGCATATTCCACCCATGCCAATTGCCGAGCCCAGGACAACGGTTCGCTAGAGACCATGCAGCGAAGTGCCGTTTCCAAATCTTGGTTCACTCGTTCAGACTGCCCATTGGATTGAGGGTGGAACCCTGATGAGAGGCTGACAGAGGCACCCAACAGACGACAAAACTCCTTCCAAAACGCGGATGAGAACTGGGGACCACGGTCAGAAACAATGTCCAGAGGGATGCCATGGAGGCGGAACACATGCTGCTGGACTATCATTGCAGTTTCCTTGGCGGAGGGGAGCTTCGGTAGTGCCACGAAATGGACCATCTTACTGAATCGGTCCACGATAGTTAGTACAGTCGTCATCCCCTCGGATACTGGCAACCCCGTCACAAAGTCCAAGGAGATGTGGGACCATGGGCGGCGGGGAACCGGAAGTGGATGTAACAGACCGGCCGGACGTTGGTGGGATGTTTTGTTCTGGGCGCACACTTGACAGGCGGAGACATATTCCCTAACGTCCTTGGCCATGGTAGGCCACCAGAAGCGTCGGGACAAGAAACTGTGAGTCCGAGCCGACCCCGGATGGCAAGAAAAGTGAGAATTGTGCCCCCATTGGAGGACCTCGGACCGTAAGGGTTCGGAGACGAATAGTCGACCCTCGGGACAGGAGCTGGGGCCCGCCTGATCGGGTATCGCCTCTCTGACTCGGGACTCGATATCCCAGGAGACTGCTGCCACCATACAGGAAGCTGGAAGGACCGTTGCGGGACCCTGAGGTGTGTCATTGGAATTCTGGAATTGTCAGGAGAGCGCGTCGGGTTTCACATTTCGAGATCCGGGTCTGTAGGACAGAGTGAAGTTAAAGCGGGTGAAAAACAGGGCCCAACGTGACTGGCGAGGATTGAGCCGCTTGGCCGATCTAATATATTCTAAGTTCTTGTGGTCAGTCCAAACTATGAACGGCACCGTTACCCCCTCCAACCAATGCCGCCATTCCTCCAGGGCTAGCTTGACGGCCAACAACTCACGATCCCCCACGTCGTAGTTGCGTTCGGCCGGGGACAACCGCCGGGAAAAGAAGGCGCACGGGTGCATCTTCTGGTCCTTGTCCGACCGCTGGGACAGGACAGCACCCACTCCCACATCTGAGGCGTCCACCTCCACTACCAGTTGGCGTGCAGGGTCCGGTACCTGGAGTATGGGGGCCGTAGAGAAATGGGTTTTTAGACGGTTGAAAGCTGCATTAGCCTCGGAAGACCACCGAAATGGCTCTCTAGGACTGGTAAGAAGCGTGAGGGGAGCTGCCACCGAACTGTAGTTCCTGATGAACCTCCGGTAGAAATTGGCAAAACCAAGGAATTGTTGGAGCTTTTTCCGAGACTCAGGGACAGGCCAAGAGGTGACTGCTGATACCTTGGCAGGATCCATCTGAAGGGTCCCCTCCGCCACGATGTAGCCCAGGAACGAGACTGTCTTGGCGTGAAACTCGCACTTCTCTGCCTTAACAAATAAAGAGTTCTCTAGGAGACGACGGAGAACCAGCTGGACATGTTTTCGGTGTTCATCGAGGGACTTTGAGAAAATCAAGATATCGTCCAGATACACAAAAACAAAACGATTAAGCACATCTCGTAAAATGTCATTTACCAAAGATTGGAAAACAGCTGGAGCATTGGTTAATCCGAACGGCATTACCAGATACTCGTAGTGACCGTTGGGTGTGTTGAATGCCGTCTTCCACTCATCACCCTCCCGGATTCGGACTAAGTGGTAGGCGTTGCGCAGATCAAGTTTAGTGAAGACCGTGGCCCCCTGTAGAAGCTCAAAAGCAGAGGCAAGCAGCGGCAAGGGATAGCGATTCTTAACCGTGATTTCATTAAGGCCCCGATAATCTATACAGGGCCGGAGTGACCCGTCCTTTTTTCCCACAAAAAAGAACCCCGCCCCAGCAGGAGAAGAGGAGGGTCGAATGATACCAGCCGCCAAGGCATCGGAAATGTATTCCTCCATGGCCTTCCTCTCGGGAACGGACAAGGAGTAGAGGCGGCCCCGAGGAGGAGCAGACCCCGGCAGGAGATCAATTGCGCAGTCATAAGGCCTATGAGGGGGCAAGGAAGAGGCCTTAGCTTTACTGAAGACCTCCTGTAGGTGGTGGTAACAGGCTGGGACCTTGGACAGATTGGGTGGAGCCCTCGTGGAAACAGGATGATTTGGGTAAGGAGCGGCTTGCAGACAGGTTTGGTGACAGTCCATGCCCCATTCAAGTATCGACCCAGTGCGCCAGTCGAAATGGGGGTTGTGTTGCACCAACCAAGGATGACCCAGGACAAGGGGTTGGTTAGGGGAGTGGAGTAAGTGAAATCGGATCTTCTCTCTGTGATTTCCAGACAACTGTAGTTCAATGGGTTCCGTTATTTGAGATACGGTGCCTAATAGGCGGCCATCCAAAGCCCGAGCTGATACCGGGTTAGGAAGGGTTTCAACAGGTATCCCCATCTTGTGTGCGAGTGACAAATCCAGGATATTTGTTTCAGCACCAGAATCGATGAGGGCATGGAAGGGTTGAGATGTACCGGAAATAATGAGATTTGCCCGGAGAACAGGTCTATCAGTCTTGGGGGACGATACTAAAGCTGAGCTCAATCGGATGTCCCCTATATCCGACGAGCGTTGGCTTTTAACGGGCAATTGACCACCCTATGTCCCTGGCCGCCGCAGTAATAACATAGCCGTTCAGTACGCCTTCGCTGGCGTTCTTCGACGGAGAGAAAGGTGCGGTCCACCTCCATCATCTCATGAGGTGCGGTAGAATTGGTTGGGGGGTTCGGTATCTTACTAATGTCTTGACTTAGCCGGGTGATGGGTTGGCTGGGATCTTCTCTCTCTCTGCGTCTTGCCTGAACCCTACGGTCGATCCGGGCGGTCAGTTCGATAGCATTGTCAAGAGTTACCGGAGGAGCGTGGGAAACCAATTCGTCTTTGATATAACCGGACAAGCTATGGAGGTAGGCGTCGACCAGCGCCTCTTCGTTCCAGTGACTCTGGGCTGCTAGTGTGCGAAAGTCAATGGCATAGTCGGCAATGGAGCGTCTCCCCTGGCGAATGTTCAAGATTGAACGAGCAGCATCGACTGATGAGGCTCCAGAATCAAAAACTTTAATCATCTCCTGGCTTAGCAAATTAAAAGAGGTGCATGCTGTCGCCCCCCGTTCGTATTCTGCCGTTCCCCAAAGGCGGGCTCTGCCAGTCAGATGATTTATCACAAAAGCCACCTTCGCCTTTTCGTTCACAAAGGCTCGCGGTTGTAGATCAAAAATTAGTCGGCAATTTATAAGAAAGGGGCGGACCTGGGCGGGCTCTCCACTGAATCTCTCTGGCGAACCTACTCGTGGTTCAACACTGCCGACCTGATCAGAAAGGGGCGGAACTGGATCTTGTGCTCGTGTAGCCGGGGGAGCTTCGCACTGTTCAAAAAATTCTTGGTGACGTCGTACTTGCCGGACTAGTGTGGATACGTCGTGGACGATCTGTTGTATTGCGCCTTCGGTGTGTTGTAGGCGCTGTAGCGCGGATTCCTGTTCGGCATTTCCGCATCTCTCAGAGGTGGGACGAACTGTCGCTGGATCCATGCTTTGGTTCGAGTGTTCTGTCATGGAACAGAACAAGGACTCGGATCCAATAGCGTCAGTTAAAGGATTTATTGTGACAAGATTCGGTGGAGCAGGCTTGGGACGTCGAGCCTTGGCAGTGGAAAGCCTCTTGGGACGATATGGCAACTCCGTGGTGAAAACGCGTGGCGAAACGTAGCAGGTAAGTCGGTGGCCGGGGCGGAAGAGTAATCGTAAACTTTTAACAGACAAGGGTCAGGCAACGAGAATCAGACTTGGAATATACATGGGCTTGTGGTACCTTGAATGTTGGAGGTTCACTCAGGAAATGAGGAAGACACTCGAACGTCCATCTCTGGACGCTGACAGCTTATGTAGTAGACTTCCACCAATCAAGAGATCGCGTTCCAGCACACCAGCTGATTACCTCAGGTGACTCCGGTTAGGTAATCACGACAGTTCATGTCATGGGAACCTGTCGTGAGTTCAAATCCAGCTCCAGACTTCCTGTGCGGAGTTTGTATGTTCTCCCCGTGGGTTTCCTCCGGGCACTCCGGTTTCCTCCCACATTCCAAAAACATGCATTTCAGGTGAATTGGCCGGTCCAAATTGTCCATAGGTGTGAATGAGCGAATGAGTTGTCTGTCCCTGTGTGCCCTGCGATTGGCTGGCAACCAGCTCAGGGTGTCCCCTGCCCACTGCCCGATGATTGCTGGGATGGGCTCCAGCCCCCCCGCGACCCTAATGAGGAGATGAGATGAGATATATATATATATATATATATATATATATATATATATATATATATATATATATATATATATATATAAAGGAAGAAAAATAAATGCATTATTTAAAAAATGTGTATTCAAATAATTAGATATAGATATGTTGTTCTTTTTTATTTTTGTTTTTTTACTCCAAAATCTATTCTTGCAAAAAAAGGAGAGGATTCAAAATTTAAAAAATCATTTTAAGTTATTTAAGCATTATTTTTAAATGTAATTTGAAATTTTTAAAAATCTGCTTCATTATAATCAATAAAAAAGGATACAATAAATATATTTTTATCGATTCGGGACAATAAATAAATGAAAAACAATTTTGAATGAATATAAAAAATAAAAAAGATATTTTTAGGTAATGTTTCTATAACTTCAAAATCATAAAATATATTCTATAATTATTTGTAAATCATTAGAATAATAATCATTCATTTTTAATACATGAAATTAAATAATTGTCACGGTCGCCTTGGTGACCAGTCTGCCCCGCCCCCTGGGCAACAGCTGAAAGCAGTTCCACTAATGGTGGGTCTGTATTTAAGGCTGCATGGTGCGCTCTGCGGTCGCGGGTTCATTAATACTCATTATTCACAATCCCGGTCTGTTATGCCTTGTCCTGTTTTAGTCTGTTATGCCTTGTCCTGTTGAGTTCGTGCCGGAGGAACTCTGTATTGTTCTGTTTTGCCTCGGAGTATTGGGCGACTTTTATTTTATTAAATAAAACCTATGGATCGTCAACGCATTTGAGTTCTCCCTTCATGCCTCCTGCTTCCGTTCTGGTCCGGTCATCTTCCACGCCACCACGTCTCGTGACAGAATGAACCCGCCAACAATTGAACTCAGCGAACGATCCCAGCGCGACTTTGGGAGAGCTGGAGAGCGCAGTTTGGCAGGCGCCTACTGAGTTGGCCTTCCCTGCCCGTTCGAACCACGGCCCCGCCCGTCGTGGCCCTTGCTGTGCCTCGAATGGGGTCCCAGGAAGAATTGACGCCTGCCTGCCCGACTCCCGTGCCGATTGCCTGCTATTCCCTCTCCCCTGCGTGCAAATCCGACTCCGACTCCGCTGCCCGTCGGGCCGACTCCGCTGCCCGTCGGGCCGAGTCCGACTCCGCTGCCTGCCAGTCCGACTCCGCTGCCTGCCAGTCCGACTCCGCTGCGTGCCAGTCCGACTCCCCTGCGTGCCAGTCCGATTCCCCTGCGTGCCAGTCCGACTCCCCTGCGTGCCAGTCCGACTCCCCTGCGTGCCAGTCCGACTCCGCTGCCTGCCAGTCCGACTCCGCTGCGTGCCAGTCCGACTCCGCTGCGTGCCAGTCCGACTCCGCTGCGTGCCAGTCCGACTCCGCTGCGTGCCAGTCCGACTCCGCTGCCCGCCACTCCGACTCCGCTGCCCGCCAGTCCGACTCCGCTGCCCGCCAGTCCGACTCCGCTGCCCGCCAGTCCGACTCCGCTGCCCGCCAGTCCGACTCCGCTGCCCGCCAGTCCGACTCCGCTGCGTGCCAGTCCGACTCCGCTGCGTGCCAGTCCGACTCCGCTGCGTGCCAGTCCGACTCCGCTGCCCGCCAGTCCGACTCCGCTGCCCGCCAGTCCGACTCCGCTGCCCGCCAGTCCGACTCCGCTGCCCGCCAGTCCGACTCCGCTGCCCGCCAGTCCGACTGCGCTGCGTGCCAGTCCGACTCCGCTGCCTGCGTGCCAGTCCGACTCCGCTGCCTGCGTGCCAGTCCGACTCAGCTGCTCCTGTTTTGCCGGTTCTGATTTTGACTCTCTCATGTCTTGTCTGTTCTGATTCCGCCTGTCCTGTCTGAATCACCACTTCTGAATCTGTCTGTCCTGAGTGCGACTCTTCTGAATCGGTCTGTCCTGAGTGCGACTCTTCTGATTTTACCTGTTCTGATTTTCCTGTCCTGTTCTCGTCGGTTCTGCCTGTCTGTTGTCCCCTGTCCAGTTTGCCCACCAGACCCCCTCCCTGCCGAGCGCCGATTCCGATCCGCCCGACGCAGATGGCGCCTGCCTCTCCCCGTTCCTGCGGGTTCGGAGGAGGGAGCGGGGTTGCCCCAATCGCGAGCGTCAACATTCCGGGGCGTGAGGTTGTAATTTTTTTCTTTTTGGGACCTCGGGAGCTGTCCCTTAAGAGGGGGGCTCTGTCACGGTCGCCTTGGTGACCAGTCTGCCCCGCCCCCTGGGCAACAGCTGAAAGCAGTTCCACTAATGGTGGGTCTGTATTTAAGGCTGCATGGTGGGCTCTGCGGTCGCGGGTTCATTAATACTCATTATTCACAATCCCGGTCTGTTATGCCTTGTCCTGTTTTAGTCTGTTATGCCTTGTCCTGTTGAGTTCGTGCCGGAGGAACTCTGTATTGTTCTGTTTTGCCTCGGAGTATTGGGCGACTTTTATTTTATTAAATAAAACCTATGGATCGTCAACGCATTTGAGTTCTCCCTTCATGCCTCCGTTCTGGTCCGGTCACCTTCCTCGCCACCACGTCTCGTGACAATAATACAACATAAATATTTTTAAAATATGAACCTTTGAAAACATCTCATTTTTAAAGAATACAGAGTCTTACAAACATTATTTCTAATATTTTTTCAAAATAAAAAAATACAAATAATAATGCAAATAAATACAAATAATAAATACAAAGTAAAATACGATAAATACAACAAAATAAATAACAACAGATTGATAGATTAGATGTTTCAAATGACTATCAATAAAAGTTAACGATAAAACTATAAACATAGCTTTTATTTTGAAAAACAACTGTTGTTATTTAAAATGGTAGAAAAAAAAACAGGAACTTGAAATTGTATATAAACTGCATTGAGTGAATTATAAGTAAGAAGTGCATTTTTGAACCCTCCATGGAAAAGTAATAAAAACAATTCATTCAAATAATTAAAATTTTTTTAGAAACTCTCATTTCAAGAACAGCACCGTCACGGTAATATCACGTGAGCTGCAGACGAAAGCGTCACGTGACACAGACCCCAGCAAAAGGGGGCGGGCCCTCGCGTTTGAGTCCTCTTAAATCCGAGGCGGACATAAACACACCAGCCGAGTAAGAGAGGCGCTTATAGCACAGTGACGTTTTTTTGGACCACAACACAAAAAAACGACAACAAATTTCGGGGTTTCTTTTCCTTGATCGCCCCCTAAACTTCAGCTTTTCTCTCCGACTTCAGCTACAGTGTTGGCTAAGTTTGGAGAGGAGGACAACGAGGGAAAACGACGCTCTTTGCCTTGTTATTTTGCTTCTTTTTTAGGGTTGGGGGCGTCATTGTTGCAGAGCTTGCAAACGTCAGAACAAGAAAAAAGGACCACAAAAATTATTATTAACAATAATAATCTTCCTATTTTTACTTGCAAAATGGAAAATCCCCCAACAAAGAAGACTTGCTGTGGTAAGTTGCTTATTACATTGGAGCGATTGTTTTTCTCTCGGCCTTATGTATCTCACTATTTTCTTTCTTTCCCTGCCCCCCTTTTGCAGAAAATGTTCACGATTTCTTTACCTCGGCCAAATTTTTAATCTATTTGGGACATGCACTTTCAACATGGGTGAGTAAAAACATTAACATTTCACGAGGGTTAACTACGAGGTCTGAATTGGTCGGAATGCGAAATCATTTTTCCTTTAAGAAATCATGGTAAAGTCAATAATCCGTTCTGGTACGTTTTTAATTTCCACTTATTTCTTAATCAAACCAATTTCGTCTTAAACATAGAGATCTATATACTACTGCTAAATAAATGTATTAAAAATGATATTAATATCTAAGTATACGAGGTCTCAATTGGTTGGAATGTGAAATCATTTTTCCTTTAAGAAATCATGGTAAAGTCAATAATCCGTTCTGGGACGTATTCAATTTCCACTTATTTCTTAATCAAACCAATTTCGTCTTAAACATAGAGATCTATATACTACTGCTAAATAAATGTATTAAAAATGATATTAATATCTAAGTATACGAGGTCTGAATTGGTCGGAATGCGAAATCATTTTTCCTTTAAGAAATCATGGTAAAGTCAATAATCCGTTCTGGTACGTTTTTAATTTCCACTTATTTCTTAATCAAACCAATTTCGTCTTAAACATAGAGATCTATATACTACTGCTAAATAAATGTATTAAAAATGATATTAATATCTAAGTATACGAGGTCTCAATTGGTCGGAATGCGAAATCATTTTTCCTTTAAGAAATCATGGTAAAGTCAATAATCCGTTCTGGGACGTATTCAATTTCCACTTATTTCTTAATCAAACCAATTTTCGTCTTAAACATAGAGATCTATATACTACTGCTAAATAAATGTATATGTAAAATAATAATCATATCTTAGTATAAACACTTATTTGTACAATTTTAATAGTTTTGTTTTTTTCCACAAAAAAATAGTATGTTGTTACTATGTTATTACCAGGGTGTATTTTTTTTAGAAACAGTTGTAATGGGCCAGAATCTAAATCAATTTTCAAATATCCTGTTTTTTTTCATTCTCCTAAAAAAGGGGACATTTTTTTCACCTTACACATTCAATAAATTATCTTAATTTTTGAAAATATATCTTTAAATTCAAAAATTATATAATATTTTATTGATTTGCATTTATATAGCGCTTTTCAAGTCAAGACTTCCCAAAGCACTTTACAGTGTGCTTCACATTTCCCAATAGCGGCCGTGCAGCCATGTAAGGCGCTAACCTGCTTATTGGGGGCATTAGGGGTTCAGTGTCTTACCCAAGGACACTTCGACATGTAACACGGACGAGCCGGGATTCGAATTGCGATCTCTTGATCCCCAGACGAGCACCTTACCTCCTGAGCCACTGCCGCCCCATTAAATTATTGAAATATTGAATTTTTACGATTATAATACCTGTATTACATTTTTTTATTTCTTAGGGTACTTTTTCAGTGTTTCAGTGATACAAAAACTGCTTCCCTCGAAGAAATAATTGAATAGAAAAGGGGCCACCAAGCTTTTAGAAGCCGAAAGATCCTTTTTTCCATAGTAGTAAATTCTTAGTATTTCTGTATTATTTTTGTTGTATTGTGATAGTATATTTTTTGTTGTATGTCTAGTATTCTTTGTAGTATTACAGTACTTTAATGATTTTGGTGTTTTTGTGGTAATACTCTACTATTATTCTTTCGTGTTTTTGGACTATTTCTGTTGTATTTTGTAGTATTTCTATTGTCGAATATTTGATGTACATCTTTATTATATCTTTGGTGTTATTTTAGTAGTATTTGTGTCGTATTCCCATAGTAGAATTTTTGTAGTATCGCTCTAGTTGTATTTTTTCTGTATTTCTGTTTTAATACTTCTGTAGTCATATTTTTCTGGGAGTTTTTTGAATTATAGTATTATGCAGTGATATTTTGTAGTATTTCTGTAGACGTATTTTTTGATGTATTTCCAAAGCAGTATTTGAGAAATAGTTTTGTGTTTTTTTGTTATATTCCCCTTATTGTTTTTGTCATATTTCTTCGGTATTTCTGTAGTCATGTTTTTGTTTTAATTCTGGGATAATATTTCTGTAGTGATCCCAAGAGCCAAGAAGAAATCCCCAGGTTCGGGAGCTTTCTCTATTCTCCAAGTGATTTTAAATTCTAAGCTCATTTAAAAAAAAGATATATATTTTCGTTGAGGCTCATTATGACTTTCATTTTTTTCATAAATAATGGTTTTGAAACTAGGTGCAAGCAGAGTAATTTTGTAATAATGTCACAAAAAACTGCAAAGGAGGATATTCACAGATTTGCCTTCGGTGCAGACGACGCTAAGCAGAGAGAAGTGCGTCGGCTCTAAAAGGCCCGACTGAAACCACATCACCGTTTTGATAGTTCCGTTATTGTGGTCACGCCATCTTGCCACTAAAGTAAACCGATGAATTATTAAAAAGGACAATTTATAAATGTTACTAAATCTTTTTAGTTCAGATGTAAATAATATTCATGTGTTTTGAAACTTGAATTTAAGGCATTGTAATTCAAATGAAGGCCTTATTTTTAGAATGTGTCACAAGCCAGAAACGGAGACAGGACCCGGTAGCGTTCGTTTACTTAGTTTTATTGAGAAAGGGAGAGAGAGCAGTGCTTGGTTCCGCGATCCGATGATCGATGGACACGGGTAGAAGGTGGCTGGAGTGGCACTTCTGTCTCGGGCAGGGGTAGTCGTAGGCAGCAGGGATACTGGTCAATAGCCAGGACGGGAGAGCAAGGGCGGTATCAAGTTCAGAAAGGAGGTCGGCAACAGGTATCAGGCAGGAAGCAGGGCAAAACAGGTCGATGGCCGGGACGCAAGAGCAGGGCAGAAACGGGTCCAGAAACAGGTCGGCAACAGGTATCAGGCAGGAGAAAACCGGGCAGGAAAATGTCAGAAGGAGCTTGCCTAGCTGGGAGCATAGGTTCGCAAACGGTCTGACAGCTTCCTCTTAGAAGCCGGGGGTTTAAAAAGAGTCTCTGAACCAATCAGCTCTCAGGGCTATTGGCGCCAATTGGGCAATCACAGTTGTCCTGAATCAGCAATCATGATAGAACAATGCACTCAATGTCTTTTAAGACTTTTCAAGAATCGGCGGGAACCCTGAAAATTGTATCTATAGCTTTTTCTGCAAAATATCCAAGTAAAGCAGGGGTGAAACATTCTGTCGGGGGCCCTGACTAGTAGATTAAAAAGAAAGAAAAAGAGAGATAAAGAAATAAGAGAAAGAGGTAGGGAAAATAAGAGAGAGGGCGGGACAAAGAAAAAGAGAGAGGGAGAGAGCGTGAGAAAGAAAAGAGATAAAAAGAGAAGTCGGGAGAGAGGGGTAAAGAAAGGGAGAGGAAGAAAGAAATCCAAAGAGAGATAGAAAGACAGAAGGAGAGAAAAGAGAAAAGAAAGCGCGAAGGGTAGGAAGAGAAAAGAGAGAAAAGGAAAAAAGGAAGTTAGAGCAAAACAAATTAAAAAGACAGAGAGAGAGAGAGAAAGAGACAAAGAGCAACAAAGGAAGAGAAAAAGAGAGACACAGAGAGTGAAAGAGACAGAGACAGAGTGGGAAAAAGGGGTGGAAAAGAAAGAGAGAGAGAAATAAATACAAGTACAGTGTCTTTGTTCGAGGTAGCTGGCTTTGGCAACATCAAGTTGACATTTTTCAACCTGCAGCTTGTTTTTCTCTTGCGCTTCTCTGAGTGTTGTGTCGCGGGCTGGATTCAATCGCTTAGCGGGCTTGATCTGGCCCGCGGGCCGCCTGTTTGACACCTGTGAAGTAAAGCATGATTCTGTTCCACTTTCAGGGCGACCGTATGTGGAACTTTGCGGTAGCAGTCTTCCTGGTAGAACTGTACAGCAACAGCCTGCTCCTGACGGCCGTTTACGGGCTGGTGGTCGCCGGTTCCGTCCTCCTACTGGGTGCCATCATCGGCGACTGGGTGGACCGCAATCCCAGACTCAAAGGTGGGATTTTGGATCTTCCACTTGGCTAACAATCACTAATACAAGACAAAAGAAACTATACATGAATCAAATGATGACTCCCAACACGTGGTAAGCTTTCGCTCCTGGCTTTGATCTCCGGCAAAACGAACATAAAATGCAACAGAAACAAAATGAAAATAAATCCAAACGGCTTGCCAACATCATTTTTGCCGTTCCATGTATTCCGTTACTCCCCAAGCCTGCACAAAATTGAGTCATTTGATTCATATTTAGTTTCTTTTGTCTTTTATGAGTATATTTGGTATTGGAGTAATCCAAAAGTAATGAAAGTAATCAAGTTAAAGTAACCCTACCCAACCCAGATAGATAGATAAAGTGATAGATAGATAGATAGATAGATAGATAGATAGATAGATATGTCACGAGGGGACCGGACCAGAACGGAGGCAGGAGGCAGGAAGGGAGAACTCAATTGCGTTGACGATCAAAACTTTTATTTACCAAAATAAAAGTCGTCCAAAACTCAGGGACAAGACAGAAAAACAGGCTTTAACAAACAAACGTGCAAACACAGGTTTCTTCCGACTCAAACAAAACAGGACAGAGCAAAACAGAACGGGAGATGCAAGCAGAAAATGCAATGAGCCAGCACCCGCAAAACCCACAACCCACCCTTAAGTAGCACACACCCAAATTAGCTGATCTGCTTTAGCTGGTGCCCAGGGGGCGGGGCCAGACGGTCGTTACGGCGACCATGCTGGCCATGACAAGATAGATAGATAGATAGATAGATAGATAGATAGATAGCAGGGTTGGGTAGGGTTACTTTAACTGGATTACTTTCAATGACTGTTGGATGACTCCAATACCAAATATGCTGTTAAAAGACAAAAGAAACTAAATATAAATCAAATGATGACTCACAACACGTGGTAAGCTTTCTCTCCTGGCTTTGATCTCTTTGATCTCCGGCAAAACGAACATCAAATGCGACAGAAACAAAATGAAAATAAATCCAAACAGCATTTTGCCGTTCCATGTATTCCGTTACTCCCCAAGCCTGCACAAAATGGAGTCATTTTATTCATATTTAGTTTCTTTTGTCTTTTATTAGCATATTTGGTATTGGAGTAATCCAAAAGTCATTGAAAGTAATCCACTTAAAGTAACCCTACCCAACCCTGTATATTAACGATATCTTTCATGTTTCAAAACTATTGAAAATAGTAATATTTGCAGACAACCCTAACTTTTTCTATTCAAACGATATCTATATTGATTTGGTAACCTGCATTCATCGTGACTTAATTAACATAAAAGTATGGATGGATATAAATAAATTCTTTTAAATAAACCCAAAGTAATATTCTTTGGGAATCGCAAGGTAAATCAAGATTTAGAAGTAAAAATAGATGGTGCTGTAATAGACACTGTATCAGAAATTATGATTTAGGGGTCATAATAGACAATAAATTAAGCTGGAAAACACACATCAGACACATACAAACTAAAGTATCTAAAAGCATTTAAATAATTGATAAAGCCAAATTCCTTTTAAACTATAATGCATTGTATTTATGATATTGTTCTCTAGTTCTGCCATACTTAACATATTGTGCAGAAGTCTGGGGCAATCATTCCAAAAGTTGACTCCAGCCCCTTTTTATTCTCCAAAATCGTGCAATTAGAACCATACACAGGGTAGGATATCAAGATCATACTCGTATTTTATTCCTGCAGTCCAAATGATTAAAATGATATGTTTTAGTAAAAATTTTCACTGCACAACTGCTATTGAAGGTCAACAAAAACATAGTGCCAAAAAACATCCATAAATTATTCATTCGGAAAGAGGGAAATTATAATTTAAGGGGCTGTCGTGAATTCATAATCCCAAAGGTGAGAACCACCAGGAAAAGGATGTGTGTGTCTGTGTGTGGAGTCAAACTTTGGAACGATTTACAAGACCAGATCAAACAATGTCCAACTATTCACGTCTTCAAATTTAAATATAAAAAACATTACTGGCGGAATACAGAAATGAAGAAAATCGGGTATGAGTGATTCGAGAGATTGGGAATAGTGCGTCTAGAACACGGGTGTCAAACAGGCGGCCCACGGGCCATATCAGGCCCGCTGAGGGATTGAATCCGGCCCGCGACACAACACTCAGAGAAGCGCAAGAGAAAAACGAGCTGCAAGTTGAAATATGTCAACTTGATGTTGCCAAAGCTAGGTGCCTCGAACAAAGACACTGTATTTGTATTTATTTCTCTCCCTCTCTCTCTCTCTCTCTCTCTCTTTTCCACCACTTTTCTCCCACTCTCTGTCTCTGTCTCTTTCACTCTCTGTGTCTCTCTTTTTCTCTTCCTTTGTTGCTCTTTGTCCTTTTCTCTCTCTGTGTTTTTTTAACTACCTTTGCTCTAACTTTCTTTTTTCCTTTTCTCTCTTCTCTTTCTCTCTTACTACCCATCACGCTTTCTTTTCTCTTTTCTCTCCTTCTGTCTCTTTTTCTCTTTGGATTTTTTTTCTTCCTCTCCCTTTCTTTTCCCCCTCTCTCACGACTTTTTACCTCTTTTGTTTCTCACACTCCCGCCCTCTCTCTTTTTCCCTCCCTCTTTCTCTTATGTCTTTATCTCTCTTTTTCTTTCTCTTTAATCTACTAGTCCGGCCCCCGACAGAATGTTTGTTCTATCGTGTGGCCCGCCGAGTTCAAATGAGTTTGACACCCCTGGTCTAGAACTATGGTTAACTTTGTGTTATTGTTGCTATTGTTATAAATAAAGTTTTCATTCATTCATTCATTCATTCATTCATTCACATTATGTTTTGGTGCACCGCAGTGGCCCAGATGTCTCTGATCGTCCAGAATAGCTGCGTCATGCTATGCGGGATCCTCCTGATGTTGGTTTTCCGATTCAAAGAACAGCTCACTGAGGTCTACGACGGATGGCTGCTGGTAAGGTTTTTAGCTTGAACTTTAGCCTTCGGCCGTCGCTACGTGCTAACTGATATGGATTTCTACGTAACGTCCGTGTTATTTATCAGAGTCTGATAAGTCTTCGACGGGCTCTGCTGTCGAATAGTTGACTATAACCAGGGTTGGGTAGGGTTACTTTAACTTGATTACTTTCAATTACCATATTTTCCGCACTATAGGGCGCACCGGATTATAAGGCGCTACAATGGGAATGTGGACAAAACAGTCAGATGATTCAGTCCAACTTATTACCCCCTTAACATTCCGGAGGCTTGCAAAGAAGCAAATACGTGTCTCAGACATACACAGAAACAGTGTCCGTACGATGTCACTCAAATGCATCGTTCCAAATATCATTCGGAAGGTTAAAGTCTTGGGATTCAAGAAATGCCAATCATTCCTTAGTTTCTATTTTCTTTTTCGCTCGCAACTTTACTGTGCATATGACAATAAACACTTGGAATTGAGTTTAAGTTAAAAAAAAGACCCATCACAGAAACATCGATATCACTCTGAAACAAGATTTTGGGAAAATATATAGCCGGAGTAGCTCACCGAAGTCGTTGCGTTCAATAATAATGTGCAACCATGGTCCTCTTATATCCGTGAGTGTAGTAAATCCAGGAGAGTAAAATATTTACAAATACAGTACAGAATAGTAAAATACTGTTTACTCTATGCCGTAGTTCTACCCAACATGCTATTCACATTCATCTTTTTCGGCCAATCGCAGGCTTTGTTTTGTCCCTTTAGCCTATGCAAGCCTGTAAATGATAAAAAGGATCCGCCCCCTTTACCTCCGAATCGCTTTAGCCAATAGTGATCGATTCAACTGATGATTGACACATCTTTTTCGGCCAATTGCAGGGTTTGTTTTGCCCCTTTAGCCTATGCGAGCCTGTAAATGATAAAAAGGATCCGCCCCCTTTAACTCCGAATAATTTTAGCCAATACTGATCGATTCAAATGATGATTGACACATTGGTTAGCCAAAGAAACGCCGGTATATAAATCCCAGCATACACCGCGGACGACTTCGCCTTCGGGGAAAAATCTAGTCGGCGGCTGCTAGCATTAGTTGCAAGACTTTGCGACTTAATATTGATCCATATATAAGGCGCACTGTATTATAAGGCGCATGGTCAGCATTTGAAAAAAATTAAGACTTTTAGGTGCGCCTTATAGTGCGGAAAATACGGTACTTTTGGATTATATAACCATGTATATATAAGAAGCAGGAGTCTCAAACGTTTTTCAAGCTGAAAGCTAGTTTTTGTTACTAATTAACGCAAACAGCAAATACTTTGATATGCATTTGTAAAATAACAGCTTCAAATTAAATAACTAGAAAGGGATCTCTTGATAGTTAGCTAGAAATAGGTAAAAAACTAAAAGGGAGCTCAATAGCTAGCTAAAAGCGTTAAAATCCATCCAAAAAAGCCAGACAGAAAGGTTAAATCGAAGCTAGGTTGCTAGCTAGAAAGGAGGCCAAAATTTCGCTTGATAAGCAGTGTTGGGATTAACGTAACACTGCTGTAGTTACTTTCGCTTGTGAGTTGTTACTTTTACGATAGAGTAACTCAGTTACTAACTCAGTTCCTTTTTCAGAAGAAGTAGTGAGTTACTATTACTAATTACTTTTTAAAAGTAACACGCCCAACACTGTTGGTAACTAGCAAAAAAAATTCAGTGTTATTTTTTTCAGTAACTGTCAGGACCAGAACGGAAACAGAACCCAATTGTGACGTTTATCACAAGTTTTATTGAAAGAAAGAGGAAGGGTTGCGCCCATTATCTGGTTTTCGCTGGACGCGGGAAGCAAGTCGCTCTCGGATTTGGACTGTGACCCGAACATGGAAGTAGCGAGCGATGGCGGTGTCAGGGATGGAAAAACTGGTCGGTAGCCAAGACTGGGAGAGCAAAGCGTGGTCGGAAACGAGTCGCAAGCCAGAACGGAAGAGTAGACGTAGTCGGGGACAAAAAGAGGTCGTAAGCTGGGACGGGAGAGCAGACGTGGTCAGGATCAAAACAGGCCGGAGACAGACGGGAGCAAAAACGGGAAAGGTGGGAGTCAGGGTCGAAAAAGGCTTGCCTAGTATACACTGTCCTTAGGGGTCACCCTGGTGCCCGCGGGCACCATGGTAAAGATCCCTGGTATAAAGGAAATCACAGTTGATTGTAACCACATTTATCATTTGGGACCAGAGAGCAAGGAATTTCACTGATCTCAACAAGAAATGTTGTGTTTTATGTTTAAACTGACTCATAACTCCAAGAATAGAACTGATTGTAAGGACATGAGACGTTTAATGCACGTCCTGTCCATGACCCAGTTAGCTGTTGCTACGAGCTAACTGATAAACCGCTATAGATTTTCACGTGACGTACGTGTTTTATATGAGAGTCTTTGAAAGGTGGTCGATGGACTTTGCCGTGGAACAGTTGACTTTGAAGACATTTTTTGTGCTTATAAATGAAGTCAGGGTTGATTATAACCACATTATTTAAGATTTTAGATGATCTATGGCGGTTTATCAGTTAGCCGTTGCTACGAGCTAACTGATAAACCGCTATAGATTTTCACGTGACGTACATGTTTTATACGAGAGTCTTTAAAAGGTGGTCGATGGACTTTGCCGTGGACCAGTTGTGTCATGTCCAGCATGGTCGCCGTGGCATTGGCTGTAGCAGATCGCCTAATTTGCGTGTGTGCTTCTTTAGGGGGGTTTTGGGTATTGCCGGTGGCTGGTTCATTGCGTTTTCTGTTCTGCATTAATCTGTTCTGTTTGACTTGAGGAAACCTGTGTTCGCCCGTTCTGAGTAAAAGCCTGTTTTGTGAGTTTTCCTAGTCTGAGTTCCTGTTTCCCTGTAAGCCTGTTTTTGTTTTGTTTTGTCCCTGAGTGTTGGACAACTTTTATTTTGCTAAATAAAAGTAACTGGTCGTTACGCAATTAAGTTCATCCTTCTTGCCTCCTGCCTCAGATCTGGTCTGGTCTCGTGACAAGTTGACTTCAAACACATTTTTCGCGCTTATAAATGAAGTCACGGTTGATTATAACCACATTATTTAAGATTTTAGACCGGAGAGCAAGGAATTACACTCATCGAAACGAGAAGGGATAAAGCATGCGTCGGCACCTCCGTGTCTTATGTTTGAACTCACTTATAACTCCGATTATCGAACTTATCGTAAGGACATGAGAAGTTGTACGCACCGCCAGTGCGGTTAGCCGTTGCTACGTGCTAACTGATCAATTTCCACACGATGCCTTCGTTAAATCCGAAACTATTTAAAAAGTGTTCAATGGACTCTGCCCTGGAATAGTTGACTATAACCACGTTTATTGCTACGTATAAAGAAACTCAGGCTTGTCCTGTAAGCACATTTGTTTGGAGATTTTAGACCAGAGAGCAAGGAATTACACGCATCTAAATAAGAGGAGATAAAAGGATGTGTCAGCACCCCGTCTCTTTGAGTTTTAATGAAGTTGCTGACTCATAAATACCAGTAACAAACTTATTATACGAACATGTTAAGTTTTATGTGCCTCCACTGTGTGACCCGGTTAGCCGTTGTTAGCGCTAAGTGATAAACTGATATCGATTTTCACGTGACGTCCGTGTTTTGTACAAGAGTCTTTGAAAAGTGGTCAATGGACTCTGCCGTGGAATAGCTGAACAGAACTACTTATTAACTAACTTATTAACTTGCAGTCCTTTGAGACATTTTTGTGATTAAGGGCTATATAAATAAATTTGACTTGACTTGACTTGACATGACCATAAATGAAGTTGAAGTTTACTCTAACCATATTTTTTCGAGTGTATTAATAAAGTTACAGACTTATAACTAACAATTCCGAACTGATAGACATGAATGGTTTGACACTCCTCCGTCTGTTGCTACATGCTAACAGCTAGTGATCTCCACATGACGTCCGGGATAACAATGATTCATCAAAAAGTAGTCTCTGTGTCACGGTTGCCATGGCGCCCAATTGGCCCCGCCCGTGTGGCGCCAGCTACAGCTTGTTGACAAATTGGCTCCCTGTCAGTGCCATTTTGTCAGTCCGTCTGCGAATCTCTGTTTTTACACGGCAGGCCCTTTTTCGCTTGTCCTGTTTTTTGCTCCTGTTCGTCTCCCGTTACGATCTGTGTTGAGCTAGACCACGTCTGTTCTCCCGCCCCGGATAACGATCCGTTTTGGATCTCGACCATGTCTAGTCAAGTTAAGTCAAATTTATTTATGACGCCCTTAATCACAAAAATGTCTCAAAGGACTGCACAGGATTACAATGACACAATTACTCTCCTCTCCTGGCTTTCGACTTGTTTCCGATACGATCACGTTTTTGCTCTCCTATCCCGGGTACTGACCTGTTTTTTTCCTTTCCCAACACCGCCATCGCTCGCCACGGAAGTCCAACTTCCGTGTTCAGAGTGAAGGATTTCATACATTGGACTATAAGGGATTTTGTATGATCAAATACAAATTACATTTAAATGCAAATGATATTGGGATTTGATACCGGAAAGTAAGGAATTACACTCATGTCAATAGGGAGATGGAAGCGTGCATGTTTTAAGGAAGTTATCGACTCATAACTACCAACAACGAACTTTTTGTCCGAACACGCCATGTTTTTTACACTTTCGGTGCATGACCCGGTTAGCTGTTGCTAAACGCTAACTGATAAACTGACTTGGGTATATATGAGAGTCTCTGAAATGCGGCCAACGGACTCTGCCATGGAATAGTTGACTATTACCGCATTTAGCGTATTTAGCGTCACGGTTAGCTAAAACCACTTTCATTTGAGCGTAAAAGAATGAGGTTGGGTTTAGTTATAACCATGTTTACTTGATGGTATAAAAGAAGTGGACGAAACCAGTAAACTTTAGACAACAAGAAAAACAGCTATACTATTGAACACCGTTAGCAAAGACTAGTTAAACCAATATTGTGTAGCTAGCGGCAGAGTTGGGTAGGGTTACTTTAACTGGATTACTTTCAATGACTTTTGGATGACTCCAATACCAAATATGCTCATACAAGACAAAAGAAACTAAATATGAATAAAATGACGACTCACAACACGTGGTAAGCTTTCTCTCCTGGCTTTGATCTCCGGCAAAACTAACATAAAATGCGACAGAAAAAAAACAGCTTGCCAACATCATTTTTATCGTTCCAGGTGTTCCGTTACTCACCAAACCTGCACAAAATTTACTCATTTGTTTACGCTAACTTAATTAATGCACAAGCCAAGAAGTTGCAGTCTTCCTCTGCGCTTATATTCCACCGGTCTAAATCTTACCTTTTGTACTCGAGGGCCGCTGGCGGGCGTTAGAGAAATTACATAAATTGGCCGCGTCACTGAATAAGCCGCAGGGTTGAAAGTTTGGGGAAAAAAGTAGCGGCTTATAGTCCAGAATTTACGGTAATTGGTTTTCATAAGCAAAGGGACAGAACAAAACGTGTTTACACATGTTGGGTAAGTCCTGAGGGTCTCCGTGAGGGGACACTTAAGTCAACAGGTTCTACGAGGTCATAGGAGACGTGTTGAAATGTGGCCAGGCCTGTTGACGTATTTTGTTGTTGCTATTCTGACCAGACAGCAGACAGCAGACAGCAGCAGTTGTTCCGGTTTGTTATGTTGAGTAAACAAAATTGGGTGGAAACAAAGTCTTTTTCCTGTATACTTTCTGGACAGAGTTGAATTGAATTATGTATATTTTTTTAATCAAAATGTGCATTGTTTAACATCAGTATCTTCCCAAAGAGAGTAGCCTTAGCGGCTAGCATCCATGTCCACAATGTTAACATTATCATTAGTAGTTTGTGACAGTGAGACTGAAAATATCTGCAAAATTTTCAGAATGACCTGCTAAAGCTGACCTGGGCACTCCGGTCCTGGAAGGCCATACATCCTGCCAGATTTTGAAGTTTGCTCTTCTTTAACTCAGGTGATACAAATTATAACCTCGTTAGCAAGCTAGTAAGTGCTCGTTAACGATACTGGTGATTGGAATCACCTGTATTGGATCAGAGAAACCTCAAAAATCATGCAGAACATACAGCCCTGCAGGACCGGAGTGCCCAGGTCTGTGCTAAAGTGACGCTAGTGACTAAGCTAGCCACCAATGAGATGGTATTACTAATACGGCTAGCGAAATCATGATCCTCCTCAATCGGGTTTTATTTTACAGAGACACTGGCAACAACGATTGCCATCAATGTCCACCGTACTAAAGTTAGTATTTGTAGTTTGGGTCATAAACATAAGCTTCTAAACTATTAAGCATTAGGCGAGGAACTGTAATAGACCATGAACGCAATCTTAAAGATCTTACAATTGGGAACAACGATGTGCGATAAGGACGTTTCAAGTACCGTCAAGGTCAGATGAGCTTGGTTCTGTGTTTTCCAGACCGCCTGCTACATCCTAGTGATTAGTATTGCTAACATGGCCAACTTGGCTAGTACGGCCATGTCCATCACCATCCAGAGGGACTGGGTGGTGGTAGTGGCAGGTCAGGACAGCAGCAAGCTGGCAGGTAAGTAAGCGCACTCGAAAACCTTCAACTAGTCCTCGTTGGACCTCGCTTTCGGTTTCACCGATGTCGGGACTTGTCATCAATGTCTAAGATCTAGAATCTCTCTTCGATCAGATATGAACGCAACGGTACGGATTATTGACCAACTGACCAACATACTGGCCCCGATGCTGGTGGGCCAGATCATGGCCTTCGGCTCACACTTCATCGGCTGTGGTTTCATCTCGGGCTGGAATCTTTTTTCCATGTTGATGGAGTACATGCTACTGTGGAAGGTCTACCAGAAGACGCCAGCGCTGGCGGTGAAGGCCGGACAGAAGGAGCAGAACCAGCAGGAGCTCAAACAACTCAGCCCCCAGAAAGGTAGGGATAACCAAATTTGAGTCATTTGAATCAATTTTGGTTGATCAAAGACTGAATAACTTCAAGTTGGATGGGATGGACTCCAACCTACCCTTGACACAGGGGTTAGTAATAAAGTGGAACCTCAGACAATTCAAGATTTGAACCAGTACCACCTTTGAAATGATAGAACCATGACTGTTACCTTTCAATCTATATAGTCATAAATCTAAATTATATGCTGCAAACTAGTTTGTTTGGACACAGTCCTCCAGACTAGGCAGAGAACAGCCCATCTTTTTCTGGAGTGTGTTGAAGACTCTTTGTAAGGTTCTCCTGTCTGCTAACGTGCACATAGCATACCACACTGTGATGCCGTATCCCAAAATGCTCTCTGCTGTGCCTCTCTCGGACACCAGGGGTTTCTCTCCCGGGTTGTTTTCCCTGAGCACTGTTAGGAAGAAGTCAAGGAAGAGCATCTTGACATAGCTCTACCGTCTCTCCAGGGGTCTCAGTATGAGGTGTAGTGTTAATGGCATCAGTACCCTGTGGGCGAACTGATAAGGCTTCGGTTTGTGGGGTAGAGAGTCTGTGAAGTACTGGAGCACCAACCCTTTCGATCAAAGTCCAACAATAATTGCAGTTACGGGATCATTGTGTGGTAGGCTGGGTGCACCACAGCAGAAAGAAGAACATTGTACAGTCCTCAATACAGCGCTAAATAATGCAATCTATGGCTATTCTATGGTAACGCTCTGCCCTAATTTGCAGAATCCGAGGGAAGCCAAAGTCCCGAGGAGTCCTCCCAACCTCTGATGAAAGAGCCAGCCGTCAAGACCGAGGACCCCAAAGAGCGCGGCTGCTGCTACCAAGTGACTGAGCCCCTCCGCACCCTCAAGGCTGGCTGGGCGGCGTACTACAACCAGAGCATCTTCTTCGCCGGCATGTCTTTGGCCTTCCTTTACATGACCGTCCTGGGATTCGACTGCATCACCACCGGCTACGCCTACACGCAGGGCCTCAACGGCTCGGTCCTCAGCCTCCTGATGGGCGCCTCAGCCGTGTCGGGGATATGTGGCACGGTGGCCTTCACCTGGGTCCGAAAGAAGTGCGGCCTGATCCGGACCGGCTTCATCTCGGGCGTGGCGCAGCTGTCCTGCCTCATGCTGTGTGTCTTCTCCGTCTTCGCACCCGGGAGTCCTTTGGATCTCAGCGTATCACCGTTTCAGGACGTGTACTCCCACCTGGTGGGAGCTAAGGAGCTGCCCCAGGCCGAGGACCCCTTGAGCTTCATTATTGGGGGTAATATGAGCACCACCAGTGCGCCAACCCGAGAGCTGCCGAGCCTGAAGTCCTACATATCCGTCAGTTTGCTGTTTGCTGGCGTCATCGCTGCGAGAGTCGGTGAGTAGCACAGGTTCTAATCACTGGGTGGTCCGATTTATATGGTTTTTGATACAAAGGGTGCAAAACCGTTTAACGATTTTTTACAAATATAGAAAAAGGCTGTGTCAGGTATAAGCAATACTTCTGCTGTAATTCTCTCCTATCAGTTTTGTTAGGTATCTAATTTTTTAGTTTTGCCAACTAGACAAAGCTGAGAGATGGTCTCTGGACCGTGATTTGCCTGCGGTTCTATTTTCCGGTTTAAAATAACTTACTTAAACCACTAGGTCTGGATGGTTCCTGTACAAACAAATTGGTGCAAGATTGTGAATCCAAAGCTGACAAAAATTTGGCACCACTTGAGAGCTTAACCGAGATTTGGAATCCAGGTGTCCATGTCGTCTTTGTCAAACTAGTTAGCTGGCTTAGTTAACAGACAGGAGTTTCAAGAGCTTTATCAAGTTTATAAATCCGTGGGTGTTTGAGAGTTGAACTGTCACCCATGCTGGAAAACTTAGTTCACACCCATGCCTGGTGACTTCACCGTGTATCAGCAACCCTTGACGCCAATAACAATGCAATTTCCGTCACGTCGTCGTAAAATGACTTTTTACTAACCTTCGACCTGTCTTCTCCCCCCTCCCGGGCAGGCCTTTGGTCCTTTGACCTAACGGTGACTCAACTGATCCAGGAGAACGTGATCGAGTCAGAGCGTGGCATCATCAACGGCGTCCAGAATTCCATGAACTACCTCTTGGACCTTCTTCACTTCATCATGGTGATCCTAGCTCCCAACCCGGAGGCCTTCGGCTTGCTGGTCATCATCTCTGTGTCATTCGTGGCGATGGGCCACGTCATGTACTTTTACTTTGCCTTCAAGAGTCTCAGACATCGACTGTTCCTCTGCTGTTCGCCAGAGCAGAAGGTAGAGACCGAGGAACCACCTTCCAATGTGGTTTAATTGTCTTCGCAAAGGACTTCCTTGGGATCACCAGCTTGCTTGGTATACACAGTCAGAAAATATATACTTCCAGCTTTTATCCAAGCTTCTGCCATCGTGACAATGACTGTTCATCTGCTGCTTGCCGTAGTAGAAGGTAGAGACGGACCGCAAGGAATCTCTTTCGAATGGGGTCTGAATGCCTTTACACAGGACTTACTTGGGATTTCCAGCTAGCTCGACATTTATATATATATCAGAGTTTACAGGTCTCCAAGATTTTATCCAAGCTTCTGCCACCATCTGACATTGACCGTTTCTCTGCTGCTCGTCGGAGAAGAAGGTAGAGACAGACCGCGGGGAATGGCTTTGCCACGTGGTCTAATTGCCTTCACACAGGACCTATTTTGGGATTTCCAGCTAGTTTAGCAAATATATCTATCGCCTAGTATGCAAGTCTACTCCCAGCTTCTGCAATCATCTTCTTATGCAGCCGGTTGAATATGAAAGCTTGCGATCCAAGTTTCGAGTCGGGAGCCGAAAGGTTGGCAACTCATCTAGAATGAAGATCAGGGAACTGGTTTCTCGAGACCCTCCTGTTTGGGTCATCTCATCACAATAGACAAAAGACGAAAGACAAACGGAACATCAAAGAAAAGGGTGCGGTTCCACTTGAGGATTGACGGGGGATTAGAGAACCATTGGACTGATAAAACCTTGTAATGACAAGAGTGTTTGACAGGACTGCTAAACTCTTCTTCAAGGCAGGGGTTGGGAACCTATGGCTCTGTAGCCATATAGGGCTCTTTTCATGAGTACATATGGTTCGGATACAAAACCGATTCCATGCAAATTTTCTCCGTGTTGTTCCAAATTTTCGTGAGCAAATCCTACTGTAGCCCAAGTAAAGCCGAACCAGACAGATGATGGTACCGTTTAGTGAATATAGGGCAGATTTTTAACAAGTTTACAGTCAAGATGTTACACCCAAATAACTCGTTTTGGCTGTACATCGCTAAGGAATCCTTTAAATGGAATCTCATTAAACCATCTATGTTCATTATTGAAACCCTTTATCATGAAAAGCCACATAACTATTTTCAAATACACAAAAGCTCTAGCAAAGCACCCAGAGCAATTTGATTCGCGCTAGGGATGGGATGGAGCCCCGCCTGTCTCTCGCCCTACACCGTCTGCGCCCAGGGTAAATACGTCGGGATTATCATTTGCAATATTTTTTGACATTTTTCTAAACTAACTCTGCTTGCACCTTGAAACCATTATTTATGAGAAAAATGACGGTCAAAATGGGCCTTAACACTCTTAAATAACTGCGGGAGGGAGACACATTTTAAGGGGTGTATTTATTTGGCACACGGGCTCTTGTATTATTATTTCATCGATTTTATTTAATTATCATATTCAAATCCAGCTCCAGACTTCCTGTGCGGAGTTTGTATGTTCTCCCCGTGCTTGCGTGGGTTTCCTCCCACGTTCCAAAAATATGCATTTCAGGTGAATTGACCGGTCCAAATTGTCCCTAGGTGTGAATGAGCGAATGAGTTGTCTGTCCCTGTGTGCCCTGCGATTGGCTGGCAACCAGTTCAGGGTGTCCCCTGCCCACTGCCTGGAGATGGCTGGGATGGGCTCCAGCCCCGCCCCCCGCGACCCTAATGAGGATAAGCGGTACGGCTAATGAGATGAGATGAGATGTCACTCAGTGAAATAAAATGTGCTGAAGAATAAGCTTTGGTCTGGTGCGCGGATTTTGCGGTTTTGTTGAAATTGGTCTCAAAATATATGACGAGGGTCTTTCCACCCAAGAAAGAAATCCTAATTAGAATATACCTTTATTGTCATTGTTACAAAATGGGTTCTACATATTGTGACCACGAAATCGGACGTGGCACTCCAGGTTCACATTTAACAGTGAGGAAAAACCTAATATTTTGCTTTTTATGCCTCCTCGAGTCAAAAGGGTTCCCGACCCCTGTTCTAAGGTTTTTTGCTGATCCATAACACTCTTAATATTGTTTTTGGACCTCCAGCAGGATTTTAGGAATCATTGCAGACTGATTTCTTGATTTCGGTCTCAATTATTTGTTTAAAAAGTCCAATTTTGAGTCTTTTGTTGCCGTTTCCATGCACAAAAATCTTCTGGTTGATGGCGGTATTGCAGTAAAGCGACCCGGACTAGTTTTTTGACGTGAAAAGTACAGTGATACCTCAGTACTGGATTATAATCCGTTCGGGAACACAGAATTTTTCGTGTACTGAAACATTTTAGCGAGTAAAAAGTAATGGTAGTTTTTATACGTTCCTCAATTTTCCACTTTTTCTCCGGTTTCCATCTCTAGCCACTTGTGCAATGCATTTGGCTGAACCCTATGACTTGCCCATAGCGTCACTTCCTCCTTTTTCCTGCTTCTCTTTCTTTTCATTCACATCACTGTGTAATTGCAAAGTATTTTATTCCAGAACCATTAGCTCATCTTGTCTTTCTTCCTTTTCACCTCCGTCCCCAACTCTTTGTTTTTCTGATTCTTCTTGTCCATCTCCGTTATCTTCTCCTGTTCTTCTTCTTTTTGTTCTTTGCCTTCTTTCTTCTCCCATTTGTCTTTTTTTCTCCATTCTTCTTTAACTTCTCCTTTCCTTTGGCCAGACCAGTTAGTCGGGAATTTTCCACTTTTTCTCCGGTTTCCATCTCTAGCCAATACCGGGTAGTGTAAAAAAAAAATTATTTAATTTAAATATTAAAAACACTTCACTTTAGTTCTAAAATATGCTTAATTTGACTTGTGTGAAATACATAAATCCAGCAGTATTTTATTCATTTAAATATCCATCCATTCATCCATTCATTATCTGCATCGCTTATCCTCAGTAGGGCCGCGGGGGTGCTGGAGCTTGCTAACCCGCTTGCTAGCCAATCAGACGACACACAGAGACAGACAACCATCCAATCGCTCACCTAGGGACAATTTGGACCAGCCAATCAACCTGACATGCATGTTTTTGGAATGTGGTAGGAAACCGGAGTGCCCGGAGGAAACCCACGCAAGCACGGGGAGAACATGCAAAATCCACACAGGAAGGTTCAATCTCAAAACTGTGCCCACATGCGCTAACCACTGCTCCACCGTGCTGGCCCTCATTTATTTATATATATATATATATATATATAAATATATATATATATATATATATATATATATATATATACAGGCAGGGTTGGGTAGGGTTACTTTAACTTGATTACTTTAATTACTTTTGGATTACTCCAATACCAAATATGCTAATAAAAGACAAAAGAAACTAAATATGAATAAAATTAATAAATTCTATGCAGGCTTGGGGAGTAATGGAATACATGGAACGGCAAAAATGATGTTGGCAAGCTGTTTGGATTTATTTTCATTTTGTTTCTGTCGCATTTGATGTTCGTTTTGCCGGAGATCAAAGAGATCAAAGCCAGGAGAGAAAGCTTACCGCGTGTTGTGAGTCATCATTTGATTCATATTTAGTTTCTTTTGTCTTTTATTAGCATATTTGGTATTGGAGTCATCCAAAGGTCATTGAAAGTAATCCAGTTAAAGTAACCCTACCCAACCCTGGTTTTGCCAGAGATCAAAGCCGGGAGAGAAAGCTTACCACGTGTTGCGAGTCATCATTTGATTCATATTTAGTTTATTTTGTCTTTTATGAGCATATTTGGTATTGGAGTCATCCAAAAGTGATTGAAAGTAATCCAGTTAAAGTAACCCTACCCAACCCTGGTTTTGCCGGAGATCAAAGAGATCAAAGCCAGGAGAGAAAGCTTACCACGTGTTGTGAGTCATCATTTTATTCCTATTTAGTTAATTTTGTGTTTTATGAGCATATTTGGTATTGGAGTCATCCAAAAGTCATTAAAAGTAATCCAGTTAAAGTAACCCTACCCAACCCTACATACATAAAAACACAATTTAAATAAACATGGAGTGAGTCACATTGCCCCAACCGGGGATTCTTTTTGAATCCTATATACTCAAATGATCTTTTATGACAGGATTCAGGCAAAAGGAAGATATTCCGAAAATGAAACCAAGCTATGCAGTCACGCCATCTCGCAATAAACCTCGTCATTTTACCGCAGTTTCCGCGTACGTTTGCCTCTCCGACCGGCGTGACTTCAGCACTTTACGCGATAGCTAAAAGTCAGTCCGAGCAAAAGTAAAAAAAAATTCTCAAGTCCAAAGGTTTGCAGTCCAAAAATACATGGGGATATCGGTCCACGTGAGCTCAGTGAATGTAGGTCGTGTTTACCTTGGCGAAATAATGCAGTTTTTCTAGAAAGTAGCGGGGGGGGGGGGGGGGTTACGAGGTATTTGTACCTCGAAATTTTGAGGTTTTAGCGAGAACTGCAGTTTCCGGGTGAAAGAGTCGGAAAATATAAAGTATACCACCTGCGAGAAAGAAGTTAGGTTGGGTTTCCAGTTGTAGCGTCTGTTGTGCCTCCTTAAAGCGACAGTGTGTATTGTAGAGGTGAGGAAATACTTTGTTTGTTTCGATAAAACATGAATTATTCAAATAATAAGCCATCTTACAACTACGGAAGCCCGGATGAGGACTTTTGCAATGCTAGCTTGTCAGCACAATGCGGTTAGCACTTGACGGCTACTTTAAGCTGAGCCTTAAATAAGAGAGTTGCTAAGTCTTGTCCTTTGAGAATCATATATATTTCCACTGTTTCCTTCTCTAGCCACTCCTGTTAGCTACGCTGCTGCAGGCTACCGTTTGGCAGTAGTTGCTATTGTTAGTTGTCGTTGCGTATCGTGATTCAGTGATCTTCCACTTTTCCCCCACTGTTTCCTTCTCTAGCCACTCGTGTTAGCCACTTGGCCTTCAGGCTACGGTTCGCCACTAGTTGCTCTTGTTGATTCTCATGATTTGGTTATCTTCCACTTTTTCCTTCTCTAGCCACTCATGATAGCTACTTGGCTGCAGGCTACGGTTCGCCACCAGTTGCTATTGTTTGCTGGTGTCGAATGATCTTCCACTTTTTCCTTCTCTAGCCACTCATGTTACCCACTTTGCTGAAGTACGCCACGAGTTGCTATCGTTAGCTGTTGTCGAGTCTCATGATTCAGTGATCTTCCACTTTTTCCCCACTGTTTCCTTCTCTAGCCACTCGTGTTAGCCACTTGGCCTTCAGGCTATGGTTCGCCACCAGTTGCTATTGTTAGCTGTTGTCGAGTGATCTTCCACTTTTTCCTTCTCTAGCCACTCATGTTACCCACTTGGCTGCAGTTCGCCACTAGTTGCTATCGTTAGCTGTTGTCGAGTCTCATGATTCAGTGATCTTCCACTTTTCCCCCACTGTTTCCTTCTCTAGCCACTCGTGTTAGCCACTTTGCCTTCAGGCTACGGTTCGCCACCAGTTGCTATTGTTAGCTGTTGTCGAGTGATCTTCCACTTTCTCCTTCTTTAGCCACTCATGTTAGCCACTCGACTGCAGGCTACGGTTCGCCACGAGTTGCTCTTGTCGAGTCTCACGATTCAGTGATCTGACACTTTTTCCTTCTCTAGCCACTCATGTTAGCCACTTGCTATTGCTAGCTGCCCCTGTCCGTTACTGTAACTCTCCTTCCATAGTCGCTCATGCCAGTGAATGTTGTGGAGTCCCGTCATTCAGTTATCTTACACGTTTTCCACTGTTTCCTTCTCTAGCCGCTGAAGTTAGCCGCTTGAACTCAATGATTCAGAGTCCAATTGCTTTATCATTTCTGGTTTGTTTTAGATTTAATTTTTTGGTAGCTATTTGCGCTAGCCGCTAAAGTTAGCCGCTTGACTTCTGTGATTCAGTGTCCTGACATTTGACAAATGTAGGCCTTTTTAGTAGTTTCTCCTGCTAGGCGCTAAAGTTAGCCGCTTGAATTCCATGATTGTGGGTCCAGCTGCTTCATAATCTGATCTTGCTTTGGCAAGATTTAATTGCAATTTTTTTTTGTAGCTTATCGAGCTAGCCGCTAACGTAAACCACTTGAATTTCACAATTTCTGGTGAGCTCTGGCAACTTTTAAGGGCTTTCTAAGTAGCGAATCATGCTAGCTGCTAAAGTTAGCCAACTGAGTTCTGTGATTCAGGGTCCCAGATGTTTAACAAATATATTTTTTTCCTGTTTTTCGCGATTAGGTTTCTTAGCTAGTCGCTAACGTTAGCTACTTACACCAGCTCTGACCAACTCCACCTTTGGGCTCTTTTCAGCTGCTCCGAGTGTCTCTAGCTCACTCGGCTTTTACGTCTGGTCCCTGGTTGAAATTCATCCTTGCTCAATAGAGAAAATATGGAAATTGGATTCGGAATTTTGTACCATTCGGGCTTCCGTAGTGTGTCGCTACAACGACCCCTAGTGGTGAATTTGTCATTTTAACCAGATTTTTTTCACAAAAGTCTTCAGGAATTGTTTTCTTCAATCATCTCGGTCCACGTATACAATTGTTGGGGTAAAAAAAATGTCTTTTTAAAATATTTTGTATCAATATTTTGTGATTTTCGTGCATGATAACCACTTTCTGTGTTTTTTTGAATCACTCCATAGAATCTAAATCGAAGGAACTGTTTGTAATGCAAGAGGCATCGAAAATAAAGGACTTTCGGTTCAAGGGCTTGTCCAGAGTAGTTTATGAACCCGACTTTACAGTCTGCCTTGCACATTCCTTCAGTCGCGGATTTCTTTTTGTGTTCCTGTTCAAAAGACCCAAGTGGCTTAAGATTTTCAGTCTGGGAGAGTAGATTTGGATGTCACATGACTGTTTCCATGTCTAGGGAATTGGGTGGGTGGGCACAATAAAACAAGATATAATGCCCTCAGAAATTCACATTTTCTTAGCAGGTTCCACTCTGCAAAGACTGGTTGGAAAGCAGTGAAAAAATGCCAACGTTTTGTCAAAAACAAGTTTGTTTAATCGAAATGTCTTAAAGTTAGGCATTGAAAACTACCATTAGCCGCTCGTGGCCGTGTCACTGTCCTTAGTGCTAGCATTAGCATCGGTAGTTAAGGTCCATGAAGGTGGCATTAGCTGCTAAATTATTTAGATTCGACTGCTAAAGCGTAGTAAGCCACCAAAGCAATGCAATTTCTCAATGCGGCTAGCAAAATAACGATAATCCTTCACAATCAAATTATCTTCTAATGCAAATAACCGGCTAGTATTAGCAGCTAGCAGTCAAGAAGGTGGTATAAGTTGCAAAATCATTTAGATTCGACTGCTAAAGAGTAGTTAGCCACCAAAGCAATGCAATTTCTAATGCGGTTAGCGGAATCACGGTATTCCTTCACAATAAAATTATTTTCTAATGCAAAAAAACGCTAGTATTATCAGCTTGCAGTCAAGAAAGTGGCATAAGTTGCTAAATTATTTATCTTTAACTGGTAAAGGTGGTTAGCCACCAAAGCAATGCAATTTCTCAATGCGGCTAGTGGAATCATGATATTTCTTCACAATCAAATTATCATTCTATAATGCAATGACAATAGTATTAGCAGCTAGCAGTCAAGAAGGTGGCATAAGTTGCTAAATGATTTAGCTTTGACTGGTAAAGCGTAGCTAGCCACCAAAGCAATGCAATTTCTCAATGCGGCTAGTGGAATCATGATATTTCTTCACAATCAAATTATCATTCTATAATGTAATGACAATAGTATTAGCAGCTAGCAGTCAAGAAGGTGGCATAAGTTGCTAAATGATTTAGCTTTGACTGGTAAAGCGTAGCTAGCCACCAAAGCAATGCAATTTCTCAATGCGGCTAGTGGAATCATGATATTTCTTCACAATCAAATTATCATTCTATAATGTAATGACAATAGTATTAGCAGCTAGCAGTCAAGAAGGTGGCATAAGTTGCTAAATGATTTAGCTTTGACTGGTAAAGCGTAGCTAGCCACCAAAGCAATGCAATTTCTAATGCGGCTAGCGGAATCAAGATATTCCTTCGCAATCAAATTATCTTATAATGCAAAGAACTGGCTAGTGTTATCAGCTAGCAGTCAAGAAGGGGGTATAAGTTGCAAAATCATTTCGATTCGACTGCTAAAGCGTAGTTAGCCACCAAAGCAATGCAATTTCTAATGCAGCTAGCGGAATCGCGATATTCCTTCACAATCAAATGATCTTATAATGCAAAGAACCGGCTAGTATTATCGGCTAGCAGTCAAGAAGGTGGTATAAGTTGCTAAATTGTTTAGCTTTAACTGGTAAAGCATAGCTAGCCACCAAAGCAATGCAATTTCTCAATGCGGCTAGCGGAATCACAATTTTCCTTCACAATCAAATTATCTTCAAATGCAAAGACCCGGCTAGTATTATCAGCTAGCAGTCAAGAAGGTGGTATAAGTTGCTAAATTGTTTAGCTTTAACTGGTAAAGCATAGCTAGCCACCAAAGCAATGCAATTCCTTTATGCAATTAGCAGAATCGCGATATTCCTTCACAATCAAATTATCTTCTAATGCAAATAACCGGCTAGTATTATCAGCTAGCAGTCAAGAAGGTGGTATAAGTTGCTAAATTGTTTAGCTTTAACTGGTAAAGCATAGCTAGCCACCAAAGCAATGCAATTTCTCAATGCGGCTAGCGGAATCACAATTTTCCTTCACAATCAAATTATCTTCAAATGCAAAGACCCGGCTAGTATTATCAGCTAGCAGTCAAGAAGGTGGTATAAGTTGCTAAATTGTTTAGCTTTAACTGGTAAAGCATAGCTAGCCACCAAAGCAATGCAATTCCTTTATGCAATTAGCAGAATCGCGATATTCCTTCACAATCAAATTATCTTCTAATGCAAATAACCGGCTAGTATTATCAGCTAGCAGTCAAGAAGGTGGTATAAGTTGCTAAATTGTTTAGCTTTAACTGGTAAAGCATAGCTAGCCACCAAAGCAATGCAATTTCTCAATGAGGCTAGCAGAATCACGATATTCGTTCACAACCAAATTGTCTTATAATGCAAAGAACCGGCTTGTATTATTAGCTAGCCGTCAAGAAGGTTTTATAAGTTGCTAAATTGTTTAGCTTTATCTGGTAAAGCGTAGCTAGCCACCAAAGCAATGCAATTTCCAATGAGGCTAGTTGACTCACGATAGTCTTTCCCAATCGAATTATCATTTTATAATGCAATGACACTAGTATTAGCAGCTAGCAGTCAAGGAGGTAGCATAAGCTGCTAAATTAACATGATAGTATAGCATAGCTAGCCACTTAAGCGATGCTGTTTGTTAATGTGGCCAGCAGAACCACGAGCTTGCTTCAGTCAAATAATCATTCTAAAATGCAAAGACAATTGTATTAGCAGCTAGCAATCAAGAAGGTGGTACAAGTTGCTAAATTATTTGACTTTAACTGCTAAAAGCATAGCTAGCCACCAAAGCAATGCAATTACTAAATGCGGTTAGCGGAATTACGATCTTCTTTCACATGATCGTTCTACAGCGCAATTACACTTACTGTATTTTAGCGGCTAGCAGTCGAGAAGGTGGCATAAGTTGCTAAATGATTTAGCTTTAACCGCCAAAGCATAGCTAGCCACCAAAGCAAAGCAATTTCTTAGCACAGTTAGCACAATCACGATATTCCTTCACAATCAAATCATCATTTTATAATTCCAATACACTAGTATTAGCAGCTAGCAGTCAACAGGGTGTCACAAGCTGCTAAATTATTTAGCATGAAATGCTAAAGCGTAGACAGCCGCCAAAGCAATGCAATTACTTAATACAGAGTTACCATCTTCGTAGCCATTTTCTAATGTGGCTAACGGTTAGCAAAAATATGTCTTAAATCTGAGGAAGGGGCTTCTGCTACAGAACTAAAAAGCTTTAAGGTTAAATATTATATAATAGAGGATCATAGATCGCTCATACTGACCTGTTTTTTTCGATTTTTTATTTTGTATTAGAATAAAATAAGTAGCTTAGTGCTAAGAAATGCACTAGGAGTTAATGTCGATGAAACTGCCTATAGCTGCTAAGCGATTAAGCATTAGCTGATGAAGTGATGCTAACGGCTAAAGCAAAGCTAGCCACCAAAGCAATGTTTTCTTTATAACCTAATAATAATTATACCGACCATACTTAGAAAAACTATTTTACTTGTATTATATGTTTTTCTAACTCATTTTAACTCGAGGGCCACACGATAGAACAAACATTCTCTCGGGGCCCGGAGAAGTAGATTAGAGGGAAAAAAAAGGGAGGAAGAAATAGGAGAAAAAGAGGGAGAGAGAAGTAGAGAGGGTAGGACAAAGAAAAAGAGAAAGGGAGAAAGAGAGAAAGAGAAAAGAGAGAGGGAGAGTGAGAGAAACAAAAGAGATGAAATGAGAAATAGAGAAGGGGAAAAAGAGAGAAAGTACGAAATACAAAGAGAAATACAAAGAGAGAAGGAGAAAAAGAAAGAGAAGGAGAAAGCAAGTGAGAGAAAGGGAGAGAAAATAGAGAAAAAGGAAAAAGGAAGAGAGCAAAAGAAGGTAAAAAGGCACAGAGAGAAAGAGGAACAAAGAAAGAGAAAAAGAGAGACAGAGAAAGAGAAAGGAGAGGGAAAGAGGGAGAGTGAGAGAAACAAAAGAGATGAAATGAGAAATAGAAGGGGAAAAAGAGAGAAAGTACGAAATACAAAGAGATATACAAAGAGAGAAGGAGAAAAAGAAAGAGAAGGAGAAAGCAAGTGAGAGAAAGAGAGATAATAGAGAAAAAGGAAGAAGGAAGAGAGCAAAAGAAGGTAAAAAGGCACAGAGAGAAAGAGGAACAAAGAAAGAGAAAAAGAGAGATAGAGAAAGAGAAAGGAGAGAGAAAGAGGGAGAGTGAGAGAAACGAAAGAGATGAAATGAGAAATAGAAGGGGAAAAAGAGAGAAAGTACGAAATACAAAGAGAAATACAAAGAGAGAAGGAGAAAAAGAAAGAGAAGGAGAAAGCAAGTGAGAGAAAGGGAGAGAAAATAGAGAAAAAGGAAAAAAGGAAGAGAGCAAAAGAAGGTAAAAAGACAGAGAGAAAGAGGAACAAAGAAAGAGAAAAAGAGAGACAGAGAAAGTGAAAGGAGAGAGAAAGAGGGAGAGTGAGAGAAACGAAAGAGATGAAATGAGAAATAGAGAAGGGGAAAAAGAGAGAAAGTACGAAATACAAAGAGAAATACAAAGAGAGGAGAAAAAGAAAGAGAAGGAGAAAGCAAGTGAGAGAAAGAGAGAAAATAGAGCAAAAGGAAAAAGGAAGAGAGCAAAAGAAAGTAAAAAGACACAGAGAGAAAGAGGAACAAAGAAAGAGAAGAAGAGAGACAGAGAAAGAGAAAGGAGAGAGAAAGAGGGAGAGTGAGAGAAACAAAAGAGATGAAATGAGAAATAGAGAAGGGGAAAAAGAGAGAAAGTACGAAATACAAAGAGAAATACAAAGAGAGAAGGAGAAAAAGAAAGAGAAGGAGAAAGCAAGTGAGAGAAAGGGAGAGAAAAATAGAGAAAAAGGAAAAAGGAAGAGAGCAAAAGAAGGTAAAAAGACACAGAGAGAAAGAGGAACAAAGAAAGAGAAAAAGAGAGGCAGAGAGAGAGAGAGAGAGAGAGAAATCCAAGTACAGCGTTTGTGAGAGGCAACATCAAGTGGATATATTTCAACCTGCGGCTCGTTTTTCTCTTGCGCTTCTCTGAGCCTTGTCTCGCGGGTCGGATTCAACGATAAACCGGAGAAACATGACCTCATAAATGTTTGTCATTTTGTGAAACAATGACCGATCTCGAGGAACTGGGATCGTAAAACCAGCATCTGGAACATCGAGATAAGATTTATGATTCTGTACAGGAGGGGTGTCCAACTCATTTCAACTCGGGGGCCACACTATAGAACAAACATTCTGCCGGGGGCCGGACTAGTAGATTAAAGAGAAAGAAAAAAAGATAAAGAAATAAGAGAAAGAGGGAGGGAAAAGGAGAGAGAGTGCGGGGCAAAGAAAGAAAAAGAGAGAGAGGGAGAAAGCGTGAGAAACAAAAGATAAAAAGTCGTGAGAGAGGGGGAAAAGAAAGGGAGAGGAAGAAAGAAATCCAAAGAGAAATAGAAAGACAGAAAGAGAGAAAAGAGAAAAGAAAACGCGAAGGGTAGGAAGAGAGAAAGAGAAAAGATAGAAAAGGAGAAAAGGAAGTTAGAGCAAAAGAGGTTAAAAAGACACAGAGAGAAAGAGACAAAGAGCAACAAAGGAAGAGAAAAAGAGAGACACAGAGTGAAAGAGACAGACATAGTGGGAGAAAAGGGGAGGAAAAGAGAGAAAGAGAGAGAGAGAGGTTAAGAAACAAAAGATAAAAAGTCATGAGAGAGGGGGAAAAGAAAGGGAAAGGAAGAAAGAAATCCAAAGAGAAATAGAAAGACAGAAGGAAAGAAAAGAGAAAAGAAAGCGCAAAAGGTAGGAAGAGAGAAAGAGAAAAGAGAGAAAAGGAAAAAAGGAAGGAAGAGAAAAAGAGAGACAGAGCGACAGATAGATAGAGAGACAGAGAGAGAAAGAGAGAGAGAGAGAGAGAAAGAGAGAGAGAGAGAGAGAAATGAAGGTTTTGGAGTGGCCAAGTTAAAGTCTAGATTTAAATCCCATTGAGATGCTGTGGTGTGACCTTAAATGGACACTTCATGCTAGAACACCCTACAATAAGGCCGATTTGAAACAATTTTGCAAAGAAGAGTGGGCCTAAATCTTCCACAGCGTTGTTAAAGACTCATTACCAATTACTGTAAACGTTTGATATCTGTCATCCCTGTAAAAGTGGCCCAACTCGCTATTAGGTTCAGGTGGCAACGACTTTTTCACAAATTGGTTTGAGGATCTGAAACCTTTGTGAGAGATAAACACAGGAATCAGGAAGGGAGCAAATATTTTCTCATGGTACTGCATTAAGTCACGTTTATGTGCGATGTCCTTAAATCACAAAGAGTCTCAAAGGGCTGCACAGAACACAGATTATTGCAAACCACAGAATATTATGACACCATCCCCTGATCTCAAACCTACATGAGGGCAAGGAAAAACTCAAAACCTTAGTCAAGTCAAGTCTAGTTATTTGTGACAGCCTTAATCACAAAGAGTCTCTAAGAGCTGCACAGACTATTGCAAACCACAGACTATTATGAGCCTGATTTAATACCTACATGAAGGCAAGGAAAAACTCAAAAACCTCAAGTCAAGTCATGTTTTTTGTGACACTCTTAGTCACAACGAGTCTCAAAGGGCTGCACAGACCACAGATTACTGCAAACCACAGACTATTAAGACACCATCCCCTGATCTAGAACCTACATGAGGGAAAGGGAAAACTCAAAAACCTCAAGTCATGTTTATTTGTGACGCCCTTAATCACAAGGAGTCTCAAAGGGCTGCACAGACCACAGACTATTACAAACCACAGACTATTATGACACCATCCCCTGATCTCAGACCTACATGAGGGCAAGGAAAAACTCAAAAACCTCAAGTCAAGTCATGTTTTTTGTGACACTCTTAGTCACAACGAGTCTCAAAGGGCTGCACAGACCACAGATTACTGCAAACCACAGACTATTAAGACACCATCCCCTGATCTAGAACCTACATGAGGGAAAGGGAAAACTCAAAAACCTCAAGTCATGTTTATTTGTGACGCCCTTAATCACAAGGAGTCTCAAAGGGCTGCACAGACCACAGACTATTACAAACCACAGACTATTATGACACCATCCCCTGATCTCAGACCTACATGAGGGCAAGGAAAAACTCAAAAACCTCAAGTCAAGTCATGTTTTTTGTGACACTCTTAGTCACAACGAGTCTCAAAGGGCTGCACAGACCACAGATTACTGCAAACCACAGACTATTAAGACACCATCCCCTGATCTAGAACCTACATGAGGGCAAGGAAAAACTCAAAAACCTCAAGTCATGTTTATTTGTCTAGCCCTTAATCACAAAGAGTCTCAAAGGGCTGCACAGATCAAAGACTATTACAAACCACAGACTATTATGACATCATACCCTGATCTAAAACCTGCATGAGGGAAAGGAAAAACTCAAAACCTTAGTCAAGTCAAGTCTAGTTATTTGTGGCGCCCTTAATCGCAAAGAGTCTCAAAGGGCTTCACAGACCACAGATAATGCAAACCAAAGACTTATTACACCGTCTCCTGATCTAAAACATACATGAGGGCAAATAAAACAGATATTGTCAACATAAAATATAGGTCATTCATAAGCTATAGAATAGATGTGAATTTCCCTTCGGGAATGAATAAAGTATCTATCTATCTATCTATCTAATCTCAGGGGGGAAGAACATTCTAGAATCTACGCTCTAGAATCTACAGATTTCTTCTTGGCTCTTGGTATCACGAGTAGACCGGCATTTTCAGAGCGAAGGCTCTGAACCGGAACATAGGGGTAAAATACTGTATATCTGTTCCAATCGACACAACTCTTAGCTAGCTGCTTGCTAATGCTAACTTGGTTTAGCCATCGTCGTTGTGGCTCATTCTTTCTTGCACCTCCTTAAATTATGCCGTTAAATGAAGTTACGACAGAATTTTCTGTCGTTCTTGTAAAATGACTGAAATGGATTGACAGTCATTGAGTTTAAAAGCACATTTGCATGATCACACTGGTCCTTTTTAGCGATAGGTTCCTTCTCGGTATCCTCAAGTATTTGTCTTGAGTAACAGATGCAAAAATGCTGACTCTGTTGTTTTTAGAAGTGTTTTGATAAAAGCTGACCCCGATCAGCGTTTTTCCATTTCCCTCTTTTGTGAATAGGGAAACAAATTCCACTTTATAATAAAGAGAAGAGGCAAACAAGGTTAGGGTTTTCTAGGCTTCTCTTCTCATTTTTATCGAATTTTATCTCGCTTTCTCGTCTTTGGACGTTGAACTTCTGCACTGGGTTGGGTAGGGTTACTTTAACTGGATTACTTTTAATGACTTTTGGATGACTCCAATACCACATATGCTAATAAAAGACAAAAGAAACTAAATAGGAATAAAATTACTAAATTTGGTGCAGGTTTGGGGAGTAACGGAATACATGGAACGGCAAAAAGCTGTTTGGATTGATTTTCATTTTGCTTCTGTCGCATTTGATGTTCGTTTTGCCGGAGATCAAAGAGATCAAAGCCAGGAGAGAAAGCTTACCACGTGTTGTGAGTCATCATTTGATTCATATTTAGGTTATCTTGTCTTTTATGAGCATATTTGGTATTGGAGTCATCCAAAAGTCATTTAAAGTAATCCAGTTAAAGTAACTCTACCCTACCCAACCCAGATAGATGTCTAGATAGATGTCTAGATAGATGTCTAGATAGATACATATATGTCTAGACAGATAGATGTCTAGATAGATAGATGTCTAGATAGATAGATGTCTAGATAGACAGATGTCCAAATAGATAGATGTCTAGATAGATAAATAGATGTCTAGATAGATGTCTAGATAGATATAGATAAATAGATGTCTAGATGCCTAGATATAGATAGATGTCTAGATAGATAGATGTCTAGATAGATAGATGTCCAAATAGATAGATGTCTAGATAGATAGATAGATGTCTAGATAGATAAATAGATGTCTAGATAGATGTCTAGATAGATATAGATAAATAGATGTCTAGATGCCTAGATATAGATAGATGTCTAGATAGATAGATGTCTAGATAGATAGATAGACGTCTAGATAGATAGATGTCCAAATAGATAGATAGATGTCTAGATAGATATAGATAAATAGATGTCTAGATGTCTAGATAGATAGATATAGATAGATGTCTAGATAGATAGATAGATGTCTAGATAGATAGATGTCTAGATAGATATAGATAAATAGATGTCTAGATAGATCGATGTCTAGATAGATATAGATAAATAGATGTCTAGATAGATAGATGTCTAGATAGATATAGATAAATAGATGTCTAGTTAGATATAGATAGATGTCTAGATAGATATAGATAAATAGATGTCTAGTTAGATATAGATAGATGTCTAGATAGATAGATGTCTAGATAGATATAGATAGATGTCTGGATAGATAGACAGACAGACGGACAGAGAGAAAAATATGGATGGATAGATAGCTAGATAGATAGTTAGATACAGACGGACAGACAGACAGAGAGAAAGGGGGAGAAATAGATAGATAGCAGGGTTGGGTGGGGTTACTTTAACTTGATTACTTTCAATGACTTTTGGATTACTCCAATACCAAATATGCTAATAAAAGACAAAAGAAACTAAATAGGAATAAAATGATGACTCACAACACGTGGTAAGCTTTCTCTCCTGGCTTTGATCTCCGGCAAAACGAACATCAAATGCGACAGAAGCGAAATGAAAATCAATCCAAACAGCTTGCCAACATCATTTTTGCCGTTCCATGTATTCCGTTACTCCCCAAGCCTGCACAAAATGGAGTCATTTGATTCCTATTTAGTTTCTTTTGTCTTTTATTAGCATATTTGGTATCGGAGTAATCCAAAAGTCATTGTAAGTAATCCAGTTAAAGTAACCCTACCCAACCCTGCTTCTGCAATACCGAGAAGAAGCACGTGCTATTATAAAACTTACGGTATATCGTCTGAGCCATGCAATATGATTGTGCGCGCATTTTTGAGAGGTAGCAAGGAGACACAACCAAATTGTGCTACTACTTAGGTAAATCAAAATGTATTCTAATAAAAAACATAAAAAGCTCCAATTATTTCTAACAAGTCGTGTTGACTGGTTATGGTTGAGCTCTCCAGTGCCTCATGCACAGTATGAAGAGATAGAAAGGAGACACAACCAAGTTGTGCTAGTTCTCTAGAAAATCAAAACTATATTCTCATAAGAAACAAATGCTTAGAATCTTTCTAACAAGCAATAGTAACTGATTGTGAGTTATTGCTCATGTGCACATTTTAAAGAGGTAGAGAGGAGACACAACCAAGTTTTTCCAATAATTCTCAAGGAAATCAAAATATATTCTAATGAGAAACATAAAGGCTCCAAATATTTCTTACGAGTAGTGTTGACTCGTGATGGTTGAGCTCTCCGGTGCCTTGCGCATATTATGTGGAGGTACAGAGGACACACAACCAAGTTGTGCTAGTTATCTCAAAAATGAAAATATATATTCTCATAAGAAACATAAATGCTAAGAATCTTTTTCAACAAGCAATATTGTCAAATAATTACCTTTTTGCTCCGGTGCCAGGTGTACATTATAAAGAGGTAGAGAGGAGACACAACCAATTTTTTCCAATATTTCTCAAGGAAATCAAAATATATTCTAATGAGAAACATAAAAGCTCCAAATATTTCTTACAAATAGTGTTGACTGGTGATGGTTGAGCTCTCCAGTGCCTCGGGCACATTATGAAGAGGTAGAGAGGAGACACAACCAAGTTGTGCTAGTTCTCTAGAAAATCAAAATAAATTCTCATAAGGAACATAAATGCTTAATCTTTCTAACAAGCAATATTGACTGATAATGGCTTATTGCTCCAGTGACAGGTGCACATTATAAAGAGGTAGAGAGGAGACACAACCAAGTTGTGCTAGTTCTCTAGAAAATCAAAATATACTATCATCTTTCTAACAATATTGTAAGCAATATTGACTGATTATGGCTTATTGCTCAAGTGACAGGTGCACATTTTAAAGAGGTGGAGAGAAGAACCGACCAAGTTGTGCCAATAATTCTCAAGCAACACAAAATATATTCTAACATGCTTAGACTATAAACAAGTAATATTGACTAACAACAAAATGGTGTTCCTACTTTTATTAATAAATAAAAATATTTTATAACGAATAACACATTTTCAGAATATTTCTAACAAGTAGTGTCGAGTGATTATGGTCGACCTCTTCAGTGCCTCGAAAGGTAGAGAGGAGAAACGACCAAGTTGTGCTTCTATTTTTAATAGAAAATCTGATCAAATCAAAATTAAAAACTGTTTAAAATCTTGGTAAAAAAGTAATGTGAACCGATTATGGCCGAGTTCTCCAGTGGCTCGAGCTTATTATGACATGGGACACTTTTATAGAAAACTAAATTTTATTGTAATGAGGAGCAGACATGTTAAGAATATTGCTACCAAGTAGTGTTGGCTGCTTATAGCTAAGCTCTTTGATACCTTGCGCACAATAGAAAGAGGTAGAGAGGTAACATGACCAAATTGTGTTTCTATAAATGAAACAAAAAAAGAAAATACAGAGGCCCCTCCCTACTTTGCGCTTCAGTTATCCGTTGTTAGGAAATAAACTATTCAAATGTGTCGTTTACCAAATTGTTCGAATTGGTTATCTGACTCCATTAACCAAACATAACCTTCATTCACCTAACAATGCATGCTCATTTCTTTTTGGGAAAAGATGGACAAAAATAGCCTACATTTTTACACTGGGGCAGATTTATTTTCTTAAACAAATTAACCAAGTGAACTCCATTGAATTAGCCAAATTAGCAGAATTAGTGTCGCTCGAGTTACATCGAGCCTCTTCTTTTGATTGTCCCTCTCGAACTTTTGAAGTTCTCCTGGCCCACGCCTTTTTCCGCAAGCCGGCGCCCCGGCTCCTCCCATGGGCGGGCCAGAGAAAAGGCCCCACGTGGCCCCACCATCTCTGAGAAGAGCGTCGTGATGTCTGTCCTTGTGCGTCTGGCCTTCTGAGTCAGAGTCCTGTTATCAACAGAACTAAACAATTCATTTAGCATTAGGAACGGCGTGACCTGAAGCTCACTCAGTGAAAATCTTTTGCATTAAATGTAATTTGTATTTGATTGTACAAAATCCCTTACAGTCAAATGTATAAAATCCTTCACCGTTCATCTTCTTTGCGGATTTTGAATTGAAATTATTGTCATTGATATCAACGAATTGTGCATTGTGTTCTGCAGACAGCGAGGATTGATTAGGGATGGCGGTCAATGTTGGGTGGGTGTGACAGTCTGTGTGCACGACTGTGATAGGCTGATGCATACTGCTAATCAAAACTGGGAAGCTTAGCGATTGCTAGCGTTTAGCGGCTCAGTACATTGAAAATACAGTAATTCCTCGGTTATCGCGGTTAATGGGGACCAAGACCACCCGCGAAAAGTCAGCGAAGTAGCGATGCCCCTACAAAATGCTTTATCATTATTTTTTAGACCTACGAAGCTCTTAACCTGCGAACGTGGAACCACAAATTAGCGACGCCCCTTTAAAAAAATAAAATAAAAAATATATATTTTATTTAATTATCATTATTTTTTAGACCCGCGAAGAGCTGAACCTGCGAACGTGGAACCGCGAAGTAGCGAGGTCCCACTGTAAATTCATTAATTAAATTGGACGATTAGGAAAGTAAGAAAATCTTAAAGAAATGGCAGGGGGTGCTCTGTGGATTGTTATCGTGTCTGGGAATCAACTGAAGCGGCGTCAGACAGAAAGCAATAGCCTGGCTGAAAGTCTGATCTACTGCTATGGCCTGTATCTCACCAATGCAGATCCATTACCTATGAAACTGGAGCGACAACTGGTGGGAAACTGCTGCAATTATCCTTTCACTGATTTTTTTTCTTTTTTTAGTAATCAGGCTTCAAGTCATGTTGTGACACACACATTTATTGTAAAAAAATCCTAATAAAAATCATTTTGCAGAATCTCATCTCCATTTTGCTCAAGGGTCCAAGAGGCCACTCAACCACCCGCGATCCATTTTTTTGACCCGCCTCAGTTCTCTGGCTTGCGCTTTGGTCATGGCCGCCGTGTCGGAGACTTCGCGGTCGGCGGGGATCATGAAGGGCATCCTGCTTTCCGCCCTCTTTGCGTTTTCGCTTTCCTCGTCAGAAGAAGAAGAGTCCTCTTCCTCTTTTTCGCTCTCCATTTCCTCCTCGACGACTTGCGGTTTACTGGAGGGCAGAAAAACAACGGAAAGGGACACTACCATGACTCTGCCGTTTTGGAAAGATAAAACGGGGTTTATTTTGAAAAAAAAACAAAACAAAAAAAAAAAACAAGCAAGGAAAAACGACCAGAAAATGTCACTTTAATGAGAAAAAAACACACGGTAAACAACTCAAAAAGACACAAAAAAGAGCTGAAAAAACAACCCTAACAATAAAAAAACGACCCGAAAAACAATGAAAACTCAGAAATCTCCTGAAAAAAAGACACCAAAACGACCAAAAAACAACTATAAAACCACACAAAAACCAATAATCCTATAAATGACAGACAACAATTGAAATACGACCAAAAGGTGACTCAAAAAAACAACCCAAAAACCATCAAAGACCAACAAAAAAAGACAGAATAACAACCAAAATGACTGAAAAACAAACAAAAAAATGTGACTAAAAAAAACTAGAAGAACATGTGCAAAAAACAATCCTAAAAGCCCTCAAAATGACCCAAAAAACAGTGACAAAAGCAAAACGTGAAAAAAGACCACAAAACTTCAAGACCCCCAAAACAACCAGAAACGACTGAAAAACAAACCAGAAATTGAACAAAATCAATAACAAAAATCACGCAGAAAACAATTTTAAAAACAAAAACAAATCACGACTTAAAGACAGAAAAACTGCTTAAAATGAAAATGACCCCAAAAAGACCCATAAAACGGAAAACTTGAAAAAGACCAGGAAAACAACAAAAAGACATCAGAAAAAAACAAAAGCGACTCAAAAACGGTGAAACGGAAAAAGAACCACAAATACATCCAAAAAACCCCACCAAAAAAATACTCGCCCAAAAAATAAAAAGATTGAAAAAGACCCAAATAAACAAATATTTTAATAACATCAGAAAATACCAAAAAGCAACCAAAGGAAAAACAAAAATGGTAAAACATGGGAAAAAAAAACCCCAACAACACAAAACCGCCCCAAAAATCCCATTAAAAGACTAAAAAACAACACAAAACCAAATCCAAACCTAAAAAAAGGCTGACAAACTGAATAACCACCCAAAAACACAACTACTGAAAAACGACCCAAAGATGAGACAAATAACACAAAAATATAAAAAAAAAAGACCAAAAACAACAACAGAAAAACGTCAGAATACCAAAAAGAAAAGAACCCCCAAAAATAGGTAAAACGGGGAGGGGGGGGAGAGCCCCGTCTCCACCACTCCCCCCCAAAAAACAAACACAAAATCAACCTAAAATTGTACTAATGAAAAAAGTGAAAAACAACTGAATTGTCCCGAAAGACAAAAAAATAACATTATGTAAAGTCATTCAGGTTAGGGCGGGGGTATCAAACCCGCGAGACAACGCTCAGAGAAGCGCAGGAGAAAAATGAGATGCGGGTTGAAATATGTCCACTTGATTTTGCCAAGGCCAGGTGCCTCGAACAAAGACGCTGTTACTTGTATTTCTTTCACTCTCTCTCTTTTCCTCCCCTTTTCTCTCACTGACTCTTTCTCTTTCACTTTCACTTTCTTGGTCTCTATTTCTTTCTTTGTTCCTCTTGGTCTCTTTTGCTCTCCGTCTTTTTACCTTATTTTGCTTTTTTTCCCTCTGTCATTCATTCTCTCTCTCTCTCTAACTGTGATTCATTCTCTCTCTCTCTCTCTCTAACTATCATTCATTCTCTCTCTCTCTCTCCCCAACTGTCATTCATTCTCTCCCTCTCCCTCTCTAACTGTCATTCATTCTCTCTCTCTCTGTCATTCATTCTCTCTCTCTCTCTCTCTCTCTCTCTCTCTCTCTCTCTCTAACTGTCATTCATTCTCTCTCTCTCTCTCCCCAACTGTCATTCATTCTCTCCCTCTCCCTCTCTAACTGTCATTCATTCTCTCTCTCTCTGTCATTCATTCTCTCTCTCTCTCTCTCTCTCTGTCATTCATTCTCTCTCTCTCACACTCTCTCTCTCTCTCTCCAACTGTCATTCATTCTCTCTCTCTCTAACTGTCATTCATTCTCTCTCTCTTACTGTCATTTATTCTATTCTCTCTCTCTCTAACTGTCATTCATTCTCTCTCTCTAACTGTCATTCATTCTCTCTCTCTCTCTAACTGTCATTCATTCTCTCTCTCTCCCTCTCTGTCATTCATTCTCTCTCTCTCTAACTATCATTCATTCTCTCTCTCTCTCTCCCCAACTGTCATTCATTCTCTCCCTCTCCCTCTCTAACTGTCATTCATTCTCTCTCTCTCTGTCATTCATTCTCTCTCTCTCTCTCTCTCTCTCTCTAACTGTCATTCATTCTCTCTCTCTCTCTCCCCAACTGTCATTCATTCTCTCCCTCTCCCTCTCTAACTGTCATTCATTCTCTCTCTCTCTGTCATTCATTCTCTCTCTCTCTCTCTCTCTCTCTCTCTGTCATTCATTCTCTCTCTCTCACACTCTCTCTCTCCAACTGTCATTCATTCTCTCTCTCTCTAACTGTCATTCATTCTCTCTCTCTTACTGTCATTTATTCTATTCTCTCTCTCTCTAACTGTCATTCATTCTCTCTCTCTAACTGTCATTCATTCTCTCTCTCTCTCTAACTGTCATTCATTCTCTCTCTCTCCCTCTCTGTCATTCATTCTCTCTCTCTCTAACTATCATTCATTCTCTCTCTCTCTCTCTCTAACTGTCATTAATTCTCTCTCTCTGTCATTCTCTCTCTCTCTCTCTCTCTCTCTGTCATTCATTCTCTCTCTCTCTCTAACTGTCATTCATTCTCTCTCTCTCTCTCTCCCCAACTGTCATTCATTCTCTCTCTCTCCCTCTCTAACTGTCATTCATTCTCTCTCTCTCCGTCATTCATTCTCTCTCTCTCTCCCCAACTGTCATTCATTCTCTCTCTCTCCCTCTCTAACTGTCATTCATTCTCTCTCTGTCATTCATTCTCTCTCTCTCTCTCTCTAACTGTCATTCATTCTCTCTCTCTCTCTCTAACTGTCATTCATTCTCTCTCTCTTACTGTCATTTATTTTATTCTCTCTCTCTCTCTCTCTCTCTCTGTGTCATTCATTCTCTTTAACTGTCATTCATTCTCTCTCTCTCTCTCTAACTGTCATTCATTCTCTCTCTCTCTTACTGTCATTTATTTTATTCTCTCTCTCTCTCTCTCTCTCTCTGTGTCATTCATTCTCTCTAACTGTCATTCATTCTCTCTCTCTCTCTAACTGTCATTCATTCTCTCTCTCCCTCTCTGTCATTCATTCTCTCTCTCTCTCTCTCTCTCTCTCTCTCTAACTATCATTCATTCTCTTTCTCTCTCTAACTGTCATTCATTCTCTCTCTCTCTCTAACTGTCATTCATTCTCTCTCTCTAACTGTCATTCTCTCTCTCTCTCTCTAACTGTCATTCATTCTCTCTCTCCCTCTCTGTCATTCATTCTCTCTCTCTCTCTCTCTCTCTGTGTCATTCATTCTCTTTAACTGTCATTCATTCTCTCTCTCTCTCTAACTGTCATTCATTCTCTCTCTCCCTCTCTGTCATTCATTCTCTCTCTCTCTCTCTCTCTCTCTCTCTCTAACTATCATTCATTCTCTTTCTCTCTCTAACTGTCATTCATTCTCTCTCTCTCTCTAACTGTCATTCATTCTCTCTCTCTAACTGTCATTCTCTCTCTCTCTCTCTAACTGTCATTCATTCTCTCTCTCTCTCTAACTATCATTCATTCTCTCCCTCTCTAACTGTCATTCATTCTCTCTCTCTCTGTCATTCATTCTCTCTCTCTTTCTCTCTTTCTCTCCTCCCTCTCTCTCTGTCATTCTCTGTCTCTCACACACGCTTTCCCTCTCACGCGCTCTCTTTCTCTTTTTCTTTCCCTCTAATCTACTCGTCCTGCCCCCGAGAGCAGGTTTGTTTTATCGTGTGGCCCCTGAGTTCAAATGAGTTTGACACCCCTGGGTTAGGGTTCTGTGTGAGGTAAGGAATTGATTTCTCATTTCACTATTTAAAGACAATACACATTGTAAAGAAGAAAAGTACAACATCAACGATCGTTTGATTTGTTAACGGAGTATTTGAATAACAAAACACAAAAAATGAGAAAAAACAAGAACTGACCCGGAATCAGTCAAAGGAACGAGCAGCGACTGGACGAAGACGGAGCAGAGGAAGGCGGCGGCGGGGAGGACGTGGCCGGGGCTTTGGAGGAGCTGTCCGTACCAGAAAAAAAAAAAAGAGACATTTTATGTAATGTCCGAAAAAACAATGCCAAGAAAAAACAGCGTAGCAGCAAGATGCCAGATTAACATGGCGGGCTCTACAGTTTTCTCCACTCTATAGAATTCACTTTGTTACAAAAGTTCATGTATTTTTACCTATTGTTCAAATATATATTTTTTTTACTAAAAGTTTTTTTTGTACCACTAGGGGGCACTAAATATCACCCACCGTCCCTTCAATATAAAAACCGACCTCCTTAACGGCAGCGGAGCCTTGCGGAAGCTGCACCCGGGTCGAGGAATCGGGACGATCCGATTGGTCCGGGTTATCGTCTCCTTGGCGACGCTGACTCAGCAACAGATGGAAGGGCGTCATGGCGACCGTCTCGTCGATGGCGAGCTGATCGAGGAGAGGGAGAGCCATCGTTGATGTTAAAGTCAAGTCGTGTTAATTTGTGTACCCCTTAATCACAAAGAGTCTCAAAGGGCTGCACAGATCAAACACGATTGCAAACTACAGACTATTGTGACAGCATCCCCTGATCTAAAACCTACATGAGGGCAAGGGAAAACTCAAAAACCTCAACATGAGGAAAATGAAGAAACTTTGAGAACAGATAACTATGATTTTCCTTCTTTTACACCAATTAGCTTTACATGGAGGTAGTACAGGGAAATATATTCAATAACCTATTTTGTTTGATGAATCCGTTCAAGACTGCATTGACAGTTTTTTTTTAGTTATGTTTATTTGTATTGCCCTTAATCAGAAGGAGTCTCAAAGGGCTTCACAGACCACGGATTATTGCAAACCACAGACTATTATGACACCATCCCCTGATCTAAAACCTACATGGGGGCAAGGGAAAACTCAAAAACCTCATTTCAAGTTATGTTGATTTGTCTCGCCCTTAATCGCAAAGAGTCTCAAAGGGCTGCACAGACCATAGATTATAGCAAACTTCAGACTATTATGACACCATCCCCTGATCTAAAACCTACATGAGGGCAAGGGAAAACTCAAAACCTCAAGTCAAGTCTATTTGTGATGTCCTTAATCAGAAGGAGTCTCAAAGGGCTGCACAAAGCACAGATTTTTGCAAACTACAGACTATTATTAGACCATCCCCTGATCTAAAACCTACATGAGGGCAAGGGAAAACTCAAAACCTCAAGTCAAGTCTATTTGTGATGTCCTTAATCAGAAGGAGTCTCAAAGGGCTGCACAAAGCACAGATTTTTGCAAACTACAGACTATTATTAGACCATCCCCTGATCTAAAACCTACATGAGGGCAAGGGAAAACTCAAAAACCTCAAGTCAAGTCATGTTTATTTGTGACGCCCTTAATCACAAAGAGTCTCAAAGGGCTGCACGGACCCACAGATTAATCAATAAATAAACAGATAAATAAAATGATTCCATTAAAATAAATTGGCTTCATCGAAAATACACGTATCAATAAATATTGAAATGAAAACTTACTTAATAAGCAACTGTTTGGCAATATAGTAAAAATAAAATAAAAAATATATATAAATCCATAGACTTTTTGCCGTAAAAATCAAACTAAAACAGGAAAAAAGACAAGACAAAGACAAAAGTAAAAGGCTAGAAAAATATCAATAATACGAAGAAAACAGAAAGAGAAAGCAGGAATAAAAATAAAAAATAGATGAAAAATACTAAAAAGGAAGAAAACAGAAAAGGAAAAGGAAAACAGAGGCAGGGACGGGAAAACAGAAACAGGAACAAGGAAAAGGAAAAGAGAAAACAGAAAAATAATAGAAAAAAAAATTCAATTTAAAAGAAAAAAGAATAGAAAAAAGGAAAAGACAAAAGAAATTTAAAAGAAAAAATAGAAAAAACAAATGAAAAAAGAAAGAAAAGAAAAACAAAAAGAAGAAAAAGAAAAAAAGAAATTTAAAGAAAAAAGAATAGAAAAAGAAAAAAGGAAAAGACAAAAGAAATTTAAAAGAAAAAAATAGAAAAAACAAAAGAAAAAAGAAAGAAAAGAAAAACAAAAAAAAGAAAAATAAAAAAATAAATTTAAAGAAAATAGAATAGAAAAAGAAAAACAAAGAAAAGAAAAAAGAAAAGAAAGAAAAGAAATATAAGAAAAAAAGAAAAAAGAAATGAAAAAAGGTGCTTTTGTAATATATGCTCCTCTCAGAAACCTATCATGTCATCAGGCTGGCATATAAATTCCCGTTGACCCTTTCCTGTACTCAGGTTGCGTGTAAGTAAAGCGTTTCTGCTTTCAAATGTGTGAAAAACTAGACTCCAAGGCTCACTGTCTCCGGAACTCATCCATTTCCATTCCAGGAGGCGAAAAAGGCAAATATCAATTGTTTTCACATTGTAAAAATTTCATAAACCAAAAAAGTATTTGATTTTAAATGACAAAAAACACGAGCTTGCCTCCCTTTTTTTACTCCTTTGACTTCACAGAGACGCATTGTACCTTTTGTCTTACAAAGTTTCACTTTCCTTCTCGCTTATTATGTTTGCACACCCTCTTATGCACTTCATTTACACATGTCATTTCCATCTAAACCAATCAGATTCTTTCATGTGTTCATGTGATCTCGCTTAAGCCAGATATGTTGTTTTATGCCTGTGTTTTTTTTATTAATGAGTCTAGCCATTAACAGTGTGTGATTGCTTCCTGAGCCGATCTTGGAAGCACGCGCCTCTGATGGATGGGCTATCAAAAACCTAATCTCCGACTCAGAGTGGGTTCTTTTCTTTATCCTAATACAATCTCAAGTTTTAACCTTGACAAAATGAAATAATAACAATAAAAATTATAATTCTGTAGTATAGCTCCAATCAAAATGTATTTTAAATATTTCTTTTTTTCGCAACAAAAAACTCCAATGATCCTATTTACGAGTGAATAAATATACATTTTCAAATCGGATATGAAAAAAGACCACATGTTTTTCCATAGCATGACCTAAAAGAGTTCAGGCGGTCCTAAAACGCAATGAACTGTTTACGACGAGTGATAAAAGGCCATATTCCCTACCTGTTTATTAGAAGCCATCAGCTGCTTCTCCTCCGCCTTGGTGACGAACGTCATCAGTTCCTGCGGAAGAGTGTGGAGGTCAATCGAGGACGTTCGGGGGAAAAAAAAGGAAAAAGGAGAAGATGTATCTCACCAGGCTTTGGCTGAGGAAATAAAGTTGGGAGCGGTTGAGCCATTGGCAGCTTTCCTGGCAGCTGTCCTGCAAGGCGGCCCTCGGGGCAAAAACGGCATGCCGCACCCGACCCGGGCACAAGGCCTTGTGGCAAAAAACTGGACGCGGTTCGCTCGGTTTGAACACAAACACTGGAGAAAATGTCAAATGGATTAGAAAAATATACAAGACATAGAGCAGGGGGGAGCGGACTAGGGGCTCGGTCCACATACTAGGCCGAGGGGTTGGAAACCTTTATGGCCCAAAGAGCCATATAAGCAAATAAAAATTGTCATTTATACACACCATATGTTTTAAGACAGAATTCCGCAAAAACGGCAGAACCTGCTCTTTTAACAAAAGCAATTTGTGTTGAGGCTTTTTTTGAGCATTCCCCTCGTAGACAATGGTTTCAAAATATGGTGCAAGCAGAGTTCTTTAATACAAATGTCACAAAAAACAGCAAACTAAAAGTTTGTCAATGTGTCTCCATTCTGTGAGGCGGGCGTGTGTGAGAAAGGAGCGTGCTATGTGTAAAGGGATCCGCTAACCCCTTAGTACTCACCCAATCAAATTGCTCTGTGTGCTTGGCTGGTGTTTACAGTTTGTTCTGGGTTTTTTTTTAATCAGAAATGTTATTTAATAAGCTTCCATATGAAGGATTCCTCAGCAATGTACAGCCAAAACAGGGTCTGTTGGTGTGACACCTTGACTGTAAGCTGTAGTTGAAAAGAAAGAGAGAGAGAGAAAGAGAGAGAGAAAGAAAGAGAGAAAGAGAGAGAGAAAGAAAGAGAGAACGAGAATGAGAGAAAAATAGCTCTAGGTGGGAGAGAGAGAGAATGAATGACTGTTTAAGAGAATCTTGGCCAGGCTTTAATAAAATCAAGTGGACATATTTCAAAGTACAGCTCATTTTTCTCATGTACTTCTCCTGGCATTGTCTCACAGGCCGGATCAAAAGCCCTGGCGAGCCTAATTGGGTCGGTAGGCTGCATGTTTGACACCTATGGTTTTGTATGGAAGCTCGAAAAACATTGGCTATTCACTATTGAGATACTTAAGCTGAGGAAAACCCACAGAGCAAACTGTAAACACCCAGAAAGACCCGGGTGAGCGTTCGTGTTGGGCGGAGCTATGCACACAGCACCAAAAGGTAAATCACACAGTATCCTCGTTTGCGGTATTTTCTGACATCATTACAAAACAACTCTGCTTGCACCTTGTTTTGAAACTGTTACCTATGAAAAAAACAAACCTCAGCGATCTTAAGTAAATGCAGGAGGGAGACCGTTTTACTTTAGGTTTTTTTTCGTATAATGGCTCTTTGGGTCGAAAAAGTTCCCGACCCCTGGTGTAGTTCTATAAACAAATGAAGAGGGAATCTGAATATTGGTACATTACAGTCAGTGCAGCCATCCAAGCTGCAGAAGGCGGCCATGTTCTCCGAAAGCGGGTCCGACAACAGCAAGCTGACGTCCATGGAGGTCTTCCACTCCACTAACCCCCCCAAGAAAACCCTCATTAATACAAGATGAGTACCTCATGTCACTAAACACAGTAGACCAATTATTTTGCGTGTCCCAAAACATAAAACACATCTCCAAGATACATGGCCTCATGAAAATGCTCATATGCTATAAACAGAACTACCTCCCACGATGACTCTCTTTTTTCAACTCAAAACCTTGTGTCCCACTTATTTTTTTTTTGTCCTGTCATTATCAAAATGAGTTCCATGGCTTTCAGTGACGCTAAAGAGAAAAGCAAAAACAAGATAACCGCAAAAACGAAGCTTGTGATAATCAATACGAAGAAGGCATGCGATTGGCTACCCTCACTAAGTTACATGGCTGTTACCGATCGACTATCGGGACTGTAATTAAAAATAAGGAGGCGATTAAAGCAAAGAAGTCTTCATTACAATTCTCGCAAATTGAAGTTCAGAAAATCAGTTGTCTCCTCCCCTTCTTTGCATCCACCCGATACTCCACTCTACCAGCTCGAGTCCCATCACAACAAAAGTCAAAATTTCATTTTTACCATACATGCATATTTATTTATAATGTTATACATGTATATTACACAAAGGTACATTAATACCATTAACTATTTTTTATTTTAATGTTTCCATCTTGAGTATCAAAGGTTTGGAGCTAATTAACAATGGTTTCTCACATATAGATTTTGAAAGGGTTCGTAAAAATTTTTAATAGAAAAATTCAAGCACATTTTAAGGACTTTTAAAGCCAATTTCCAATTTCTCTAGTACCAATAAAAGAAATAAAATAAAATAAATATAAAATAAAAATAAAATAAATAAATAAAATAAATAAATAAAATAAATAAAATAAATAAAATAAATAAAATAAATAAAATAAATAAAATAAATAAAATAAAAAATAATAATAATTAAACATTAAATTAAAATGTATTAATAATTAAATAAATTAAATAAAATAAAATAAAAGAAGAGTCAATCCAATCTATCTGAAATGTACTTTTGGGCATGACACATAGGGGGCGACGACGCTTCATTGGACAATGCCATACAAACTAATGACAGCCGCAGTTATCGACAGGGGAAGAAGAAATGCGACGGTAAAACCAAACCACACAAGAGCAGTGTCGGCACTATTCCGCTGACTTGTTGAGAAACGTGGTAGCAATTTCAAGCATTTACAAGCACCCCACCCAAAATTTAGGGGATTTTAGCGATTCTACTGTATTATTATAATTAGCGCTTTACGTGAGCATGTGAGAAGATTCCAACAGCAGAGCAGGTTGTCCCCCGTCGTTGCCAGCATGTATTTGGAGCAGCTTCCTCGGCCAAAACAAATATTCCTAGAAGGAGAAGAAGAAAAAAAACAAGTTGTTTAAAGGTTTTTTCCCTTTATTAAACAAAAAAAAAACATAGTTCCAGACATTTCACAATGTTAGCTTCTCTCCCCTTCCTTCTGATATGTCTAAACACGCAAAGTTGGAACACCCACAATTACGAGTTTGAATATTACTATGGTTTGATTTTCCAGGCATTGTTTCAGTAGACATTGTAAAGTAGGCTTAAACGTATTTACTCAAGGTGTGTAGTTCTAATCCCACACTTCAGTGGTCATTTTAAAACCAACAGACATCCACTTTTGGTTGTTGTCAATCACGGAAAAAATAAGTCTCCTTCAAAATAATAGACCCGCCTCTAAGAGCTCTCGCAACCCTGTGTGAGCAACAAACCCCCGAATCAGCCGGCAGAATTCCTCAGGACCCAGCACAAATCCCGTTCACGGAGTTTGATTGGCTGCCGTTAAGACAGACTTTGCTGCCCCGGCAGCAGGACTCAAAGGAGAAAGACTGGCTTCATCCCAAGGGCTGTTCAGCACCTGAACTCGAAGCCCCCTGCCCCCTAGTGTTCTGCCCCAAAAGTGTTTCAACTCATTTATATGGGTACCTTTTATACATTTTATTCACTTTTAAACATTTTATTTATTGTAAGGACTTCAGCATTTTACAGTTGAACATGCTGTAAGTTAGATTTTGTATCGTGTGCACCGTTTTCCGACTATAGTAGTAGTACTGTAGTGCTTCTTTCTGCCACTACCGGCATGTGGCGCTGTGAGAGGTCACCCAGCATGCACCCAGAAGAAGAAATCCTCTTCTTCCTAGTTTGTGTGTAAACATTCCATACTGTGTCTCCAGTGCAGTAAGAACTTTGACATTTTTATTGTTTAATATCTCATGCATCCGTTCAATATGGTTGGTGTCAAGTGTAAAGAAGAGGCGAACAGTTTCTTTTGAAATGAAAGTGGAATAAGAAAGCTTGATGCGGTTGAGAAAATGGTCGGAGCGCTTTTTCTCAGCCACTTTTTACCACGGAGGAGGAAGTCGCCTAACTCTTGAAGCCCATCTTCCAAAAGTAAGTTTAACTTCACTTTATGTATCTTTATAGAGCATATTATCTTATAATATGTTTATTTTATAGTACAAAACAATACAAGTTACTTATACAAGTCTTAAATATACTTATACAAAATATAGCACTGAAACTTTACGAACAAATTCAACTTATGAACGATCGTCCGGAATGTTTGTAAGTAGGGCAGCGTCTGTATGTGGGTGGGTGTTATATGCTACTCTGTGTGCCTTTTAATTGCCTCTTGGGGACTAATAAAGTGGATTGATTGATTGAAAAAGCTACAGCAACAACAAAAGACGGAGCATGCATAACACACCCGGAGCGGCTGAAAAGAGCAATAGCTGGAGTTGGTCAGAGCTGGTGCAAGTAGTAAAATTAGCAGGTACTGGGAAAAGCAACTCAGTCGGTAAACAATTTCAAGACCAAAGGAAAACTTGTCAAAAGTCAGGAACCTAAATCACAGAAATCAGCAACATAAGTGGCTAGAGAATGAAACCGTGGAAACCAGTCAAAGATGAAGGACAACCGTTTCATTGTACGGCGTCGCTGCTGGAACCGATTCGATTCCTAAGTCGAGGTGTCGCTTTCATTTACATCTTTCGAGGGCCTTCGAGGATCACGCAGCTGAGCTCGGCATTTTTTTTTCTCTGGGAGTTTCGCAAGCCATCAGCTTTGAGGTCAAGCGCCGCTGGCAGCTGTCAAAACAGCTCAAATTATTAGGATTTTTTTTCTACCCTCTATTCAAACGACACCAGCTCCATTATTATTCGAGGTGAGTTGGGGAAAAAGAAGGTTTTGTGTACCAAGTAAAAGTGCAAGAACTTCTAAATAAAAGTCAGTCTTCATGCACCAAGCTTCCATTCATTTTTAACAATTCCTACATTGAGAATGGTCAGTGAATGCACCGTGAGTGAGCAATTGCAACCTTCTGGAATGCTTTAGACCAAAATCGGCAAATTAGTTTTCTTTTTTGTGTTCTTTTACACCAATACATGCAAATACTGAGGCAAGTTTAAAGGGACTGTGTGTAATATTTATGGCTCCTCGTGGTACAAAAAAAACTTCCGGACTATAAGCCGCTACTTTTTTCCCAACCTTTCAACCCTGCGGCTTATTCAGTGATGCGGCCAATTTATGTAATTTTTCTAACGGCCGCAAGCGGCGCCCGAGCACAAAAGGTCTATATGACAAAGTTTCTTTCTGACACTGAGGAAGACGACTTTGATGGCTTCAGTTCTAAGAAGGAAGATGAGGACGGTTTACCGTGATTTTTACAAGTACGGTATGTGTTTTTAACAGACCCATTTACTGTGTTGCGAGCGTGTTGCTACCATTAACTGCCCTGTCACAGGCACCGTTTTGGATGAAAGTTACATTATTATTAAAGCTTTAAAAACTCTCTCAGTGTACCGTCTTTCTTTGTAGAGATGTATAACCCATGTATAATATGTATTTGCAACTGTATATTTTTGTAATGTATTTATTTGTATTTATTTTAGACACTTATTCTGATATGTTTTGCACGGGCGAATAAAAAGGAGGGGCGGAACAAACGCGGGGTGACGGGAAGTGAAGACCGGTAAAGACCTGTTTGCGGACGCGGCGGACAATAGTGGATGTATATTTTTCCCACCCTTACCTTTGGAAATATACACTTTTTTCCTTGGATTACTTTCAACTGGAACCGGACTCTGCAGGTCTGCATCAAACCTTACGTACCAGTATCATTTTCCGTTCATTTTCCCGGGTGTGATTTTTGACTGTGTACTTTAAGGACATTTAGTTTCAATCGCGGGACTTAAAGTCGGGTTTGTGTTAATTTTGTGTTTGTGTTACATTTTTTAATGTGGGCGCATGCGGCTTATATACAGGAGCGGCTTGTGTAAGTACAAAATCGCTTTTCCTCTTAAAATGCGGTGGGCGCGGTATAAAATCAGGTGCGCTCTATAGTCCGGAATTTACGGTACATTCAGTAGTAAAATTGTTGATGTAATGTAAATATATATAGCGCTTTTCAAGTCTTTATAATGTGCTTCACACTTTTCCCTTTTACACACGAAGTAACCGATAGCAGCGTCAGCCATGCAAGGCAACTACCTGCTATCAGGGCATTAGGGGTTCAGTGTTTTGCCCAAGGACACTTTGACATATAACAGAGAAGCCAGGAATCGAACCTGCAACCTCTTGATCCCAAGAAGAGCGCGCCACCTCCTGAGCTAATGCCGCACAATACTAGGCAAAAATACACAAACTATAATTTTATTTTTCTAAAAATAAAAAGAGAAAGAAATCAGTGGAATCCTCACTTAAGTTACCGCTATGTTTGTCCGACATCATGCCGCCACGTTGTCCTCGCACCAGACAACCCAGTCCCATCTAGTGGTCAAATATTACACATTAAAGAAAAAAGTTGTAGACCAGCTTTGCCACTAAAATAAGCAGACAATTAATAAATAAGAACCCACTTTGGGTTTTTTTTCTTCCTTTGCTCTAACAAGACTACATTTGATTGGATTGGTTTAAGTCAAGTCATGTTTATTTGTGACACCCATAATGACAAGGAGTCTAAAAGGGCTGCACTGACCACATACTATTTTTACACCATCCCCTGATCTAAAACCTACATGAAGGCAAGGAAAAACTCAAAAACCTCAACATGAGGAAAATGAACAAACCTTGAGAAGGGACAGTCTCAAAGGGCTGGACAGACCCCAGATTATTGCAAACTACGGACTATTATGACATCATCCCCTGATCTAAAACCTACATGAGGGCAACAAAAAACTCAAAAACCTTAACATAAGGTAAATAAAGAAACTTTGAGAAGGGAAAGTCTCAAAGGGCTGCACAGACCACAGACTATTGCAAACCACAGACTATTATGACACCATCCCCTGATCTAAAACCTACATGAAGGCAAGGAAAAACTCAAAAACCTCAACATGAGGAAAATGAAGAAACCTTGAGAAGGGACATTTTTTTTCTACAAATATTTAGTTTTTAAACAAATTTTTTAACCGTGTTTTTGTATTAAAACATTATCATTCTATTAATATTTTTAGTGTATAAAGATTATTTTTTTGTTAAATCTGTTTTTCTTTTCCTTGAGGCAATAATGTTTACCAAAATAATTTTCAGAGCGACTTGCAAGAAAAAAAACATGAAGACCATTTCTTTGTCACTATAATAAGCAAATGATATATAAACAAACAAAGGAATAGATTAGGAACCCACTTTGGGTTCTCTAAAGTTGGGTTGTTTTACACAAATGCAATCATATTTAAGGGGCAACTTCCAGAGGAAAATAATTGAAAAGCTTTTAAAGGGTACAACCTTTTTATTAAAATGATCCAGTTGTGTTTTTTATACAGTATAAGCCTAAATGGTAATTTTATTTATTTTGTTAAACAATCTCATTTTTGGGGAAAATGATTTAAAACAATGTAACCCTTTTTGGTCCAAATAAATAAAAAATAGGAACCCAGTTTCATTTTATTTTTTTTACATCACATTCCCTTTTCAGGTTAAATTATTTTAGGGGCACCTTAGATGGATTTTTTAAGCTTTCAAAATGGACAACAGATATTATAATGAATGTATCCAGTTTTGAGGGCTGTTTTTGTTGCACTTTTTTTTTTTTACAAAACAATTTAAATAATAATAATAATTTTTTTTGTATTGTCATTCTTTGTAACAATGTACACAGAACGAAATGTCGATACACCTGACCCGTTGTAGCGGGTCGATGCAGCCGCAGCCAACAGAGGCCGCCGCCATTATACCAATTAGGTAAGTCTCGGCCGAGGCGCGAACCAGCGACCTCCCAGTCTCAAAGCGGGCACACTACCATCTACATTAAGAACCGATGTTGATATATATTCTATAATAACAATACACTCCATTTTGATTGATGACAACGTTCATTCCATTCTATCACCAATCCATCCATTATCTGCACCGCTTGTCCTCAGTAGGGTCCCGGGGGTGCTGGAGCCTTACCCAGCTATCTTCGCGCATTAGGCATGAGACACCCCGAACTGGTTCCCAGCCAGTCGCAGGGCACATAGGGACAGACAACTTATTCGGAGCCACCTAAACTGACATGCATGTTTTTGGAATGCGGGAGGAAACCGGAGTGCCCGGAGGAAACCCACGCAAGCACACGGAGAACATGCAAACTCCACACAGGGGGTTCGATCTCACGACCTCAGAACTGTGCCGCACACGCTAACCACTGCTCCACCGTGCTGCCCTCCATTCTATCAATGCAGTGACAATAGTTTGATGCCACACGCACCAAAAAATCCATTCAGTTCATTTTTAAAATAAAAACCAAACAAAACATGAACTTAACCCATGACAGGAAACTTAAATAGAGGAAACACAATAAAATGAAGACAAAAATGAGGAAGAACATGGGTCCTTGAGCAATAATGTGGTCTCAGGGAGGCTTATGCGATTCCCATGACACTACTGCTAGCAAAGCAAAAGTTATAGTACAAGTTCCAGGTGAGATAACATAAAAAGTGCCCATTCGGTATAAAAACAGCAAGGCAAACCCTTTTAACTTTGAAAATCTGGAACAGGCTTCTCTCTCCATTATTATTCAGCACTTTACAATATAAAACATGAATAACATAAATGGATAATACATTTACCCCCCAAAAATGATATATACCAAATTTAGGGGCTGTCACTTGGCCAAAAGACCGAAAAAGCAACACCAAAATTTAAAAAAAGTCGTATATCAAATGATCCTTGCAGATAGCTTTGTGCTATAAACTTCAGGGACAAACAGGATGAGTGCCTGACTAAGTATGTTTTTACCTATGGCTCAAGTATAGGAAGTTAGCTCTGAAGTGTTAGCATGCAAAGATTGGCTAAATTGTAGCTAATAAATCGTCTGAGAAACTGTCTTGATCGTATAAGCTTAGCGGCGCTCTTGTTTTCCAGCTCCTTCCTTCTCATGTGCACCCGAGTGAAAGCCAGCTTCCCATGCCTCGCCTCACCTTAGCATTCTTTCCAAAAACATTTTTTGCTTTTTAATTTTTAGCGCAAACATTTTCTGTGCTTACCAAAATATACAGAGGCCTGTCGCCATTTCGAGCGTTGGTTATTGCTGGTTTACACCTTTAAAAAAAAAAAAATATCTTATGTGTCATTGATATCAGTGTATTTTCCATTGTGTTCTGATAGACAGCACACAGAAAATGCTATCACAGGGGAAGGTTAGGGAGGGCTTTGTGTGTTGGGTGGGCATGACTGTCTGTGTGAGCGACTGTGATAGGCTGTTGTATGCCGTCAGTCAAAGAGCAGGGCGGGTGCAAAACAAACTGCAGAGCATGGCCCCTGAAACCTTTTAGCAGCTCGTTGCATTGGGAAAAAAAAATCCTTATTTGAATTTGAAGAGCGTAAAGAAACGGTCATCACCACTTGGCGCTGGATTATTATTATAACACTGCTACCGCTAAGCTAACAACTCTCTTAAGCCACCCCTGCCGAGCCAGTTTGTCACTAAGGCCAGATCCATTACCCGTGAAACGGATTACCTGGAGCTACAACTTGAGTAAAAACCGCTATATTTGTGACTTTTGTCTTTGAATCATCGTGGGGACCTGGCTTGAGTTGTGGTTAGCTAGCCAGCTGGATTCAACATCTTTCGAACACTGAAAGAAGAGGCTCTCCTTTTTTGTTGTACATTTGTATAACGACAATAAAACCATCAGTTCAACTGCAAATCTGTGTTTTGTGGCATTATTCGTAGGTCTATAGTTATTTTGTCCCAGTCATATGCTCTCAGTCGGTAACAACGTCATATGGAGCCTTAGGAACTTTAATAAAGGTGTGACGCTACTTCCCAGATTTTCACTTTTCACAGGTGGTCCTGTTCCCCATGAACCGCCATAACCGAGGAATTTCTCTCTCTACATTCTTAATTTAGCGCTGACCTGAGATCACCGGGCGGCTGCGAAAAGGTGGTGAGGAGCTCCCAAGTGGTCGGGCTCCAAAGCGTCACCACAGCCTGGAAGCCGACAGCCAGCAGGGAGCCGTCGGTAGAGAAGCAGCAGCACCCTGGCGCCATTTGCCGGTAAGAGCCCACAAAGTCGCACGACCAAGAGGGGCTTTCATCTGAAGGGACGTAAACACAGAGAAAGAAAATTACCGTATTTATTCATGTACAATGCGCACTCCAAATTTTTGAAAAAAAAAAAAAAAATTTTTTTTTTTTTTTTTTTTTTAAATCTGTTCATGATTAACAATGTATTCCTTTCCTCTCCTTTAAAGTCAGATTCGTGTCAAATCAAGTCAAGTCATGTTAATTTGTGACGCCCTTAATCACAAAGAGTCTCAAAGGGCTGCACAGACCACAGATTATTGAAAACCACAGACTATTATGACACCATCCCCTGATCTAAAACCAACATGAGGGCAAGGAAAAACTCAAAAACCTTTCAAGTCATGTTTATTTGTGACGCCCTTAATCACAAAGAGTCTCAAAGGGCGGCACAGACCACAGATTATTGCAAACCACAGACTAATATGACACCATCCCCTGATCTAAAACCAACATGAGGGCAAGGAAAAACTCAAAAACTTCAAGTCAAGTCATGTTTATTTGTGACGCCCTTAATCACAAGGAGTCTCAAAGGGCTGCACAGACCACGGATTATTGCAAACCACAGACTATTATGACAACATCCCCTGATCTAAAATCCACATGAGGGCAAGGAAAAACTCAAAACCTCAGTCAAGTCATGTTTATTTGTGATGCCCTTAAACACAAAGAGTCTCAAAGGGCTGCACAGACCACAGATTACTGCAAACCACAGACTAATATGACACCATCCCCTGATCTAAAACCAACATGAGGGCAAGGAAAAACTCAAAAACCTCAAGTCAAGTCAAGTCATGTTTATTTGTGACGCCCTTAATCACAAGGAGTCTCAAAGGGCTGCACAGACCACTGACTATTGCAAACCACAGACTATTATGACACCACCGCCTGATCTAAACCCTACATGAGGGCAAGAAAAAACTCAAAAACCTCAACATGAGGAAAATGAAGAAACTTTGAGAACAGATAACTATGATTTTCCTTCTTTTACACCAATTAACTGTTCATGGAGGGAGTACAGGGAAATATATTCAATAACCTATTTTGTTTGATGAATCCGTTTAAGACTGCATTGACAGTTTTTTTAAATCAAATAAAGTAGAAAATTGCACATCATTATGTTGATTATAATTATATTTTCTTGTTTTGCCAAAAAGGGTGGACAAATCTTGTTCCACTATCAGATTGTTGCCCATTTTAAGTGTCATTTTTCTTAATTTTACAGCAATCTAAATGAAAAATAGGTAAAACTTGAAAAACATATATAAGGGACATAGAGTATCATTACTCCTAGTGGTAAAAAACTGAATTTGTTTGAATAAAACAATACTGATTTGGATTATAAGAAAATACACATAAACTATCATGTATATGTGCATTTTTAATAATAGAAGGTCAAGAAATTTAGAATTATAAAGGGAGCTGACCTAAAAGCCAGGTCAAAACTGTGACCCCGCCCCTGTCTGACAAGAGTGGGGGAAAAAACTAATCCCTATAAACCCGGTAACCTTCTTAAAACACCTAGTACATTGTTAAGTCGGTCTCACCTTCCGTGGACGGCGTCTGCTCCCAGACTTTGAAGTTTCCGTCTTTACTGGCAGAAACTAGCGCGCCGGCGCTTTGGTGGTCAGCATCGGGGGGAGAGAAGCACATGGAAGTCATCTCGGCCTCGTGGGGGGATGTGATGGTGGTGTCCAGCACAAAACTGGGAAATAAATTCACCCGATATAAGCATTGCAGGCATTATTCCTCCACGAAATTAAAATACAGTAAGACCTCGGTTATCGCAGTTAATGGGGACCAAAACCACCCGCGATAAGTGAAAATCCGCGAAGTAGCGGCGCACCTTAAAAAAAATAAATAAATATATATATATATAAAATAAAATTTTAAAAAAATAAATAAATAAATATATATATATGTATATATATATATATATATATATATATATATATATGTTTATTATTATTTTTAGACCCGGTTAATGGGGAACAAAACCACCCGCAAAAAGTGAAAATCTGCGAAGTAGCGACGACCCTTAAAAAAAAAAAAAAAAAAAAAAAAAAAAAAAAAAAAATACTTTTTTTTTTTAATTATTATTTTTTTAGACCCGGTTAATGGGGAACAAAAGCACCCGCAAAAAGTAAAAATCTGCAAAGTAGCGACGACCCTTCCCCCCCCAAAAAAACCAAACATTTTTAAATATTATTTTTTAGACCCGGTTAATGGGGAGCAAAATGATAGGGTGGTCGTTTTGGTTGTAACATTTCTCAGAATTCACTGTGAATATAACTTGTTTTTATATTCCTAAATATAAAAACAATCTTTCACACACACACACACATGAAGTAACGGTTCAATAATCAGTCTAATTGCGTGTCTTGTACGTTTATCAGTTTTGTACTCTTTTATTTTGAAGTTGCATTTCCGGTGTATATCTGTTTCCTGTGTGACTAAAAGTTAACTAGACACACGGGGGCGCGCAGTGTGGCCGGGAGCCCAGCCGGGGCGAGTGGCGTTTGGGCCATCACCAATGCTAATACATTTTATTTACCTTAATGCTTGTTTTTATTTGTTTAATTCTGCCAACATAGAGTTCATATAAGTTTTAACTTTAACATAAAACCACCCGGTAAAAGTGAAAATCTGCGAAGTAGCGACGCCCCTTCAAAAAATCTCATCTCATTATCTGCACCTCTTATCCTTATTAGTGTCGCGGGGGGGGGGCTGGAGCCCATCCCAGCCATCTCCGGGAAGTGGGCAGGGGACACCCTGAACTGGTTGCCAGCCAATCGCAGCTACAAATCACATTAGTTCTCGCAGCTAGCTGCGTTCTTCATCGACGCACGAGCCGAGTGAACCACCGCTAAGAGTCGTACAGCTGGGCGATTTTACGTCCGCCCGGGGCGATCGGAGACAAATTCACGACAGGGTTTTTATTTGCGCCGCACCGCGGGTGCCGTTCGGTCGCTCCCACGAGCTAGCCCCTAACCCGCGGCGCGGGTACTTTCGGGCGCGATACGCACGACACTGACACAGTTACGGGGGTCCCGCGCACGTCCGCCGCCTTTCGCTTGCCCCGCGCGGACGGCCGCCTGTCGTCGCGCCGCGCTACTGGGGTCGTCGGACGAGCGGGCTCCCCCCAGTTACGGGGGGTAGCCCGATCACGCCCGCTGCCTTTTCTCGCGTCGCGCCGTGTAACGCCGCGTCCGCCGAACTCGCTCCGTCGCGCGGCCCGGGAGTGACCCCCGCCGCGCCCCCAGCCCCCCCCTGTCCCGTCCCATCCAGCGCGTCCGCTGACGTTCTGCCGAAAAACCCCGCAAAAACTGAAAATCTGCGAAGTAGCGACGCCCCTTCAAAAAAACAAACAAACAAAAAAAAATCCCCCCCAAAAAACCATTACAGACCGGGAAGCTATGAAGCCGCCAACGTCGAACCGCGAAGTCCCATTGTCAAGCCCATTTTTTGAATAGTTATAACCATCAGCAGGGTTTGAGCATCAAAGCACACGTCAATTTTACCCGCATAGCAATTAGCGACATACCTTTGCGTCTCTGCGTCGTATCTCCAAAGTTTTAAATAGATCTCCAGTTCTTCCGCCTTGCGTTTCCTCTGTTCCACCGTGGCCAGCCGCTCCCCGGAGGCATCGAAGGCGGCCTTCACCACGTCGAATTGCTGCAATCCCGACTCGTGGATGTGCTCTTGCTGCACGATGTCCAACTGCACCAAGTAAATAATTGAATGAATGAATGAAAACTTTATTCGAACATTAAAATAACAGAACAAAAACAATAACTCAACAACAAAATAATGTTACATATGTTCGAAAAGGGTTAGTCAGAAGCCAATGCTTATTTTCCCTAACCCTTTATCTTCCTTATTAAATACACAAATGATAACAACAATAGTAATAATATTAATAATAACAGTTATGATATAACAATAGCAACAATAACACAAAGGTAACCATAGTTCTAGACGCACTATTCCCAATCTATCGTATCACTCAAACCCCATTTTCTTCATCTCTGTATTCCACCAGTAATGTTTTTTTGTATTTAAATTTTAACACATGAATAGTTGGACATTGTTTGATCTCGTCTTGTAAATTATTCCAAAGTTTGACTCCACACAGACACACACATACTTTTCCTGGTGGTTCTCACCTTTGGGACTTTGAATTTACGACAGCCCCTTAAGTTATAATTTATGACCCCTGAAAACGTAATTTCTGATACAGCGTCTATTGCAGCACCATCCATTTTGACTTCTAAATCTTGATTTGCCCTGCGATTACCAAAGAATATTACTTTGGTTTTATTTAAGATAATTTATTTATTTATATCCACACTTTAAAGTTAATTAATTCACGATAATTGAAAAGAAATGTGTGTGTGTGGGGGGGAATCCAATGGGAGAGCCACCGATCTAAATGCTCACATTGAAAAGCAGCTTATCTCTTTGGAGGGAATAAAACTGCAAGTGTCCCGGCTTCCCGTTGAGGACCAGGGCTTTGGTGCGAGGGTCCACCATCAAGTCTGTGGTCACACAATCCCCTGCACATAGACAAAAAAAAGAAGTTCATTGGCTTCCAGACAGATATAGATTTCAAAGATTCATTCCAGCTAGGCTGCCACAAATTTCATTTTTGGGCACAACAGCAGCCGCAGCAGAGGGCACCCGCACCCTATCTCGCAGTGCGCCCTGTGTAGTTAAAAACAGAAATAGAACCAGCTACGGGACCGCACCTTTTCACACGGTGCGCCCTATGGTTGTGAAAATACAGTAAGCTGCCATAGAAGACCGTCAAACATCCATTCTAGCTAGTCTTCCACAGGTATAGACACCAGAAATCTATTTAAGATAGGTTGCCATGGAAGCCTATCGATGTCAAAGATCCATTATAGCTCCATTATAGCTCTATTATAGCTAGAAAGCCATAGATGTCAAAAGTCCATTTGAGCAAAGGCTTCAACAGACAGACATTTCATTTCATAAAAGATGTATTTCAGTTAGGTTGCCATGGACAGGTATAGACGTCACAGACAGCTATTGACATTGAATATGCATTCTAGCAAGGTGGCAATTGACACTTATGGACATAAAAGATTCATTCTAACTAGGCTGCCATAGTTGTCAAAGATCCGTTCGAGCTAGGGTGTCAGTGAGTTCCTGAAGTCATAACTCACCTTTGACCAGGCCCTGGATGATGGCTGACACTTTAACGCAGCTCTTGATGATCGTGATTTCTGGGAAAAAAAACAGTACATAATTACTGCTTCGTCTTTTATTTGTTTAGTGTAAATCTAGAGATGTGACCTGCAAACCTAAAAAAAGCAATAAAAGTAGTTTACATTTGGTAATTTTACATGCCGAAAAAAGGAGTTTATTATGATGTGAACTGCTTTTTCCTTCTCTTGCAAAATATAGCCGCAAGGTACAAAACCAGGTTTAAAAGTGGCAGATTAAAGTCTGGAAATCAAGAATCTTTCTCAAAGTTAAATAGTGCCTCTGTTTTTTTTAAATAAAAATATTTAAAATAAATAAAATAATAAAACAACAGAGAATTTTTTTCCCTAGAAATCCCTACTCTCGATTAAAAAGTCAGGAATGTCCTTACCAAATCCTTTTTTTTTTTTTTGCTTTTTATTTTGTCGTTCCTGTAAAATTTACCTAAAATATCAATTCAAGACTTACTCAAAGTAAACGGAATGCTGTTCTTGAACTGTTAAGAATGTGGATGGTTTTGCTCTTTATTGATAGTAACACTCAGAAGTTTTGTCCCAAACTGAAATAATCACTGCAAGTGCTACTATAATAGAGTAATCCAAGTTGGGACACTGAAATTGAGGGTTTTTATTCTCGCCTGAATTTTTATTTTGCAATGAGGGTAGCATGGGCATCTTCTCTGGAAAATAGGTGAGCCGATAGCTTGAAGCCTTACCCGGTCCCAGGTCAAATTTGATCCAAATCTGAAAAACTAAACATTTTACACATTTTTCTTAGTTTTTTTTTAGGCATTTCCAATAGTGGCCGACCGGAGACTACCAGTTTACAGCTCTAAAACCTCTGCAATCATATATTTTACTCTGAGCAAATTTAAGACATTGTGAAAGAGTTGTAAATGTTTGACTTCTCTTTCCAGAAGTCGATTACTGATTTACACACATGCACGTCAAAATCAGAGGGAAAAAATGGATCCCAAGTTGCACTTACGCACATTTATTTTTGGCTCTGATTTGAATTCACCCTCTAAATATACATACATTTATGTTGGAAATGTCCTTGGCTAACCAATGTGTGAATCATCATTGGATTTGGTTACTACTGGTTAAAATATTCACAGCTAAAAGAGTCAGTGTCCGTTTAATGAATACAGGTCATTATAGGCTAATGTGGGCTGTGGATTGTGAAAACAAGCCTGTAATTGGCTGGTGGTGTCAATTCAAAGGGTAGAGGCTAACAGCCATATTGGAAATCATCTGGCGAGTCTGTTTATTTTTAAATGGAGCGAAAAAAAACCATGAAGAATGCTTATAGGCAGATTTTTAAATCCGTACATCTTGAAAAAGCCATCATATCTTGAATCCCAAGAGTTGAAGCTGTCCAATGATACGTGGCGTGACCGATTTCAGTGACTGGTGCCATTGAACAGTCGCGACAATCTTACGGTCCGCCGTCAGATTAAGTATGATATTTGATTATTTCGACTAAGGTGCCATAAAAGAAAATCGCCTTACTGTTATCTCTGTGCGAGGTGACGAAAAGCATGCCGTCGGGTGATACGGTGACGTGCGTGATGGCGGCACCGAGTCGGGGAAGAAAGTCTCGCTGGTTCTGACCGTGTTTCCACTGGACCAGCACTGACTCTTCACCTACACTAAGTAGGTTTGTACCTGGCATCAAAATAATACAATTCTATTTGAAATATCCTGAAACACTTAGTCAACAAAGCAGGTTCACACAATTTTCTATAAAATAAAAAAGTAGGAATGCACTATAATTAATGGGCTGATGACAGCCATACACGACATCACAGTTATTGGCAAACCATGATAATTAGTCACTTGATGCAAGGCTGTAATATTCAATCTGTGGATATTACTTGTTTGCAAGATTGTAGGATTTATGTTCCTTATAGCATAGAAAAAGAGATGCGCAGCCGCGGTATTTATTGACTTAATAAAAGCATTTGATACCATTAATCATAATATACTATTAAAAAAACCTGGAAAGATCAGGCATCAGGGGCGTGGCTTTGTAATGGATTCAGTTATTTGACGGGGAGGAAGCAGTATGTAAAAATGGGAGAGTTGTCATCTGAATACTTGGACATCTGTTGCGGAGTACCACAGGGTTCTATCCTGGGTCCAAAGTTATTTAATTTATATATTAACGATATTTTTAAAGTTTCAAAACGATTGAAAAAAGTAATATTTGCAGACGACAGTAACACTTTCTATTCAAATGATAACTATATCGATTTGGTAACCTGTATTAATCGTGAATTAACTAACCTAAAAGTATGGATGGATAAAAATAAATTATCTTTAAATTTAAATAAAACCAAAGTAATATTCTTTGGTAATCGCAAGGCAAATCAAGATTTAGAAGTAAAAATAGATGGTGCTGCAATAGACACTGTATCAGATATTACGTTTTTAGGGGTCATAATAAACAATCAATTAAGCTGGAAAACACACATACAAACTAAAGTATCTAAATAATTTATAAAGCTACAGGCTTGGAAGCTTTAGCAATTATATAGAATAGTAGCAGAAAAACGTGGTTGTGCCTTTCTACCTTTTAATGAGAGAAAGATAGAGTAATAGAGATAAAGAGAGCGAGAAAGAGAAAAAGAGATAGAGAAAGGGATATAGAGAGAGATAGATATATAGACAGAGATATAGATATATAGAGAAATATAGAGATCTATAGAGAAAGAGATATAAAGAGAGATAGAGGTATAGAGATATATAGAGAGGGATAGAGAGATATAGATAGATATATAGACATAGAGAGATATAGAAATATAGAGAAATATAGAGAAAGAGATATAAAGAGAGATAGAGGTATAGAGATATATAGAGGGATAGAGAGATATAGATAGATATATAGACAGAGAGATATAGAGAGATAGAGAAATATAGAGATATAGAGAGATATAGAGAAAGAGATATAAAGAGAGATAGAGATATATAGAGAGAGATATAGAGAGATAGATAGGGAGAGAGATAGTAGGGAAATTCACACTTCCATTAGTATCCTTTTGTTGTTTAATAACAGGATGGCCTCGGGGTGCTGTGTTGTAGTTTAGCATGCTAATGTGAGTGTATTTTCTCTTTTTTTTCTCGAGGTCAAAAAAATACAAATACATCTGTGTCGGTCTCTGAAAGCGGGGATTAAAAATTCAGTTATCGTGCATCGCTAATACAAAATAAAGAAGTCATGCCTTCGGGAGTGTAGCACAGCGAACTGACGGCACCGTGGTGCCAGTGTAGTGTAGTATGTGTGTACTCCTTCTGGTCCTTGAAGTTTCTCCTAAATAAACACAAAAAAAAAAAAAAACACACAATCTAAATTCACATTTCATAGATTTTGTCCTGCCCGACTTACCATAAGCGGATTTTTCCATCCTGATGTCCTGTAGAAATGACGTCTTCTTTGGGGTGACAGGCGACGCACGTGAAGCTGTTTTTAGCTCCCTTTTTCTTTTCGCGATTCAGGGGAAAACTTTGGAAAACAATTGAGTCACCAAAGGTGGTCTTGACTCACGACACCGTTTCAAAAAGAAACACAAAAACTGTTCTGAAGCTCACCTGAAGACAGTATTTTCCTTGAAGAAATACACACTTAGGTGGAAATCTTTGACTGAAGCGATATATTCTCCCTGTAACAACAAATATTCAGATCAGTGGAGTTCAAACTGCTGCTTGGGCGCAATTTGAGGCCCCGGAACATCATTTCTTGTAGCGTGTACTGAAAATTCTCCATTGAAAACGGTTACATATCCAAAATGCAAATTAAAGTGACAGTGAGTAATAATTCACCATTAAAAGTGGTTGTAGCTTAGAATGGAGCGAGATTGTGTGCATTCGAAGAAGACACCCTACGGAAGGCTGGAGGATCGTACTTGGCAAAATTTAAAAACCTACTTCCATATTTTCTTGTGTGAAATTCAGTTAGCGACAGGACATAAGAGGCTAACAGAAGTGGCTAGAGAAGGAAACAGTAGGGGAAAAAGTGACGTTCGTCACATTAAAAAAATAAGATGTTGTATGTCAAAGAATTTGAAATTTTCTGAGCAATATTTGAGTCAGTTGAATGGAGAAAAACAGACAGGTAGTTGTGTTATTGAACCTTGCAATATTTATTGCACCTCACCAGAAACAGATTTATCAAACACTTGAAGTTCAACAAACATTAACAGCATAATGAAATAAAAATCAGCAGTAAACAATGTAAAGAGAGTTTAAGTAATTACATTTATCTCTCACAACCTGAGGCAACTGGTCAAGTAGACATAGCCTACGATACTTCACAACAAAAATAAATTGTAAAAACTGAATAAATCACAATTTCTAGTCAGACAACTGCTCAGGTATACATATCCTAGTGTACGTCAGTTAGAGACAGGACATAAAAGCTAGTGTGAATCCCTGTTAGCGACAATAAAAGACTGAGCGAGTTGGATAAACCTGGAGCAGCTGAGAAGAGTGAAGAGTTGAGGTTGGCCCGAGGTGGTGTCAGTGGGTAACTTTACCAGCTAGCAAAGAAGCTACTTAAGTTTAACAAAAACTAACAAGCAGAGGCAAGCTTTAACCTACAGCAAAGCGGCTAACATAAGTGGCTAGAGAAGGAAACAGTGGGGAAAAGGCAGAAGCCGCCTAAAACTAAGAACTGATGGGGCCTAAAAAAAAAAAAATCTAACCTGCAAGTAGTATAGCTCGAACCAACCCGAGTCCTAATCCAATTTTGTTTGTGAGGACTCAGGAGGAGGAAGGGTGTGTTTGGGTGACTACTTTGTGTGCCTGAAGAGGGATGGGTGCCATCAGGCTGTACTTGCCCAAGATAGACCACAGGAAATGGTGCCCTTACAACCCTAGTGGTTCAGGTATCTTAACAACCCACCCACCCCACTACATAAAAAGATTTCAACTCGTATTTCTAGAGCAGAAAAGAAGGGCAAGAATGTAACTTTGATAAGAAGTAGGACCAAGTCTGGGTTCAGGACCAAAACTGGTTTGAGCCCAAAACAGGGACCCAGAACTCAGTGAGGTTTGCCTACACGACCAGCTGTGGAAGGCGAGTGATACTGAGGGACATAGCAGGAGTCGCTAACAATAGCAGTGAGCCATAGTATCCAGCAAAATGACTAGAGAAGGAAACTGTGTGTGTGCGTGTGTTGAAGATGCCGTTCTCACATGTAGGGTTCAGTGTGGTAAGTGGCCTTAAAAAAAATAAATAAAAAAAAAGAACCACTGGAAGAAGCTACCATGTTGCATATTTTCATTGCATGTTGCCAGCTCGACCACTGGAACAAGTAAAATGGTCATTTGGGCTTCCGTAGAAGGAAGATGGCAGACTATTCTAATTTTTATATTTGGTGTGATAGAATTCTAAAATGATTGTGAGATGCATGCTTATCATTTAAATCGGTAGTGTTATTTAAAATGAATACAAGATTTTTATAACACAAAGGGTTGCAATATATTACACACTGGGAATTGAATTATTAGCAATTTTGGACAAATGCAAAGATTCTATTGGATGCCAGTTCGTTGTTTCGACTATTACATCATTGTCGCTATCGGCCAATCATGTTGCTGTTCTTTGATTTCCTCACCCAATCTCATCTCAGTAGCTACACCGCTTGTACTCAGTAGGGTCGCGGGGGTGCTGGAGCCCATCCTAGCAATCATCGGGCAGTGGGCAGGGGACACCCTGAACTGGTTGCCAGCCAATCGCAGGGCACACGGGGACAGACAACTCGCTCGCTCATTCACACCTAGGGACAATTTGGACCGGCCAATTCACCTGAAATGCATGTTTTTGGAATGTGGGAGGAAACCGGAGTGCCCGGAGGAAACCCACGCAAGCACGGGGAGAACATACAAACTCCGCACAGGAAATCTGGAGCTGGATTTGAACCCACGCAGAAGGTTCCCAAACATTATTTTTATAACCTTGTCGATTCAATGAACGGGGGAGGTCGGTGGTTCGCGCCCCGGCCGAGTCATTCCTAAGACTTAAAAAGTGGTCGGCGGCGCCCTCTGTTGGCTGCGGCTGCATCGGCTCGCTACAACGGGCCAGGTGCAATCGACATTTCGTTCTGTGTACATTGTTACACAGAATGACAATACAAGGAAATTATTATTATTATTATTATTATTTTCCTATCTGAAAGCTTCTCTCCTTGATCTCCTTACAAGCTCGAAATCCATTGATGTCTTCTCTCCTCATTTTGAGAGTCTACTGAATTTCTAACTTAACATGTATGCTTTTAAACAACACAAACTAAAGAAATAAAATAGAAAATAGCCGCTTGTATCCATCAACTATTTAAAGTAGCAATTGTTCGGACAGTCTCGGTTTTACACAATAAAACAAAGACTCCATTGACACACTTGGAAACGCTTTTACACCGTTAAAAAAAAGAAGAAAAAAAAAAGAGGGGAAAAAAAACTCTGAGAAAGCGCCTACGCACCCCTCTGCCAATGGCAATGGATTCCGGACTGGTGCTGACATCTGGGAGAACGGCCAAAAGTTCCAGGCCGTAGACTTTTTGTTCTCCGCTCTGCGGCAGTTCCATAGCCACCAGCTCGAAAAGCTCTACACACACACACACAAATTGTAACCTTTTACCTCGTTACCTCTTTCACAAAAAGGAAAAAAAAGCACACTTAGTATAACTGATTGTTCTTTGGCACCACCTAGCGGGGACAGAGTGGTAAATACCCAAATATACATTTAAGATACAGCAGACTAGAGGTAAGATCGGGCCCAAAAAAAGCACCCGAGCCCGACGCAGGCCCGAGGGGTAATAAACCCGACCCGGACCGAGCCCGACTAATTAACTGGATTTGCTGGCCCGGCCCGAGGGGCCCGAAATTACATATTTTATTTATAAGGAGGGGTGATTTATGATAACAAATTAAACTCTGCCTTTTGTTACAACATCTAGGCCTAAGTTAAATAAAACTGTATAAACATTTACATCTTTTATATTTCTGTGTCTGCACTGCAGATGTCACATTAAGCGACAATCTGTCATTGACGGGTTTTTTTTCGAGGTAGCGAAAACATTTAAGGGCGTCCGTCATTTTGACGACTTGATCATTACTCTGACGTTCATTACTTTTGCCAGGACAGCTTTTTAAATGTCTGATCAGCGTCGAGGTCCCAGTCTTTTTGCTATCGTATGCGAGCAAATTGCCACATTGACACTCAGCGAAGCCAACGCAAGTCTGTGTATCATTTTCTAATATCAATTTGAAATTGCTCCACACTTGACTCTTACCAGAGTGCGTTTTCCTCGTCAGTTCTCCTCTTTTGAGTTTATCCTTAACTTCTTGTTGGTCCGACTCCATATCGGGGATACCAGGCCAAAATCACGCGAATTTGCGGAGGGGAAGATTATTAAGAGGACAGCATTCACGTCACGTCACGTGCACAGAGCATGCTCTGGCTCCGTTAAAAGCAATTACAGCTCCTTCTCCGTTTTATCCAAATTATTTATTTTATAACAAGTATTCCTTGGTCTAGTATCCATACATAGTTTAAGTATATATTTTTAATGAACATTTAACACATTATGAATTAATTTAAAAAAAAAAAAAAAAAAAAAAAAAAAGCAGGACCGAACCCGACCCGACCCGACCGTATGACTGACATTTCAGGCCCGACCCGGCCCGAAATTGCCTCGGGTTCGGGTTCGGGCTCGGGCCATAAATCTTAGCTCTACAGCAGACCAATGTTCCTGGTAATTTTCCAGGGGTCTGAGCGTTCACACAAAGTCGGTGAGCAACGCTTGAAACGACAGTGAGCAACGGCAATCCCGAGTGTGGCAACTTAGTCATGATCAAACACGTCCAAAACTTGACATCAAGTTAGATTTTGCTGAGTTTCCGGCAATGCAAAATTATTTTTCACTTTTGAATGAATTCACAAATGTACTATTGCAAATGGCCTCGAAACGTCATTTGTTTTTACAATTCTTTCACAAGATTTCCATTTCTTTTTTTTCCTGGTATATTTTCTCGCATAATACGAACATTTTGGAGGCTTATTGAGTCGGTTGCAAGATACAGAACTGTATTTAATCACATGTTTGAGTGGAAGTACAATGTTGGCAACAAGATTCACTATATATTTCTATATTTTTTTAAAATTCATTTAAAAAAAAAATCTCATTGTGTTTATGTTTTATAGCTGTTACTTTTTTTCTTTTTGTTCTCTATTTACTTTTTTCCTTTCTTTCTTTTCTTTTTTTCTGGCTTTTTTCTGAATTTTTCCTTCTTTTTTCTCTTCCTCTTGTTTTGTTTTTTTCTCAGCTTTTCACTCCTTTTTCATTTTGGTATTTTTTTTCTTTTTTGTTCTATTCCCCTATTCCTTTAACTCATTTTGTGCATAATTTTACATAATATTTGGTCATATAGGGATAAAAGAAGCAAAAACGACCTAAAGAGCTGTTTAGGACCCGAAAGAGCCGGTTCCTTTTAGTGAGCCGAGCCGAAGAAGCCGGTTCTCGAAAGACTCTACTGACTTTACTTAACTTTGTTCTACTTCGACCTTGACTTCAAAATACCGCATTTAGAACACAGCGTCAGGGGAACCCGTGTATTTTTACCTTAATGCACTGTAACTTTGACTTAATTCGCTTCTTAATTAGCAATTTGGAGCCCTGATTTTTGTGAGCTGGCTAGATTTTCATGTGCGCGGAAAAGCTCTGGGTGGTGCGCAATTGCGCACACACGCAGCTTAGAGGGAACTTTGCGCTGGCTAGTTTTTCTTGTGCGCTGAGAATGTGCGGGCAGTGCGCGATTGCGCACAGCCTAGAGGGAACATTGCATCAGACCCCTGGAACACCAAGTTAATCCATTCTGAGGTAGGATCACAAAGTAATACTTCTGTAGAGCAGGGGCATAGTGGCTAACATGAGTGGCTAGAGAAAGAAACAGTGGAGAAAAAAAACGTCAAAGATAACAAGCACCGGATTCCAATGTATTTGAACCCCCAATAACCTTTATAAAAATATTATAAGACGGAAATTATTTTGCTTAGGCTTAAAACACATTCCTCTTCAACAGCTTGTGTATGATATTGACCTCAGGAAGCTGTCAATTGTACCGTGTTATTACCTATGTTTGATATTGATATCTGTGCATGGTCTGCTCATTCTGAAGTTTTGTTTCTTTCCTTGCCCTGATGTAAGTTTTAGATCAGGGTCTTATATTACATGATTCAACTTGACTTGATGGGGGATTAAAAATGAACACTTTCACTTGGGATTGCCATACCCTTAGAAGACTCCCTTTAATTGCCTCACTGTTTTTAATAATAGTCTCATTTGTCTACTGGGCATACAACTTAACAAGAGTGCGCCTTCTTCTTTCTTGATAATGGCAGGCTTTGTCTCCATGGTTTTCATGTTTTTGCTTCTCCCTTTAGCATCACTGTAGGTCATTGTACCCATACCTTATAAATGGAGAACAAAAAATGGACGACTTGCCAAAGTTTTCACAAAGCACTCGAGATTCTGATCTGAAGCAAGAGAGATAGGCATTCTAGGAAATAGTTCAGCCAAAACCATATTGGGCACGTTAATTTAATATGTTTATTATTTAATGTTACTCACTACTTCTTCCAGATAGTAACTGAAATAAAAACAGAATTACTCTACAAGTAATAAATTACCAGGGAAAGTAACTATTTCTGTTGGATTAAAATAAAATAGTTGTATGTCAAAGAATTTGAAATTTTCTGAGCAATATTTGAGTCAGTTGAATGGAGAAGGACAGGTAGTTGTGTTATGGAACGTTGTAATATTTATGGCACCTCACCAAAAACAGATTTATCCTACACTTGGAAGTTCAACCAACATAAGCAGCATAATTAAATAAAAACAGCAGTAAACAATAATAAAGTGAGTTTAATAAATTAAATGTATCTCTCACAACCTGAGACAACTGGTCAAGTAGACATAGCCTACTATACTTCATGTATTTTTGTTTAAAAATTGTAACTTTATGAATCGCTAGTTCTAGTCAGACAACTGCTCAAGTAGACATATGCTGGTATACCTCAAGTATTTTTACGCAGCCCAAGGAAAACGGTGCAACAATATAAAGTGTGTTCAACACTGCAGTGTAAAATAAATAAAACTTTTACAAACTGGTCAAGTAGAAATAAGCAACTGAACTTCAAATATTTTGTTCACAACTAAAGTCAACAGTAAGACAATATAAAGTGACTATCCAATCCCTCTCTCTTCCCGTCTCACTCCCTCCCTTCTCTCCTTCGATCTGTATCCTCCACCTCTCTCTATCTCTGTCTGTCTATGATAGCTGACAAGACTTCTCTCAATGAGGAGAAAGCTGGAGTTTTGGAGCAAGTAGTGTTTAAAGACACAGGAACCGCTGAAAAAGGATCCTACAGTAGTTTCCCCAAATGAGATGTTAAGTATTGTGAATTTTATAGGGCTCTTACTCTAGGACTTTATTGTGAGACGTCAGCACGCACGCACCGCATTAGTTTGTGTTATTTGTATATGGCTGCCGTGTTAGTCAAGTCAAGTCATGTTTATTTGTATAGCCCTTTATCAAAGGGCTGCACAGACCACAGATGATTGCAAACCAGACTATTATGACACCATCCCCTGATCTAAAACCTACATGAGGGCAAGGAAAAACTCAAAACCTCAACATGAGGAAAAGCTTGAATGAGAGCCGTGTGAACAAAAAGACAGCACACTCTGTCATAGACTTATGTCAACAACATGCTGATTTGTACCAAACTGTCAGTAACACTGGCTTTCTAACGTAGGAAAAAAATAAATTAGATTATCCTGTTAGTGAAAAAAATGTTACACAAGAGCCTCATCTATAACAATGATGCTCATAAATACCAACACAGGTATCTTAGAAACCAAATGCGCGCAAAGACTGCAAAGTTTGAATTTTTAGGGTAGTTTTTTGTAGTTTTACCGTACAAAAAACAATTTGTTGATGTCGTACAGTGAGGAAAATGCCATAAAGAGGGGCACAAAAAACTTCTTTTCCCACACCTTAAAGTGAAAACGTCGAAAGGCAGGGGCATCGCATCCCGGGGTCTACTGTATACAGTGGAACCTCGGTTTTCGAACGCCTCTCAGTTCGAACAAATCGGTGTTCGACCAAAAATTTCGAGAAATTCTTGCTTTGCTGTTCTGTCAAAAAGTCGGAGTTCGAACGCCGGTACGCTAGGGTGCGATGCTTTACGGCGTACGGGTGTTTTAGCCCCTAATTATGCCTCCGAAGAAGGTCGGTGCAAGCAGGACAGGTGAAAAAAGACAAGTTGTTCGTCCAACTATTGCCTTTAAGAAAGACATAATAATAAATATGAAATAAATATGAAAGAGGTGTATGAATTTCCGATCTTGCTAGTGAATACAGCATGGCTAAATCTACGATCAGTACGATACTAAAGAATAAGGAGGCTGTGAAATCGAGTGATGCGGCTAAGAAAGTTGGCGCTATAAGCAAGCAACTGCCGCAAGTTTTGGAAGAGGTTGAAAAACTTTTGAGGATTTTTCTCTCCCCACCGTCCACCACAGAGGTAAGAAATCCTATTCATAATCCTTTTTTTAAATTTTTACACGTTTATATTAGCGTAATCTTCCGAAGATTACGCTAACGCGAACGTACGATTAGCCTGGGTTAGCTTCATGTTTACGTTCATGGTAAACATTCAGGGTGTTGGAACGGATTAAAACGATTTTACATTACTTTTAATGGGAAAAACGATTTCGGTTATTGAACAAATCAGTTTTCGAACAGGGTTCTGGAACGGATTATGGTCGAGAACCGAGGTTCCACTGTATTCTTTGATTATTTTTTGTTATTGTTGTAAAAGAAATCTAGTGAATATCATGACATGTTGCCTACCGACTCTTTTATCCGGAATAACAATGAAGACGACTCCTTGGTGATGTTCCGAGGCATAAATGGCGTGGATTGGATGTCCCACAAAGTAAGACTAGGAGAGATCAGAAATGATTCGGAGTTGAAAGAATGTCATCTAAAACATACAACGTATGGGTCCATTTCAGAGTACGTCCTTTAGAAGTGTGCTCCCCAAAAATGGACTAATAAAAATACTTAATTACCTTAATGAGGATTCCATCTGCAAAGTCCCAAAGCCGGACAGTGCCATCTTTAGAGCTTGAATACACCTGCAACAAAAACGTAGTTACACTGCAAGGGAATTTATGGTTTAAATGTGCTTTTTATACTCATACCTTTATATACTCTTATCTTTTTATTGCTCATTTATTATACTTGCACGCCATCTAGCGACCAACATTATAAACTGCATTTAAACATGCGAGTCCTGTCTAAACCAATCAGATTCTTTCATGAATTTATGTGATCTCGCTTAGGCCAATCAGATGTGTTGTTTCATTCTTGTGTTTTCCAATAAATGAGCCCCTAGCCATAGGCAGAGCGTGTTTTTTCCTCCCCGAGCAGATTCTGGAAGCACCCTCTGATGGAAGGGTTGTCAAAAACCTAAATCTCCGACTCAGAGTGTGTTATTTTCCTTATTCTACTACAATCTCAAGTTTTAAACTTGACAACTCAACTCTGAAAAATAATTAGGGATGCATGATAACTGTTTTCCTACTCTTACGATTATTTAAAATCCTGCTCCTGGGGACTTTTACAATTACTGATATTTTTTTTATTAAAACAGGATGTTATATTGAGAAAAATAAAATAAAAACACATTAACATAGTGGACTGTTTTTGCCCTAGTCACTTTAAGCACGTAGCAGCTACCTGAGCTATACATAATCAATCAAAATGTAATAAATTGTTGAAATATATAATGTACTACACTTTAGAGGGCAGTCATTCTCTACCTACCCTCAGCATGTTTTTCATACCTTACGAAATATTTTTCTTGCCACTATCCTTCAACCAAGCAAGGCAGTTTAGGTTGAAAACCAAAATATAAGAAATGTATTGAAAGAAAATCTGCAAATAATAGAAGTACTGAAACGTGCTAAAAAATACTGCAAAGAATAAAGCAGTTAAAAGTACTATAAAGAATGTAAAACCACCCAAAAAAATACTAAAAAGTATAAAAATTATGCTAAAAGGTATTAAACAGTTCTGCTAACAATGAAAAGAATAACAGTGCAATTTAAGGTACTGAAAAAAAACTGTAAACAACTAAAAGTAAGAAAATGTAGTGAAAAGTACAAAGAATACGATAAACTACAAAAAAAGTATGAAGGAACTATAATAACCTGCAGGTGATTGGAAGGGTTGAGCAGCACCCCAGTAACCAGATCAGTGTGACCCTGCAAGTCACGAATGCATTCTTCGGTAGACGTGCTGTACACCTTCACGCATTCTCCAGAGGGGCACAGGAGGAACCTGTGGGGAAACACAGGTAGAGATTTATTGGAGTTTGGTGCTACCATTTGCCAAATGGTTGAGTCCACTGATGAGGTTATATGGTGAAGACCAGGGATAATGGAGCAAATCTGTGATCACACACTACCCAACAAAATAAAGTAGACCAAAGATTTACATCACCCCTACCTTAAGACGTTTTCACATTACGATGTGTAATACTATGTTTTCGAAACGGCATTTTCCCCATTATTTGTCATCCACAACAAAGTATTTTGCAAGAGCAAGAAACGTGTACAATTTAAAGTCTGCCTCATCGGAAAAAATCCGCTTTTCTCACACCAGACCAAGGCCACTTTCATATGTGGTCTCATCTTTTAGAATGTGAATGCTGGGTGAAATGTCGAGATGCCTTTCTGCGGACTGTGCATTATCGAAAAGCGGCAGGTCTCACTATTCTGCCTTCAACCAGACGGGAGGAAATCAACAACCACGGCCGACGAAACCACGGTGTGCCATTAAATCACACGTTCATGGAAGATGAACACTTGTAACATCACATCACGGATTCACAACATGTCGCTCGAGTTCATTCTTAATGCGATAGTGTCCTCTAGTCTAGTGCATATAAGTCAAACTCACGGCATCCGGCAATTGTATATACAACTATATCCAGCCTGTGAAATCATTTTATATACTTCTACTATAATGGCCCAGCTCTATGGAACCCTGAGAACTCTCAGACTATAGATACCACAATGCAGCGCTTCAGTTGCTGACAAGACTTCCTGGAAATGTTCCCGCATCAATCGAGTTAGCTGTAGCCTGACGAGCGCAGCCACTTTAAGATTCAGATTCAGATATACTTTATTGTCATTCTTGTACACGCGTATACAGAACGAAATGTCGATACATCTGACCCACACAGTTTCCTTGAATGTACAGATATAAATAAAATGTTGTATTGAGTTGGAGTATTGAAGTACGAATAATATACTAAATAATTATAGCTATGTATAGTATTATACAGTAGTGCAAAGAGTGCAAGAGGAGCAGCTAACCAGATGTGCAAAATGGGCTGTCAGGTAAACAAGTCACTATACAATAACAATAACACTGGAGTACGATAGTGCAGAGGAGAACAGATGTGCAAAGGAGTCTCAGGAAGCAGAGACGGGACGCCCGGGAACGAGCTTTTATCGATCACATTGTAACGATGGGCTAAACGGAGAAAAGCAGGGTGACGTTTCTGTTGCTGTGAATTACACGGATGCTTAACCCTCACAATGGCCGGGCAAAGAGTAGAATCGGAAAACGGAGCCTTTCAAAACCGATCAGAGGTAGAATATCTGTTTACTGACTTTGCAGGTAAACCCGTATGTCTTCTTTGTGGAGCTAATGTGGTCGCAATTAAGGAATTTAATGCAAAACGGCACTACATGACAAAACATCATAGTCAGCTGAAAAAACTGAATGCAGAGCAGAAGATACAATAGGTTAAAAAGAATATGAGGATACACAAAATCCCAATGTGAAAAGCACAAATTTTATTTATATTCCCATTGTTTTCCCCTTTTGAAGTTGTATTGTTTTGACGGAGAATATTGTTAATGGAAAACAAAGTTTAAGTTTGGATGTAAAGCACAAACTGTATTTATATTTTCATTATTTGTTTAGTTTTTGAGTTTTTCCTTGCCCTCGTGTAGGTTTCAGATCAGGGGATGGTGTAATAGTCTGTGGTTTGCAATAATCTTTGGTCTGTGCAGCCCTTTGAGACTCTTTGTGATTAAGGGCTACAAATAAATATGACTTGACTAGTTTGATTTATTTTAGGTTTTACTCTAATGGTAGAAAACAATATAGGATTTACATTAAAATCCCACCACACGGATAGCATTCAATGGGGGAAAGCAAGTTTTTGGATTGAATTAATATTTAGGGGGACAACGCTCCACTATTAACATCCATGAGTACTTCCGCAAATATGAGTGCATTATGATTGACGTCACGTGTCCTCTTCTGCAAATGCGTGACCCTTGTGGCGTTCACACAGGAAGATCAAGTCTCATTCAAGTCTCAGACAAGTCAAGATAAGTTGGAAATGTCAACACGTTCACGAAAACATCAGATAACACCCCAAAAAAATCGGAATTTAGGTTAATCTCTGCAGTGTGAACCTGAAGATGCCTGTGTGCTATTGGTAGGCTTCATATAACATGCAGGTCTGCAACTGGCTTGTATCACTGGATCATGAATATGCTGATTTGTTATTGGCTGAATTACCTCCAACAATGCCTTTCTATTCAATTCAAAATCACTTACAAAAACTTTAAGGGTCTCACGGCTTGCAGTTATGCTAAAAGGAAGAAGCAATAATGTAGGCATAGAAACAAAGCTTGCCATGATCAATAAAAAGAAAGCAACCGAATTGCTAACCTTAGTGTTATATGTACACTTTTAACATTTTTACCTGGGATACCGGAATGCGTTAGATATTACCATAGGTTTCTAACCGCCGCCATACATTTCCATCTATTGATCCACATCTCATAACGGATTTGTGTCGTATTCCTGGGATCAATCGGATTTTAATGTTCCAAAACAAAGTTTAGTGGGAACATAGTTAATGCCACTGACTTACGGTCTACGAATTGGTCATTCATGCAAATGAGATCATGACTTTTAATGTAATCAAACACTTATTGTTGTTTGTGTTCTACATGAGATCCCCAAACTAAGCTAGCTGGCTAGCATCAGGGCTATACCGCAAATGAGTTGACAAACGCAAAAGTTGTTCAACTTCCCGTGTGGAGCAGTTAAACACACAAAATAAATCAAAAATGCACTTACTTGGAATCACGCGTGATCACCGGGGCTCGAAAGTTGATTTTACACCCTCCGCGTCTAACCACGCGGACATCAGCGTGTTCCACCATGTTTTCGTTTGAAGTTCAACTTTGACCCCGTCAACTATGGAAGAAGACAAGGGACAAAATTGACACAAAAACAAAATACAGTACAATACTGTATTTTATGCTGTATACCATAATTTGTCATAGGATTAATTAATTAACATATGTTTGAACTACATATATTTGGTGCCACGCAAACGTAAGTTCAGACCATAATTTTACCTTGTGATTTCAGGCCCAAAATTCAATCTCTAAATTAAATCTCTTTAGTAACAATTGGTGGATATGGGTGGGCGAAAATATTATATCAGCATACAGAAAAAACAAGCGTCTTGTGTCAACAATGTAACAACATTTAGAAAAAAATAAATACAATAAAAGTAGCTTTTGAGGGGGAGCAAGAAACGTCTTCTCTATCACTTCCGCCAAACAGCGGAAGTGACGCTCCCACCCCGGAAGCGACTTCGCAGGTGCTAGCCGTCGTCATGGTGCCAGTTGCTTTCCGTGTCATTCAGCGGCTTTCCTGCACGTCAACCCGGCGCCGGGTGCAGTCGAGCCGGCAACATGACAACTGACAAGCGGCTGGCGAAAATATGCAACTTGTCAAGAAAGTGGGGAAGAGCCATGAAGTTTGCCACGCTACTCTTTTATGGCTTCGGTATCGGGCTGGTGGCTCTCGGCCTGAGAGAGTGGCTTACTGGCTTCGAGGAGAACCGATGCAGTATGACCTTTATGTACCAGTATCCTGAATACCGGGTAGGTAATTAACTTTTACTAACGATTACTAAAGCTACTAGTCAAAGTCATGAGTCAATTATGTAGGGGGATTTTGAACATTTACGTGTAAACAACAACAGGCCGCCATTCCATGTCTTCCAATTAATAAATCATAATAAATTGTAATAAACCATCTCCTGGAAACTCCATAGTAAAGCAATAGATATTGTTATAAAAATATCCTTAATCTTCTATTTAATATTCTTTTTGTACCTCATTTTTCTCTTAAGTCTTTATTGCATGTGTATCCTAGAGTGCCTTGTCTTATCTCGTTGTAATCAATGTTATGTAATTTCGCATCTCATTAGCTGCACCGCTTATCCTCAGTAGGATCGCGGGGGTGCTGGAGCCCATCCAAGCAATCATCAGGCAGTGGGAAGGGGACACCCTGAATTTGTTGCCAGCCAATCGCAGGGCACACAGGGACAGACAACTTGCTCGCTCATTCACACCTAAGGACAATTTTGACCAGCCAATTAACCTGACATGCATGTTTTTGGGATGTGGGAGGAAACTGGAGTGCCCAGAGGAAACCCACGCAAGCACGGGGAGAACATACAAACTCCGCACAGGAAGTCCGGTAGCTGGATTTGAACCCACACAGGAGGTTTCCAAGACCTTAGAACTGTGCCTGCACACGCGCTAACCACTGCGCCGCCGCGCTGCCCATTATGTAATTTAATCATTGAAAATTAAGACTATTCTAAAACACACCAAAAAAAATAGAATTTTGTCATACATTTAGGGGGAAAATGGGTCATCCCCGTTTGTCTTCTGCTACAACCCGTTTTTTGACCCCGACCACGTTTAATCTCCCGTCCCGACAAACGACCCGTTTTTTGACCCCGACCACGTTCTGATCTCCCGTCCCGGCTAACGACCTGTTTTTCCTTCTAACTACGCTACGATCTCCCGCTCCGGAAGATCTATTTCCGCTTTCGGAACACGCTTTGATCCCGTGAGCTGCTTGCTTCCCGCGGCCGGCGAGCACTGGATCGCTGGCACTGCCTTTCCTCTATAATTCAATAAAATTGTGAGTGACGTTACGCATCTGGGTCCTACTTCTGTTCTGGTCGTGACAGTAATACTAAATGCATAAAAAGAAGCCTTACATTTTCTGTATATTAAATGAAAAAAAACTTATCTTATGTAGTAGCCAACAAAAGTTAGTATAATTTTTGAATATTTAAACTTGTTTCCCTTCATATTTTGAAGGGGTTTATGTCATTTGCAGTCCCTTCTCAGGGTTTCTTCATTTTCCTCATGTTGAGGTTTTTGAGTTTTTCCTTGCCCTCGTGTAGGTTTTAGATCAGGGGATGGTGTTATAATAGTCTCTAGTCTGTACAGCCCCTTGAAACTCCTTGTGATTAAGGGCTATTCAAATAAACATAACATAACTTCCATTGGAAAAAAATGTAGTGAGCTAATTCGGAATGAAAAAAGATTACAAGCTGTGTTTTCATAGCCATAAAGCACCATGCCATTTTAATTAGAATTAGAATTGAAGATAAAAAGAAGAATCTTAGGAAAGTTTGTCAGTATTTGCAAGGTTTTGGTTGTAGACTTTCCCACAAGCTTAGAAAGATAAGCGGTATAGAAAATGTATGGTTGTAGACTGGCCTAAATTATATCTATTAGAGCAGTGTTTTTCCAGCCTTTTTGAACCAAGGTACACTTTTATTTATAAAAAAGTTCGAGGCACACCGTCTGTTGAAAATGTTTGAAAATGAAGTTATCTCAAATATTTCACTACCTCATATGCAGAGAATTAGTATATAAAAAGATGAAAATAATACTTGAAAAAGAACGATCTGCTTTATTTATGTTTTTATTTTTTACAGTGCAATCTTAAACCACTTAGTTAAACAAATTATGTTATTAAATGTACTGTGCTACCGCATGAGCAGATAATTAGTAAATTAAAAAATATATAAAAATCTACTGTCACCTACTGATATGGATGACTATTTCAGTTCCTCATCTGAAGAGTGCAAAAATACTGAATAATGGCCTGATTTTTGGGAAAGATAAAATTGGGCAAATTCCAGCGGCACACTAGATAAGGTCTCATGGCACACTAGGGTGCCCCGGCACACTGGTTGAAAAACACTGTATTTGAGGACATTAGCAGCCACATGCAATTATAAGTATTACCTCCTAAGATCCTTGAAAAGTCTTTTAAAAATAAGGCCTAAATTGGCATTAAAATGTCTTCAATTCCATTTTCGAAAGACCTAAAAATGTAAGCACCTAGATTTAGTAGAATTTATCAATCGTCCACATCCAAGCATGTGTTTTTATGATGCTACAAATTGGTCATGAATAAAGCACAGTTATGTTTTTCCACTGAAGCAAAAAGTCATTTTTTTATGCATCATGATAAAAAAAAGCTTTCTGAATGTAGCAGAAAACTGCTACATTCAGAAAGCTTTTTCAGAAATGGTTTTTCAAATTAGTAGTCATCTGACTGAGGATCCATAAAGTACTGTAAACATTCTTTTTTTTTTTTTTTACAATGGTTTTTGCTTTATTTGTTTCAAGTCATGTTTATTTGTGACGCCCTTAATCACAAGGAGTCTCAAGGGCTGTACAGACCACAGATTATTGCAAACCACAGACAATTATGACACATCCCCTGATCTAAAACCGAAATGAGGGCAAGGATAAACTCAAAACCTCAACATGAGGAAAATGAAAAAACCATGAGAAGGGACCGCTCATGAGGTAGTCCCCCTTTCACGATGACCAGGCCAAAATGGATGTTGCAATAACATTTCAATTGTGTTTTGATTTCTTCGCTGACTCAGTCTTAAAAAATTTTTTCAAAGGCAATGAAAAATATTGAATTTAATTTGTAGGAACCCTGATAAATGTACATCAAACAAGAAGCCTGGGTCTCAATGAACACGTCAAAGCTGTGTTTTCATAGCAATGAAGCCCCCTCACATTTGTGCAAAAGATCTAGAATTGGCACATTAACCTACTATGTATTCAAGGATATAAACAGGATTTTTATGCCGGGATTGTGTTAGATCCAAGTTCACCAACATGCCAGGTAGCAAAATCCATATTAATATTTTCGTCTTTATTCTTATTTTTGCACAATTATGCTGCTAGCAAATCTTTGACTTGTCTTTCAGTAAATGATCATTACTCCCAAATTAAGAAAATTAAACAAATTATCTATGATAATCACGTATACAAGGCAGATGAATTATTGGTTGCCTAAGACCATTTTAACCTAATTATTAATAATTATAACCCGGTCATGACATAACATAGTAATACGATAAGTTGCTATATCAAACTGGTTCTCCTTTGCTCTAACCAGTAACAAAAAAGTAGCCCCCAGCTTTAAAAAGGTTGGTGACCTACATTTTAAACTGCGACCAACGGTGACAAGAAACTTGATCACTCATGAACTTTGGCATTTAATTTCTTTTATCAAGGAGAACAACTTTTCTTCTCCAAAAAACAAAAAAAAAACTTGTCAAGCTAGTTTGGTTGGAGTTTTTCTTGTTAAGTAACTGCACTCTCTCTGGTTCTTCTTTCAGGTGTCGCGTGACAAGAAAAACAAGTAAAATAGCATTCATTAGTAAAGTGCAATCAACTTTAGGTCATGGTGAAGCTTCAGTTTTCAGAAATCTAACGCATAGCTTGCTTTAAGAAAACAACGACTTTCCAGTTTGCATTAAAACCCACCATTACATTTAAAAGGTGCATTATTCATAAACAAGCTAATACTTATTTTTTCAGCACTTCAAAGTAAAGTTTGTCACAAGTAGTGCCATCCAGTGGTAAAATAAAATATTGCAACCATTTGAAGTACTGTAATCCCTCGCTACTTCGCTCTTTGTACTTTGCGATCTCAATGTGTCACAGGGTCCATTATCCTGATCGCAAATTCCGCCGAACAGTGGCTTCTAAAGCTCTTTTTTTGCTGTTTTGTCCACTCAAAAATGTACTGCTCTTGTGCAATTGCGATACATTATCCTTAATCACATCTAGCTGCAACAAGGACCAGATAAAGCAGACTTTTGTCTGGATTGGCAGCTCTTCTCCTGAACTGCACTCACGTGGCTGCAATCCATTATCCCCAATCCTATATTGGTGCGAGCAGGGACAAAAAGCACTTTTGGCCCATCTAGTATGAAATGCACGTTCGCGGCCATGATCCATTATCCCAGGTCGACCATTACAAAGACCAGGGGCTGGCAGAGCACTTATTTTTTCGATTCAGGCCTTTAAAGCTTGCCATTGTGGCCAGCCTAAAATTAACTGCATTGTTTTGGCCGTGGTCCTCTATCCTCAGTCAACTCTTGCTGAGAGCATATTTGTTTCATGCGTGGCTTCTCTTTTTTTCCATTCTTTTCGCCTAAAACAAACTGCATCTATGCAGCTGTGATCCGTTATCCCTAGGTGTCTATTCTTGCGAGTGGGGACTTGTAGACCGTATATCAAAAACGAAATGCTATATCCTTGGGGAGGTCCCCATCAAATGCAATAAACAAGGGATTACAGTAATTGAGTATCCGTTCCCCAATTGATGCTGCCAAATAATGTACACTGTCCTCTTAAATTTTAAAGCGATGGGATTGCAATTCAAATGACAAAGGAACAAAAAATTTGTCTAAAATACTGTAGTATGACTTTAGTGATGCACAACTTTGCTGTTTTATGTTTTTCAGCCTGTGCCATTAAGTCGCCATGTGAGCAGATTGTACCCGACCTACGGCCTTTATCTTTACGGCGAGGGCGAATATGCTCAGGAGACCCGAGAGCTTCAGCTCTCTGGCGCCCCCGTTGTCTTCCTGCATGGAAATGCTGGAAGCTACAAGCAAGGTAAGAGCTGTCATTGATCCGTTTCAACTTGACTCCATCTCCAGGCTCGAAGGGATGTTTACAGAGTTGACATTTTGTTATCGTCTATGGGAAGTGCGTTCCCTGGGCTCGGTGGCCTTGAGGAAGGCAGAAAATGTCGAGGGCGGTCTTCATTTCAACGTGTTCAGCGTGGACTTCAACAAAGAACTGGTGGCCCTGTATGGAGGCAGTTTACGGAAGCAAACACAGTTCCTGCACGAGAGCATCAAGGCCATCCTGAGGCTTTACAAGGTGGTGCTTGAATCCCTTACATTTTTCCTGTGTTTTTATTTTAGCATCATGGTTGAAATAAAGTAGGCAAAGACCGTGATTTATAGTAACAATGTAACTTTTAACCACAAGGAAAAAGGAGACACTGATAACCATAAAGATAATGGTTAGCGGTGAGCCGAAGCCTGCATCCAAGTGGATAACATGAGTGGCTAGAAAAGGAAACAGTGGAACAAAAAATGAATATGACAACACCAGGTCCATGAATCAGAGAACTCGGCTGCAGGAGGCGAGTGATACTGAAGGAACAAGCAATATTATTATTTACACAATAATATTATTCACACAAAACAGCAAACTATAAATAGTGTAGCTGGCGGCAAACCAGAGTATGCAACCAAAATGGTAACGTGAGTGGCTAGAGAAGGAAATGAAAAAAAAGTTGAAGGTGACAGGGGGCAGATGCCCTAATCTCGGGAATAAGCTGAAGACGCGACTCTGAAGGACCAAGCAAGCTTTATCTACACAAATCAGCCAGCAATAAATATGACGGCTACTGGCAAGCCATAGTCCAAGTGACTTACATGAGTGACTAGAGAAGGAAACTTTGGGCAAAAAGTGAAAGAATGACAAGACACAGCTATGGGAGGCGAGTGACACTGAAAGCAAGCCACAATAAATACAGCAGCTATGCAGCAGCTAGCGCCAAGCCATAGTCTGTAAACAAGTGGTTAACATGAGTGGCTAGAGAAGGAAACTGTGGGGAATTAAGTCAAAGAATGACAAGACACAGTTATGGGAGGCGAGTGACACTGAAATCAAGCCAAAATAAATACAGTGGCTATATAGTAGCTAGCGCAGAGCCAGCAACAAAGTGGCTAACATAAGAGGCAAGAGAAGGAAACTATGAAAAAAAGTATGACAAGCGCCGGATGCCTGAATATCTATCCCCACCATTATGTGCACCGCTCATCCTCAGTAGGGTCGCGGGGATGCCTGAATATATATATAATTATTATATCTCATCAGCTGTACCGCTTATCCTTATTAGGGTCGCGGGGGGGCTGGAGCCCATCCCAGCCATCTCCGGGCAGTGGGCAGGGGACACCCTGAACTGGTTGCCAGCCAATCGCAGGGCACACGTGGACAGACAACTCACTCGCTCAGTCACACCTAGGGACAATTTGGACCGGCCAATTCACCTGAAATGCATGTCTTTGGAATGTGGGAGGAAACCGGAGTGCCCGGAGGAAACCCACGCAAGCACGGGGAGAACATACAAACTCCACACAGTAAGGCCGGTAGCTGGATTTGAACCCACGCAGGAGGTTCCCACGACCTCAGAACTGTGCCGCACACGCGCTAACCACTGCGCCGCCGTGCTGCCCATAATTATATATATATATATATATATATATATATATATATATATAAATATTATATGTTTTAGCGGCTACTGGCAAGCCATAGTATGTAACCAAGTGGCTAACAAGAAAGGCTAGAGAAGAAAACAGTGGGGAAAAAAGTCGAAGATGACAAGTACCTAAATCAAGGGACTCAGCTATGGGAGGCGAGAGATACTGAAGGATGAAGCAGAAACAGCTAACAATAGCAGCTAGCCATCGCCTGCAGCCAAGAGAGTAACATAAATGGCTAAAGAAGGAAACGGTGGGTAAAAAAGTTGAAGCTGCCAAGCGCTACATGTCCGAATCATGAGACTTATCGGTGGAAATGAATGAGATTGAAAGACAAAGCAGGAGCTGCTAACACTAAAAACGGCTTTCAGTTAAGTGACTAGAGAACAAAACAGTAGAAAAAAGGTTTTTAAAAAAAAAAAGTCTGAATCATGGGACTCAGCGACCATCACATGCAGGGCTCAGCTGTGTGCCCTCAGTGGCCGATTTATACTAAAAGCACCACTTTGACAAGCTAGTTTGGCCAAATGGGCTTCCGTAGTAACAAGATAACGGCCAATCATGTCAGCTCCTTGAAGTTATTTAACTGAAATTTCCAAACCTAAAACCAGGTTTATGAGCTAGTACATGTACAAACTTATTATTTGAATCAATGGTGTTTTATTTGAACAATATATATACCAATAGGTGTCACTATATATCGACATCCTCCCCTCCTTATCTTAAGCACCTGAAGACACCCCCCGACAGCGTGGTCCTGGTAGGCCACTCCATGGGCGGGGTGGTAGCCCGGGCCCTCTTCACCTTGCCCAACTTCAAGCCCGACCTGGTCCGGCTCATCGTCACCCAGGCGTCCCCTCACGTGGCTCCCGTTCTAGTATTGGACCAGTACCTTCAAGGTAACCCGAATGCAGTCGATGGAGTCACGTGGATTGTTAATTCTAGTCTGTTCCTATCCCAGATTTCTATTCTTCGCTGAGGAGAAAGTGGGTGAAGCAAGCATACGAGCTGAGGAACGTCACCGTATTGTCCATCGGAGGCGGGTGTCGAGATTACCAAGTCCGATCCGGTCTGGTCTCCCTCCCTCACGCTCCGGGAGACCCCAGCAAATTGTCATTGGTGGTGAGTGGATTGTTGCGCAATCACGGGAACACAGACTGTAATCATCCGGAATACTGGAAACAGGTTTTGTACGGGTGCTTGAAATCTGGGAAAATGCTTCAATTTTAATGTTGCGTTTCGAGGTCCGGGAAAAGCTAATGCGCTCGCAAAGGCTTGATGTTTTTTGCCATGTTTCTCGACAATCTTGACTCGACAGACCACACATTAAATTAACGTGCTTCCCTAAAAAAAGTTTACTACTGATATTATCAGCAGTCTTGGCTCACAGGCATATCGGGACTCAGGAGATAGTTGAACTGCCACTGTTCACTTCGCTCTAACCTTATTTTTACTGCCTAATGGCTCCGCCCCTGTTTGGTTATCCAATCAGTATTGAAGAATTTTATACATTTGACTATAAGGGATTTTGTACGATCAAATACAAATTACTTTTAAATGCAAAAGATATTCACTGGCTGAGCTGTGGGGCAGGTCATTGCGCTGATAGGGCTGATATGATAATCAGCCCTTCCCGACGCAAGAGGGGCCTTCGTGACGCAGGAACGCTCGGGTTCCAGACATCGAGGCGACGAGGTGGAGCCCACGTGGGGAGTCTCTGGCCCGCCCATGGGAGGAGTTGGCGCACCAGCTGGCGGAAAAAGGCGCGGGCCGGGAGAAGATCGAGGGAGAATCGAAAGAGGAGGCTCGACGAAGACCCGAGCGACACTAATTTGGCTAATTCGATGGAGTTCACTTAGTTAAATACTTTAAGAAAATAAATCTGCCCCCGTGTGAAAATGTCGGCTATTCTTGTCCATCTTCTCCCAAAAATAGCGCACATGGTTAGGTGGTGTTTGGTTAATGGAGTCAGACAACTAATTCGAACAACTTGGTAAACGGTACATTTTAATGTATTAATTCCTAACAGTAGGCACGGGGTGGATAGCGTGTCAGACAGAAGGCAGGAGAGGGGGAGGGAAAGGCTTGGCTATATCTGAGCCTAAATACTCTTAATGTCCAAAAAATAAAAAAGCCAATACCAATATTCGTCAAATTTTTTGACCAGTTTCTTTTTCCCCTTTGGTCTTCCTCCCCCAAAAGGCCACTGCTGTTCCAAGGACCTGGGTTTCCACTGACCACCTCTCCATTGTCTGGTAAAAATATATTTACAAAACCATTTAACACACTTCATTTCAAAAAGACATCTATTTTCTTAGGTGCAGGGAGCTTGTTCTGGTTACCCTCAGGGCTTTCTTCGACCTTCTTGATCCTGAAACAAGACAAGTCCGTCATTACTGTTTTAATTTCATTTTCAATGTTATTATTTTAAGTATTTTATTGTTTTTTTAGTTCACAAATAACCGAGCTAAGAGGCACGCTGTGCTCAACCATCACTTCATCAGACATCCTGTTCGGATGTTGGGAGACAATCAGGATGTCTCCACCTCCATGCAAGGTACATAAATATGTATATATTTTATATACTCGGTGTTCATTTTAGCTGTGAAAAGTGATGGGTCCCGGGGAATCGCATGCTCAAAAATCTATGGGTCCCAACAGAGATCTATGGCTCCCCAAAATGTAGTGTTATCGGGGTTGAAATCGTAAATCGGCGACAAATATATCATATAAATCTATATATTCATTCCGTTTTAATCATCAAATTATGAATTCATTTTCTGCATCAAATTATTGTTGGTAATATACCGATTAAAGGGATAACCACAAACCTGTCTTTTTTAATGTTCTCCTTTTATACTTCCTTTTTTTCTTAACTTCTTTATACAACATAATTCGTAATATCAATCATCAAAGCAAGTGAGCCGTTGGAGAGCCGGCTCTTTTTTATGAGTTGAGCCAAAAAAGCCGGTTCTCTAAAAAAAGACGGACTTCCTTTCACTACACAACGAGATCTCGTTGGCCGAGATCGGCGTGCAGACGAAAACTCGAACCGCGAGACCAAAACAACAATGGCGGATCTACCTGACGAAAAGTTTGGAGTGCGGTAAATCTTTGTTGAAAAAAGTAATCGGGTAATGACAATTTTGTGGCAAAAAGGTTGTGTCCCGGGGACGCACGTTGATTTGAGACTAAAATGATGCGTCTAGGACGCGGGCAAACGAGAACACTGTATACTCCTATATTGTTTAACTCCTCCAAGTCCAATGTCGAAGTGTCCTTGGGCAAGACACTGAACTCCTAATGATAGATGGATAGAGATAGATAGATCGGTACTTTATTCATCCCCGTAGGGAAATTCACACTTCCAGCAGTATCCTTGTGTTGATTATTAACAGATTAACAGAATGGCCTCGGGGTGCTGTGTTTTAGTTTAGCAACAGCGGAGTAGATAACATCACATGTTAGGCCAAAAGTTCGACGTCCCTGCAGCAGATGGAAATCTTTGTGCCCAGGGTTACACCAGCTCCTGTTCACGTAGATAGCGAGTCCGCCTCCTCTCCGCTTCCCGCAGGCTTTTGTGTCTCTGTCCCTAACATCGCTGAAGCCGGGTAGCTCTGGATAGCTCCGGGTAGCTCCACGTTACCATATGTAGGTGGTAGCCTTGCACGGCTAACTCTGCTATCGGTGTGAGTGTGTGTGTGTGTGAATGGGTAAAGTGTGAAGTGTATTGTAAAGCGCTTTGGAGGTCCTCAGTGACTGGTTAAGCTTATATGAATGCAGGCCATTAACTGTTTACTCCATATTTATCACTTGCGTTTGTAACAAATTGAAGCCTTTTTGTGTGCTTTCAGATGTTCCCGAGGCATGGAGTGAAGTCAACACTTTGCGGCTGGCATTCAGCACCACAAAAGTACTACGAGTTTCCTTCCAGGCTTGTTTCCTTCCTTGCCTCCTTTCTTGCGTCCTTGATTGCTTCTTTGTTTCTTTCCTTGTTTCTATCCTTGTTTGTTTCCTTCCTTGATTGCTTCCTCAGTTCTTGTTTCCATATTTGCTGGTTCCTTCCTTGCTTTCTGGCTACTTCCATGTTGCTAGCTTGTTTCCCTTCTTGCCTGTTTTCTTCATTGATTGTGTCCTCCATTCCTTGCTTTCTTCCTTCCTTTTTTCCTTTTGGTTTCCATACTTCCTTGTTTCCTTCCTGGCTTGTTGTTTGTTTTCTTCTCTGCTTCCGTGCTTTTTTTCCTGTCTTCTTTCCTACTTTGCCTTATTCGTTGCATGATTCTATATTTTGTCTTGCTTTCTTTTTTGTTTCCTACCTTGTTTCTTCATCAGTTCTTGCTTACTTATTTGCTGGATCCTTCCATGTTTTTTTTGCTTCATTGTTTCCTTCCTTTCTGCCTTGCTTGCTCCCTTCCTTGCTTACTTCCCTGTTGCTCGCTTGTTTCCCCTTCTTGCCTGCTTCCTTCATTTATTGTGTCCTCAATTCCCTGCTTTCTTCCTTTCTTTTTCCTTCTTTGTTTTCTTACTTCCTTGTTTCCTTCCTGGTTTGTTTTTCCTGTCTTCTTTGCTACTTTGCTTGCATCTTTCTATTCCCTTTTTCTGGCTTTATTGATTGTTTCCTTCCTTGTTTGCTTCTTTTCTTTTTTCCTTAATTTTTTTTCTTTATTTCCTTATTTACTTGATTCTTTGCTTTATTCCTCCCGTGTCCCATTTACCTAGTTTTCTTTATCTTTTCTTACCTTGCCCCCTTTCCTTTTTTGCTTTCTTTCTTCTAGATTGTTTTCTTGCTTCTTTGCTTAGTCCCTTCTTTGTTTCCTCACTTCTTTCCTTCCTAGTTTCCTTAATTACTTGTTTCCTTGCTTTCTTCCTTCCTTTTTTCCTTCTTCGTTTCCTTACTTCCTTGTTTCCTTCCTGGCTTGTTGTTTGTTTTTTTCTTTGCTTCCTTGCTTTTTCCTGTCTTCTTTGCTACTTTGCTTCATTCTTTTCTTGCTTTTTTCTCTTCCTTTTTTTCTTGCGTTCTTGATTGTTTCCTTCCTTGTTTGCTTCTTTTCTTTTTTCACCACTTTTTTTCCTTAATTACTTGCTCCTTTGCTTTATTCCTCCCGTGTCCCCTTTACTTAGTCTTCTTTATTTTTTCTTATCTTGCCCCCTTTCCTTTTTTGCTTTCTCTCTTCTAGATTGTTTTCTTGCTTCTTTGCTTGGTCCCTTCCTTGTTTCCTCACTTATTCCCATCCTTGTTTCTTTAATTACTTGTTTCCTTGCTTGCTTCCTTCCTCGTTCCTTGCTTTCATTACATTCGATATTCTCTGTTTAACTATGAGTTTTTTTTTACCGCTCTGCTTTCAGGTAGAAGAGATCAAATACTTTGTGTTCGCCCTTTCAAGTCGCCGGAAAGTTTACAGTCATTTCTACTGTCGGAGCAGCAATTTAGTACGTTTGATATTGTTGCTATCACCATCGTCATGGATCATAAGGAAATCTAATCTCTGTTTCTGTTATCTAGGAAATGACGAGCTGGTTATACGGCTGCTTGCAGCATAACGGTTCTTCATGGTAAGAGTACGTGCACACTCCAAGCGCTAAAATATTCCACTTGTAATAGTGTCACTGTCTTGTAGCATAGTAGAAATGTTTCTTTCCACAGTGTGCACATGGTGGATTTGTCCAAGGGGACTGAGCTGCTTCCTCCGTATAAGGTCAGTCAGTGTCATTGTTGTCTTAGAGCACAGGTGTCAAACAGGCGTCCTGCGGGCCAGATCAGGCCCGCTAAGGGATTGAATCCGGCCCGCGAGACAACACTCAAAGAAGCGCAAAAGAAAAATGAGCTGCAGGTTGAAATATGTCAATTTGATGTTGCCAAAGCCAGGTGCCTCCAACAAAGACACTGTACTTTCTTTTTTTTTTCTCTCTCTCTCTGTCTCTCTCTCTCTCTCTCTTTTCCACCCCTTTTCTCCCACTCTCTGTATCTCTCTCTCTCTCTTTTTCACCCTTTTTCTCCCACTCTCTGTCTCTGTCTCTTTCGCTCTTTGTGTCTCTTTTTATCTTCCTTTATTGCTCTTTGTCTCCTTCTCTCTATGTGTCTTTTAAACTTATTTTGCTCGAACTTCCTTTTTGTAACTGTACTTGTATTTTTTTTTTCTCTCTCTCTCTCTCTGTCTCTCTCTCTCTCTTTTCCACCCTTTTTCTCCCACTCTCTGTATCTCTCTCTCTCTCTTTTCCACCCTTTTTCTCCCACTCTCTGTATCTATCTATCTCTCTCTCTCTTTACCACCCTTTTTGTCCCACTCTCTGTCTCTGTCTCTTTCACTCTTTGTGTCTCGTTTTATCTTCCTTTATTGCTCTTTGTCTCTTTCTCTCTATGTGTCTTTTAAACTTATTTTGCTCGAACTTCCTTTTTGTAACTGTACTTGTATTTTTTTTTTCTCTCTCTCTGTCTCTCTCTCTCTCTCTTTTCCACCCTTTTTCTCCCACTCTCTGGATCTCTCTCTCTCTCTCTTTTTCACCCTTTTTCTCCCACTCTCTGTATCTCTCTCTCTCTTTTCCACCCTTTTTCTCCCACTCTCTGTCTCTGTCTCTTTCACTCTTTGTGTCTCTTTTTATCTTCCTTTATTGCTCTTTGTCTCTTTCTCTCTATGTGTCTTTTAAACTTATTTTGCTCAAACTTCCTTTTTGTAACTGTACTTGTATTTCTTTTTTTCTCTCTCTCTCTCTCTCTCTCTGTCTCTCTCTCTCTCTTCCACCCTTTTTCTCCCACTCTCTGTATCTCTCTCTCTCTTTTTCACGCTTTTTCTCCCACTCTCTGTCTCTGTCTCTTTCACTCTCTGTGTCTTTTTTTATCTTCCTTTATTGCTCTTTGCACCAAATGCAATATTGCACAACCCTTACGATACCAACGGTATCATGATAACACTGTATGTAACATCCCACATGCTGACATTTCTTGTGTAAATACCATGTAAATGATAACTATAGCCTTATCCCCCTTGTTTTCTAACCTTATCTTCTCTGTTCCTTTATCTTCTTCGCTCATACCTCACTATGAATGTGTAAAACTGGAGTGTCATGCCCAATTTCGTTGTCACAATATGTTAACCCATTTTGTAACAATGACAATAAAGGTATATTCTATTCTATTCTATTCTATTCTTTGTCTCTTTCTCTCTATGTGTCTTTTAAACTTATTTTGCTCTAACTTCCTTTTTTCCTTTACTCTTTCTCTCTTCCTACCCCTTTGTGCTTTCTTTTCTCTTTTTTCTCCTTCTGTCTTTCTATTTCTCTTTGGATTTCTTTCTTCCTCTCCCTTTCTTTTCCCCCTCTCTCACAACTTTTTATCTCTTTTGTTTCTCATGCTCTCTCCCTCTCTCTCTTTTTCTTTCTTTGTCCCACCTTCTCTCCTTTTCCCTCCCTCTTTCTCTTATTTCTTTATCTCTCTTTTTCTTTCTCTTTAATCTACTAGTCCGGCCCCCGACAGAATGTTTGTTCTATCGTGTGGCCCCCGAGTTCAAATGAGTTTGACACCCCTGTCTTAGAGGCATCATAAAAGACCATTTTATTAAATTAGTCACAGAACATTTATTGATTCTCCCCACAGTCCTGCAGATATGTTGCAAATTTTTCCACGCGCCAGGGGACAAGGGAACCGTAGTCCCAAAGTTGACCCATCTAGAGCTGTGACGTCACCGGATGAAAATAAAAACTCATAACAATGGCGGATCCCGTTGATCAACGGATGCAGATTGTAGTAAATAGTGATTGCGGAGAGCTAATATTTGCCTAGAAAATTTTGAACTTTGCTTACCGTGTCGCTGGGGAACTGTTGACTGTTTTGTCCGAGTTGTGTGATTCAATCACCAATAGCTGTATGAGCTAAGTTTACCTGCCATCATGTAAAGCGTGCGTTCCAGGCAATTGTGACTTGTCCTTTGTGTTTTTCGCCGCGTGTCTTGCATTTGGTATAATATTGTCCAGATAGCTCCCCGGGCTTAGCGTCTGGGCTGCCGAATTCTTTCAGTTTCGTTTGGTCCAGGTTAGCCCCGCGAGCAGTCGGCTAGCTGGCTAGCCTGCTCTGCCCATTGCTTTTTCCCGACTGGGTTCGTGTTTGTTGCCATAGCTGTTTTTTGTTGTAGGTTCCCTGATAGCCTGGCTGTTTACTGGATATTTTTGGTTGGCTAGTCTTTCGATTTTCTGCCAAGCGGGCCCGGTTAGCCCTCTTTAGCATTCGGCTGGCCTGCCGTAATCATCATGGTATATTTACTGCTGTTTTTGTGGTTTCTGCCGTAGCCATTTTTTGTTGTTGGTTCCTTGATAGACTGGCCGCTTACTGCATGTTTTCAGTTGGCCAGCCTCCCGTTTTTCTGCTGATCGGTTCCGGTTAGCACTCTTTATCAGCCGGTTGGCCTGCCGTGTCCCAGCTGGGTTAGCCCCTGTCAGCTCTCTGTGGGTTAGCCCCATTTTGGCTGCTTACCTTTTGTTGTACCATTACTGCACCCACCTGCGACACAACACCAAGGCATTCTCAAGAAAAACTACCAAAACTTTGCTTAAAACACTCAAAACCTATTCGACTAACACGTAACCAATACGGTGACTGTCAAAAATGTGATGGTCTGCATTATCTTGGAAAATATTTGGAATATACTGATGAGATACATAGAGATATCATGCAAAAAACGTGTACTATTTTGTCACATTTAGCATGTTTTAGAATGTGCGCATCCCTTTAACTGGGACTGATTTTTATATGCTTTGTCTGTTGTCATATTCAGGTGTTGACATTGGATATTGCTGACTTGACAAAGTACACTCACCTGGTGGTTTCGGCCTCGAACCTTAACAGCAAACAGGTGGGAACCAGCGATCATTGTGCGGAATAATCGATTCATTTGATACACACTGAAAGTTTCCGTTTCAAACCATGGATTCCAAAGTCTCAGTTCAGTAAAAATCTAATTGAAGCAAATGGAAATTGTTGAATATTTAACAAAGCAGCCAACAATAAGTATAGCCGCTACTGGCAAGCCATAGTCTGGAACCAAGTGGCTAACATGGGTGGCTAGAGAAGGAAACTGGGGAAATAAGTCAAAGAATGACAAGACACAGTTATGGGAGGCGAGTGACTCTGAAATCATGCCACAATAAATTCAGCGGCTTTATAGCAGGTAGCGCCGAGCCAGCAACAAAGTGGCTAACGTAAGAGCCAAGAGAAGGAAACAATGAAAAAAAGTATGACAAGCGCCGGATGACTGAATATCTATCCATCCATTATGTGCACCGCTCATCCTCAGAAGGGTCGCCGGGATGCCTGAATATATATATAATTATTTTATATATATATACTTAATATTTTAGCGGCTACTGGCAAGCCATAGTATGCAACCAAGTGGCTAACAAGAGAGGCTAGAGAAGAAAACAGTGGGTAAAAAGTAAAAGATGACAACAACCTAATTCAAGGGACTCAGCTGTGGGAGGCGAGAAATACTGAAGGATGAAGCAGGAACAGCTAACAATAGCAGCTAGCAGTGAGCCATAGCCTGCAGCCAATAAGTTATATTTCTCTTTATCGCCGCCCTAGAGGCCAGCTAGACAGTTTTTAAAAAAGAAAAGTTTTTGTTGAAGGAAAAATTAGACAGAAACTAATATTTTCTATTGTTGAAAACATATTTGTAGAATACATATTAAATATACATTTTATGTGGGAATCCCTTCCAGAAAACCTCAAAGAAACCCAGAAAACTCTAATATACTATGTTCAAACAAATTAAAGAAATATTAAAAAAACATGGGGGCTGACCAGAGTATTTAAATAGTGCTACGGAAAATACACACTGTAATAAAGATAGGGTAATATGCAAATGTGGGGGTGGGGTTTAATGTGGGCTTTTACTCCCCCGGGTGGAGTTAAAGAGCCTCATGGCATGAGGAAGAAATGATCTCCTCAGTCTGTCCGTGGAACAAGACTGTGATAGCAGTCTGTTGCTGAAGCTGCTCTTCTGTTGGAGGGGATGCTGTGTAGTGGATGTAATGAATTATCCATGATATACCGCAGTTAGATAGATAGATAGATAGATTTATAGATACTTTATTCATCCCCGTAGGGAAATTCACACTTCCAGAAGTATCCTTTTGTTGTTTATTAACAGGATGGCCACGGGGTGCTGTGTTGTAGTTTAGCCACAGCGGAGTGGATGACGTCACACGCTAGGCCAAAAGTTCGTAATGATTAAAAAAATGGTGGCCATAACTTTTCAGAAAGAATATCAACAAAATGTTTATTTTCCAATCACATCAAAATAAAATCTGTTTGTCTATCGTTAAAGCAAATAGAAATTGTTGAATATTTAATTTTGATGAAATGAAATTCTAAGGATTTCTCATCCAAAGGGTATCTAACAGATTCTTGGATTATACAAATCATAGCGGAATAATAATGCCATAATAATAAGCCTCATGCCATGAGGCTCTTGAACTCCACCCAAAGGAGTAAAAGCCCACATTAAAACCCCAAACCCACATTTGCACATTATCCTATTTTTATTACAGTGTGTATTTTCCGTAACACTATTTAAATACTCTATATCAACACGTTATAGTGGGTATTTTTGTATTCCTATTCCTTTTATTTTATTATTTTAATTTTCAATGAATAAAGTGTCTCTCTCTCTTTATTTTTCTCTTTCTCTTTCTTGTACTCTCTCTCTCTTTCTCTCTCTCTCTCTCTCTCTCTCTCTCTCTCTCTTTCTTCTCTGCTTAGTTGTTGATCTTGATTGAATCCCATTTTTGCTTTTCAGTTCACCGTGGAATGCGAATGGCAAAGACAGCAATCCCTCGCTCTTTCACTCTCCGTGCCACACGTTATGTCTTTAGGTGAGTTTTGTTAGTAAACCTGATGCAATTTTAGTTTGACAATTCATTCTCATTGTTTTTCTTCAGGTTTGACATCAAGTGAGGTCGCAGTGACCTCTAGTGGATTGTTCCATACCGTCGAGCTGCAAGATTTTCATGAGGTAAGACATATTCCTTGGATTTCATTTTGCCGTTGCGACATCTTTTGTGTTTATTGTTTTTAGGTCTATCAGGCTTTCAGAATTAACATTGCGAGTCAGTGTAAGGTGCAAAAGGGTAAGATACGATTTTTTAAGTTTTTAGAGTGAGGACAAAATAAAGGTACCTGTTTTTTTTTTAACGGGTCAGTCGGTGGACCACGCGATGTCTACAGAATGAGGGTACCATGGTTCCTGGAAGATTTTTTAACCACAGCCAGGTTGGTGCTCCTTCCTTTTATCATGACAAATTGAAGTCCATGTTCATGTTTGACAGTTTTTGGGTTCTTAAGTGTCCCGTCAGTGACGGAAATCTCAGGGGTGCTCCACACCAATCGTCCTGACAACGAGTCCAATGTTGTCCTGCAGCTCCACACGGCTCCCAACTGTCGATATAAGGTGAATAGCTCAAATTTCAATGGGGATTTACGTTCCCTCTATGCTTCCACAGGTCTGAGCGTTCACACACAGTTTGTGAGCATCGCTTGGAACAATAGTGAGCAACATCAATCCTGCATGTCCAAAACTTGAGATCAGATCAAATTACAGTTTTGATGAGTTTTTTTCCACACTTAATGAATTAACGAATGTACTAATGGACAGGTTGCACATCCCCAGTGTTCTGGTTTGCCCGCGTCCTAGGGTCCTAGACGCATCGTTTTTGCTGGGGACGCATAGTCTCAAATCAACCTGCGTCCCCGGGACGCAACTTTTTTGACACCAAATTGTCATTATTACCCGATTACATTTTTTTTAAACAAAGATTTACCGCACTCCAAACTTTTCATCACGCTGATCCGCCATTGTTGTTTTGGTCTCGCGGTTCGAGTTTTCATCTGCACCCCGATCTCGAGTTGTGTAGTGAAAGGAAGTCCGTCTCTTTTTAGAGAACCGGCTTTTTCGGCTCAACTCATTCAAGAGAGCTGGCTCTCAAACGGCTCACTTGTTTTGATGCCTTATATGACGAATGATTATGTTGTATAAAGAAGTTAAGAAAAAAAGGAAGTATAAAAGGAGAAAATGAAAAAAAAAGACAGGTTTGTGGTTATCCCTTTAATCGGTATATTACCAACAATAATTTGATGCAGAAAATGAATTCATAATTTGATGATTAAAACTGAATGAATATATAGATTTTTATTATATATTTGTCACCGATTTACAATTTCAACCTCGATAACACAAAATTTTGGGGACCCGTAGATCTCTGTTGGGACCAGTGTTCCCTCTAAGTTGCGCGCGTACGCAATTGCGCACTGCTCGCACATTCTCAGCGCACAAGAAAATCTAGCCAGCGCACAAAAATGAGGGCTCAAAATTACTAATTAAAAAGCGATTTAAGTCAAAGTTACAATGCATTAAGGTAAAAATACACGAGTTTCCCTGACGTTGTGTCCTAAATGCGGTATTTTGAAGTCGAGTCGAAGTAAGAAAGAAGTTGATAACCGGCTTCTTCGGCTCGGCTCACTAAAAGTAACCGGCTCTTTCGGGTCCTAAACGGCTCTTCAGGTTGTTTTTGCTTCTTTAGTCCCAGCATGACCAAATCTCATCTCTCATCTCATTAGCTGCACTGCTTATCCTTATTGGGGTCGCGGGGGGGCTGGAGCCCATCTCCGGGCAGTGGGCAGGGGACACCCTGAACTGGTTGCCAGCCAATCGCAGGGCACACGTGGACAGACAACTCACTCGCTCAGTCACACCTAGGGACAATTTTGTCCGGCCAATTCACCTGAAATGCATGTCTTTGGAATGTGGGAGGAAACCGGAGTGCCCGGAGGAAACCCACGCAAGCACGGGGAGAACATACAAACTCCGCACAGTAAGGCTGGTAGCTTGATTTGAACCCTCGCAGGAGGTTCCCACGACCTCAGAACTGTGCCGCACACGGGCTAACCACTGCGCCGCCGTGCTGCCCCACATGACGAAATATTATGTAAAATTATGCACAAAATGACTTAAAAGAAGCGGGGAATAGAACAAAAAATAAAAAAATACCAAAATGAAAAAGTAGTGAAAAGCTGAGAAAAAAAAGAAGTGTAAAAAAAGTGTGAAAAAAATGTAACTTGATGTCAAGTTTTGGACATGTTTGATGATTAATTATCTTGCCACACTTGGGATTATGGTTGCTCCCTGTTGTTTCAAGTGTTGCTCACCGACTTTGTGTGAACGCTCAGACCCTGGAAAATTACAGGGAACATTGGTTGGGACCCATAGATTTTTGAGCATCCGAGTCCCTAGAACCCATCACTTTCCACAGGTAAAATGATCTCTGCTAATGGACAGGTTGCACATCCTGCAACTTTTACGTGAGTTTTCCATTGGAAAGTGCAAAGTCTTGGGATTCAAAATATACTCGTCACGATCAGTCTGAAACAAGATACCCGAAAACATTAAAGGTCACGTAACTTACCATTACGTCTCCAGGCCGTCTCCAATTTCTTCGAATGTCCGCGAAAATGGCTTCGTTCCATCAACTGTGTAAAATATTTATCCCTAAACGTATGATAATGCTGACAGATAAATAGAAATCCGGCTTAAACATTTATGCGTTGTTGGACTTTGCTTACTGTATTTTCCGCACTATAAGGCGCACCCAAAAGCCTTTATTTTTTTCAAAAGCTGACCATGCGCCTTATAATACAGTGCGCCTTATTTATGGATCAATATTAAGTCACAAAGTCTTGCAACTAATCCAAGCAGCCGCCGACTAGATTTTCCCCCGAGCGCGAGTAGTCCGCAGTGTATGCTGGGATTTATATACCGGCGTTTCATTGGCTAACCAATGTGTCAATCATCATTTGAATCGATCACTATTGGCTAAAGTTATTCGGAGGTAAAGGGGGCAGATCCTTTTTATCATTTACAGCCTGGCATAGGCTAAAGGGGCGAAACAAAGCCTGCAATTGGCCGAAAAAGATGTGTCAATCATCAGTTGAATCGATTACTATTGGCTAAAGTTATTCGGAGGTAAAGAGGGCGGATCCTTTTAATCATTTACAGGCTGGCATAGGCTAAAGGGGCAAAACAAAGCCTGCAATTGGCCGAAAAAGATGAATGTGAATAGCATGTTGGGTTGACGGCATAGAAAAAACAGTATTTTACTTTTCTTTACTGTATTTGTAAATATTTTACTCTCCTGGATTTACTACACTCATGGATGTAAGAGGACCATGGTTGCACATTATTATTGAACACAACGACTTCGGTGAGCTACTCCGGCTATAAATTTTCCCAGTATCTTGTTTCAGAGTGATTTCGATGTTTCTGTGATGGGTCTTTTTTTAAATTAAACTCAATTCCAAGTGTCATATACACAGTAAAGTTGCGAGCGAAAAAGAAAATAGAAACTAAGGAATGGTTGGCATTTCTTGAATCCCAAGACTTTAACCTTCCGAATGATATTTGGAACGATGCATTTGAGTGACATCGTTCGGACACCGCATCCGCACGTGTCGACGACACGTATTTGCTTCTTTGCAAGCTTTGGGAATGTTAAGGGGGTAATAAGTTGGACTGAACTAGCTGACTGTTTTGTCGACGTTCCCATTGTAGTGCCTTATAATCCGGTGCGCCTTATGTATGTGAAATATAGGACCAAAAAATATTTTTTCGGGGTGCGCCCTATTACCCGGTGCGCCTTATAGTGCGGAAAATACAGTACTTGTAATCCGCTGGTTTCGCCACATTATAACTGTTTACAAATAAACAGACTCGTAAAATGATTCCCAATATGGTCGTTAACCTTCCCTTTTTCCATGATGAGGTTCATGCTAGTTTTATCCATGCACAAACGTGAAAGTACAATAAACTTGTGTCGTCCTCGACACATATATTCCACGAGTCTCACTCTTACCATAAATGCTCGGGCGCCCTCTGGCGGCGGTTAATAAAATGCATAAATTAGCAGCATCATTGCGTAAACCGCAGGGTTAAAGACTTGAGAATAATTAGCGGTTTATAGTCCGAATTTTACAGTACATAAATTATAGGGTAAATTTGTAATGAATTAGGGAATCATTGATATTTTGTTTATGGAGACCGATCGTGTCAATATTTTTTTATGCCAGTGAAAAATCGATTTACTGGAATATCCAACAAATTCAGCACGTTATTCACCCATATTTCTATTTCTAAAATGATGGATTAGACCAGAAATTCCAAATCCATCATCTCTTAATAATTTGAATGCTTTTTTTTTTAATTATTCTAAAAAAAAAATTGTTTTACCTGCATAGTAAATGTAATTGCAATTAATACTTTTTCCTTTTTTTCTTGAATTAAAAAAAAAATCACTTTGAGACTTTCCATAAAGTTTTTATTTACAATTGAGCTCTAATCTATGTTTTTATTTTTCAGGTATCTGTGAGGACATCATTACCCAAAGTATTAGGACAGGTAGGTTTTTTTAATATTATTTTTTTTTTTTAATCATATTTTTGTATTTTCATCAATGTTTTTTTTTTACCTTTCCTTTTTTTTTTTTACTTTTAATGTTTATGTGATTTCAGTGGATTTCATATTAAAGATGATTTAGTAAAATATCTGTTATCCATATTCATTTTGTGTTTTTACCTTCTAGTATTTATTTTTTATGATTTATACTTTTATATACATATTCATTTTATATATATTAATTTTATATTATATATTTACATAGTTCATACTTAAAATCTATTTATTTATTTAAAAAAAAAATTCTAATCATATTTTTGTATTTTTATCAATGTAACTTTTTCCTTTTATTGTTTTTTTTATTTCAGCTGATTTCATATAAAATATGACTTAGTAAAATATCTGCTTTCCATATTCATTTTGTAGTTTTACTTACCAGTATTTTTTTTTTATGCTTATATTTTTTTAGATATATAGTTCATACTTAAAATCTATTTATTTATTATTTATTTATACAATTATTTTTTTAATCATATCTTTGTATTTTTATTAATGTCTTTTTTTACTTTTATTGTTTATTTGATTTCAGCTGATTTCATATAAAAGGTTATCCATATTTAAGTTGTATTTTTACCGACCGGTATTTATTTTTTTATGCTCTTATATATTTTACATTATATGTTTACATTATATATTTTTAGATATATAGTTCATGCTTAAAATCAATTTATTTATTATTTATATATATATTTTATTTTTAATATAACAGAAAGTAATATGCAACACAATTATTTTTCCCACCCTACATTTGGTCAATTTTGCATACTTTCACCTACCTCATTGCTTCACTATAAAATAAAAGCTAAAAAATCAAAGTAAATCTGAGCTTCCATCTGCCGCTAATTGTTTTCTCTCGATTTCTTCGAACAGATCCTTCGCTTTTTTCTGCCCATGGTGCCAGTCTACACAACCGTGACTCTTCTCCTGGCCTGCGGTGGTCAACTGTCCTTAATCTGCAAATCGCGGAGAGCGGCCTCCATGAGCTCCGTGCTCCGCAAAGGCCTCCAACCACATGTTGTCAACCTCTCTGTTTACATCCTGCACATCCTTTTTAGGTAAGCCCTATTGTGTGTTATATAGTGACCCCTTGTGGTGCTACACTACATGATTCATTTCAATTAAACAATATAGATTTAAATAATGTGCACAAACACATGTGTTTAGAAATGTGTAATTCTGTTACACAACTTGAAGAAGCTGACATTTCTGGCCGCCATCTTACTATTACAGAAGCCCGAAGGAGGATTTTTGCAAATTTAGCTTGACCCGATGCTGTTTTTAGCACTCAACAGCGACTTGCTACACACAGCTAAGCCATTCATGCAATGGTCGCCAAGTCGGGTGAACCCGGAGCAATCTGGAGCTACCCGGCTTCAGCGCTGTTAGGGACAGAGACACAAAAGCCTGCGTGAAGCGGAGAGGAGGCGGACTCGCTATCTATGTAAACGCGAGGTGGTGTAACCCTGGGCACAAAGATTTCCATCTGCTGCAGGGACGTCGAACTTTTGGCCTAGCGTGTGACGTCATCCACTCCGCTGTGGCTAAACTACAACACAGCACCCCGAGGCCATCCTGTTAATCTGTTAATACACAACAAAAGAATACTGCTGGAAGTGTGAATTTTCCTACGGGAATGAATAAAGTATCTATCTATCTGAGTGGATCATTCGAGTTTCCATAGTGTGTCCTCTTCAAATGTACATACTTTAGCTCCATTTTAAGCTACAACACCCTTTGGTGGTGAATTAGTAGCCTAGATGGTAAGGCGCCCGCTTTGAGACTGGGAGGTCGGTGGTTCGCGCCCCGGCCGAGTCATTCCTAAGACTTAAAAAGTGGTCGGCGGCGCCCTCTGTTGGCTGCGGCTGCATCGGCTCGCTACAACGGGTCAGGTGCAATCGACATTTCGTTCTGTGTACATTGTTACACAGAATGACAATACAAGGAAATTATTATTATATTATATTAAACACACCATTGCTTTAACCTGGTCTCCTCTCCTCGACAGTTGTAGCTGGGTGAAAAATACCTGGTCGCTGCTTTGCCTCCCCATGATGGACGTGTCTCCGCCAATTTTCCCCGATGAGGTGCGTTACGACGGCACGGTGCCGTGCGCCGAGTGGCCTTACCTCCTGCACCCGCTGCTCTACGTGATGGGCGCATCCGTGGCCTACTGGGGAAGCGCCACTCTTCGAGTCAGCACCCGCATTTTTTCCTTGATTTTGGCCGTCCTGCACAGGTACGCACTGTTTCATGGTTTTATGGAAACCCAAGAGTGCGACATTGAAATGAAAAACGACCTTATGGAAGAAATATTTTGAAAAAAATAGGCAAGTATGTAAAATGGCTTTAATTTTTTAATGAGGGTGTCGATATTTGAGAAAATTAATATAAAATCTTTAACTCCCTAATGCAGGGGTGTCAAACTCATTTTAACTCGGGGGCCACACGATAGAACAAACATTCTGTCGGGGGCCGGACTAGTAGATTAAAGAGAAAGAAAAAGAGGGAGGAAAAAGGAGAGAGGGCAGGACAAAGAAAGAAAAAGAGAGAGAGGGAGAGAGCATGAGAAACAATTGAGATAAAAAGTCATGAGAAAGGGGGAAAAAAGGGAGAGGAAGAAAGAAATAGAAAGACAGAAGGAGAGAAAAGAGAAAAGAAAGCGTGAAGGGTAGGAAGAGAGACAGAAAAAAGAGAGAAAAGGAAAAAAGAAAGTTAGAGCAAAAGAAGTTAAAAAGACACAGAGAGAGAAAAAGACAGAGCAACAAAGGAAGAGAAACAGAGAGTGAAAGAGTCAGAGACAGAGAGTGGGAGAAAAGGGGTGGAGAAGAGAGAGAGAGAAAAAGAAATACAAGTACAGTGTCTTTGTTCAAGGCACCTAACTTTGGCAACATCAAGTTGACATTTTTCTACCTGCAGCTCGTTTTTCTCTTGCGCTTCTCTGAGTGTTGTCTCGCGGGCCGGATTCAATGCCTTAGCGGGCCTGATCTGGCCCGCGGGCTGCCTGTTTGACACCTGTGCCCTAATGTTTCGATAAACAGAGTGGTGTCTGTACGATGTCACCAGTCTCTGAAATACGTCATGCCACATATCTTTGGAAAGCTTAAACCCTTCAAAATATTTCAAAATATACCTATCACAGAAACATGTTCAGTCTGAAACAACATACCAGAAAACTGTAAAGCTGGTGTAACTCACCAATTACGTCCCCTGGCCGTCATGATATCCATACGCAAAAAAGGCTTTGTTACAGCCGGGACAATACAGAGAATCCATCCGTGTAAAATATTTACTCCTAGACACACGATTATGACGACAGATTAAAAAAAAAAAATCCGCCTAAAAGCATTTCTGCTTTGTTGGACGTTCCTTGGAGTAATCCATTTGTTTCGCTTCAAAACTCCCCTTTAAAAAAAAACAGACTCGTAAAATTATTCCCAATATGTTAGTGAGGGTCTGACCCGTTGATTGACACTTTTCTCAGCCAATAGTAGGTTTTCTTTTACGGTCCACAGTCAGCATTAGCCTAATGGGCCTGTATGACAAAACTTAATATTGTCATATTCCAGGTATTCCTCATAAAACATGTTTATGACATTCCATTAGCATTTTTGTTTTTCTCTCCACTAATTTTCAACCTCACTCATGGAAGAGTGTAGGTAATGGTCCGTCATGCATCCAAGGTTTAAGTACTTAAGAAAAAACAAAACTCAGACAATGTAATTTTCTTTTCACATTGCAACACTGGTCTTTAAAATCGCAATTAGTGTCGAACTAATTGTCTGTGGGATAATTGGGGCCTGCCACATTATGTTATGTGGCCGGTGGGGCATTGCTGAAAGAAGCACACGAGGAAAAACAAGCAGCCTTGTGTCCGACATTGACCTTCAGTTTTACATATGGCCACTGGGTGTCGCCAAATCCCGGTGCTACTTGCAAACCACCCACTTTAGCTCTTATTTCCTGACTACTGTTCATCAACCAGAGAACATTTGAAATGACATCCCAATTTTACTTCACTTACAATAAGTCACAGATTGGCCGTTTAAGGCAATACAATTGCACTCAGGTGTGGTGTGTGCATGTCTATCTGCACGCTATTTGTTTGGGGCATTTTATTCAGGCACGGCACAGAAAACATCAATCATACTTGACAAAAGGAAACAAACTATTTGCACAAAAACAGCTGTACAATGCATAAAGGGAGTAGGCTGAAGGTGAAGCAACCCTTATTCCATTTTTTCCTTCCAGGGAAGACATATTCACAATAAAAACAGGAAAACTGCATCATGCTCCACAAAGGGAAAAAATGGCATTCCTAACTTATAATTCTATCACTAGTGACTCCAATAACATAAAAGACCCAAAGAAACTCGATATTATGTTGTATTGATTAAATGAGTCTTACACTCCTGAATCCTAATTGTGAGATCCCCTGCTCTACAGTTAAGGCACCCCTTTTTTTAATACATGAGTGTTTTTTTCTACCATGTGGCCCCCGAGATAAAATGAGCCCTATACCCCTGATTCAGATCGTCCGTCTCAAGAAATTGCGGCACTATCGGCCTGAGGATGAGGATCTTCATCATGATGTTGTTGACCATCTTGGGCTGGAACACCTGCGGAGCGCTGTCGATCACGATCGCCTTCCTCATTCATTTGTACAGAGTGAGTCAGAGAATGCATTTTAACATATATATCGGGGACGCATCGAAAGGAAAATCTAGGGGGCCGAAAATGGGAAACACTGGCTGGAATGTGAAAGAGAAAAAGAAAGGTGCAATTTGAGATTTTAAATACGTGCTCGTAATGAATCGGAACAGGATTAGGACCCAAATGCGTGACGTTTCTCGCACATGCCTTTTATTTTACGGTAAATGGGGAGTCATGCACGTTAGGTAGCAGTCTGGCGTGGAATGACAGGAAGCCAGAGGCCGACGAGATCGTTACCAACTGTCAGAGTAGATATCGGACAAATGGGGTCGATACCGGACAGGACGGGACAGACAGGATTGATATCAAAACAGGATATCTAAATTAAACCGGACAAACTAGACGGGGACGAGACTGGGAACCGATATTAAACAGGACAAAACAAACGGGAACAATACTGGACAGAAAATACCAACAGGAAACAGGACCGAGTCAATACCCACGTCTTGCGGGGCAGAGGTTCGTTGACGGACTGACAAAGGTTGAGTGAAGGCACTGAGCTTAAATAGACGGGAAGCCAATCTGTCAACGAGCTGGAGCTGGGGCCAATTGGGCGCCATGGCAACCGTGACGGTGCCAGGCTTACTACTTGATACGAATCGTAAGTTTAATTCATTCAATTTTGGGTAAATCGTTCTGGACTGCTTTAAATTAAAAGCATGGTGGTCGCTGCAATCTATTATCCCCAAGAATGCATTTGTTTTTCTCTGTTTTAAAGCGTGCCATTGTGGCCTGCTTAAAATGATCCATTATGCCCAGTCTACTATTTCCGAGAGATAAACTTTGCTTTTACTTTTTTTGTTCTTCCTGCCCGAAATGAACATCACCTGTGCGGTTGTGATACATTATCCCCGGTAAACTATTGCTGTGAGCAGGAGCTGTCAGAGTGCATGTTAAAAATAAGGCTACTTTGCGTATTTTCGCATATTGCGGGGTTTTTGGTCCCCGTTAATTGAGATAAACGAAGGATTACAGTATAAATATAGTTGAGTAGATAAAACAAAGCATCAAATTGACCGCTTTTACGATTGTATATCCAGGTCCTGAGACTCCAGATGACAGAAAGGTCCTTGAGTCATATTCTCAATCTGGTACGTGAAACATGATGCTCATCACTCACCTCCCACACAACATTTCCAAGTCCCGGACTTTTTGTGCAAATGACAGGCACCCCCGAAGCACAAGAATGATTCAGAGGCCAGAGAATGTAATGGCGCTCCGCTGCTGTCTGAGTTCGCTCTACGGGAAGTCCGAGACGATCTGCAGATCCATCTGTGTCTTTCGGCGCTATTCGCCGTGCCGCTCATCCTCAGCTCGCCCTCGCTCGCCTACTGGAGCCACAACATGAGGTAGCAAATATTCATTTAATGTTAACCTGCTTTTCCAGTTCAAAGTGGGTTGCTCAAAATGGTCTCCGCAATTTGGAAATGGATCACTCGCTGACGCCATCTCCTGGCTGAAATCATCATTGTAGCCTCTGCTTTGGTGACATGCAAACCACAGACTATTATGACACCATCTCCTGATCTAGAACCTACATGAGGGCAAGGGAAAACTCAAAAACCTCAAGTCAAGTGATGTTTATTTGTGATGCTCTTAATCACAAGGAGACTCAAAAGCTGCACAGACTATTGCAAACCACAGACTAATATTATACCATCCCCTGATCTAGAACCTACATGAGGGCAAGGGAAAACTCCAAAACCTCAAGTCAAGTCATGTTTATTTGTGACGCCCTTAATCACAAAGAGTCTCAAAGGGCTGCACAGACCACAGACTATTATTACAAACTATTATGACACCATCCCCTGATCTCAAACCTAAATGAGGGCAAGGAAAAACTCAAAAACCTCAACATGAGGAAAATGAAGAAACCTTAAGAAGGGACCGCACGTGAGGTAAATCCCCCCTTCCAGGATGACCAGGCTGGAATGGATGTTGCATTAATAATTAATACACAGATATTGTCAACATAAAATTTAGGTTATTCATATGCTATAGAATAGAAGTGTGTTTTAAGCCTAGATTTAAACAGTTCCAGTGAGGTTGCAGATGGAATCTCAGGGGGAAGAGCATTCCACAGCCCCTGGGTCCGAATGGAGAACGCTCTCCAACCTGTGGATTTCTTCTTGGCTCTTGGGATCACTAGTAGACCAGCATTTTCAGAGCAAAGTGCTGCAACACCCACGAACAATTGCCTAAATACAGCATGTCACTTCCAATTATTTTCTTATCATACTACTTTTTTTTTACTGTTTTCACATTTTGTTCATTTTAAGGATTTTAGTGAAATAATATTTTTTTTAGAATTTAAAAATGTTAGAATAAAAAAACCTGCTAAATTAAATCAATAAAATGAAAATTTTATTTGGAGGGAAATAAATATTCAATGATGAATAGTTTAATAATCAGGATTTTCTTTTTAGATCAGGGGATGGTGTATGAAACATGACTTGACTAGACTTTTTGTATTTTGTATTTTGGTGGTTGGTTGGCTCCCTTAACCAGATGGGTCGTAGGGGCCCCATTTCCTGTGGTGTGTCCTGGGCAAGTACTAAAAATCAGCAAAATTATCTGATTTTTTTTTTTATTTAACACATTTTACTAAGAGAAATCTTTATTCTACTTAATTTGCTACTTTTTCCTCTATGTTCCTTAATTTGTAGACTTTTAATGAGATAATACTTTTCTTATATTTGTATCACTACAAACTAGGATTATTTAAATAAAACAAACTCAAAATACGTTTTTTAACTGTTGTTCGAATGACATTTTTTATTAATTTTATGTTTTGAAAATCCTAAAAAATCAGCAAAAATATCTGATTAGTTTCCCTTGGAGGTATAATTATTTTACTTAATTATATTTTATATTTTGATATAAGAATTTTAGTGAAATTCAAGTGAAAAAATATCGTTTCTTTAAAAATACATGTGTAATATCCAAATAATTAAAATCTGCTGGTATTTTTCGGAAGAAAAAAAACTATGAAAAATAATTGCTTATTGCAAAACATTTTCAAAATAAACCATTTTTGTTACAGTCTTCATCATCCCATTTATTTTTCCTTTCAATTTTACAGCTACACCGCTCGTCTGGATCCGGACCCCTACTGGCCCTTTTTCGTACCTGTGTGCATAGTCTACTTGCAACTCACCAACTGCAACGCTCAGATCCTCACCAACAGGTGGCAGCACCTTCCGGCAAACCCACTCGCGCTCCTGTATTCTACCAACATTTTTCCTGTTTTGTGTTTCCCTCTAGCAAACTTCTCCACCTCACGTCCTTTCTACCGCTTCCCCTTTCGGTTGCCATGGTGATCTTCTGCCCACTGCACCTCTACAGAGTGACGTACTTCCTATTGGGCGCTTTTATCCCGTTAGCGTTATGTTGCTTCCTCTGACGCTAGCTTATTTTATTACATTTCTTTATTTTTAAACGAGCCTTGCTTCTCGTATCGCCCAACACTTTGTATTTTTTTCTTTTTTTTCGCATTACTCGGCCAATCGCCAGTGGCGCCTCGCAAAAATGCCAAAGACGGAATAAGGAAATCGGATCGTCGATATCGTAACGTATTATCGGCCGACTTTAAACCAAGAAGATTATTTTTAAGTCATTTTAAGAAAAGAAATATACATATTTTGGTTTAGAACGGCAGTAGAAGTCAAATATTTCCGATTTAAACACAAACCGTGCAGCAACACAGACAGACAAAAATCAAACTACTGTATTTTCACAACCTTAGGGCGCATGTTTTAAAGGAGCAGTCTCCGTAGCTGGTTCCATTTTTGTGTTTAACACCACACAGGGCGCACCGCTGAGAGCGGGGACCGGCAAAGTGCATTTTTGTCAGGTCTGTTTGCTCTTTTTTTGCTGCTACTGTATTTCCGTCAGAAATGAACTACACTTGTGCAGCCGTGATCCAATATCCCCGAACTCAAACTACTGCAAACAGGAACCGACATCAAGCACCTTTATGGGGGACTTACCTTTGTGCCCTGCCTAAAACGAACTGAACTGTTTTGACCGCGATCCATTATGCCTGGTTATCCATTGCTTAGGGCAGGGGCTGGCAGAGCGCCGTTATTCTTGAGTTTGGTTCATTGCTGAAGCAGACCAATATGAACTGCCTAAAATCAACTGCACTGTTTTGACTGTGGACCGTTATCCCCAATTGACTATGAGAGCAAGGCCCTTTAGTCAGGAGCTGTGCTGTTGCGGACCACCTAATATTAAATGCACATTTCTGGCTGCGATAAATATAAATGGACTGTGTTCAAGTCCTTAAAGGCCTCCCGTGGCGATTTACAATGTACTTCACTCTTACCCATTCACACTAACTCACCATTTGCGGCTTACCTGCTTATCAGGGCATTAGGAGGAGCCGGGAACTGAACCTGTAACCTCTTGGTCCCAAGTCAAGCGGTTTACCCCCTAAGCTACTGCCACCCTGTGATCCATTATCCCTGGTTGACTCGCTGACAGTGAGCTGCAGGCTGCATATTTTTCAGTTTGGGCCGTTGAAGCGTGTCATTGTGATGCGCCTAATGAACCTAATTGGCGGTAATCAGTTATCCCCAATGGATTATTGTTGAGGGCAGGAGAGAGAAAATTTGTTTCATATGTGGCTGCTCCATTTTCCCCGTTCTTTGCACCTAAAATCAGTGGCACCCATGCAGCCGCGATCCATTATCCCAGGTCAGGGGCCTTGTAAGCAAATTTGTGTTATGTGGCCGGCTCGTTCCCCTCCAGTCTTTCCTGCCTAAAATGAACAGCACCCGTGTGGCAGCGACCCATTATTCCTGCTCAGCTATTGCTGCAAGCAGGGGCCGTGAAAGTAAATTTGTGTCATTTGCGCTGGCTCCCTCCGGGTGTTTCCTACCTAAGATGAGCAGCACTCGTGTGGCCGTGATCCATTATCCCTTCTCGACTATCTGCAAAATGGGGCCAACAGAGCGCGTATTAATAATTGGGGGGACTACTTTGCGTATTTTGGCATACTGCAGGGGTTTTTGGTCCCCATTAACCGCGATAAAGAGGGATTACAGTACTTGGCAATATATATATTTGATTTTTCAGTTTTTTTGTTGTGATCCCGTTCACTGTTGAAAGTCCTACACTGCCTTTACCGATAGACTGTTGACGCCCGGCCTCCTTCGTTGCCAATCGTCATGCATTCCGACTAAAAGTCGACCTGCACTCGACTTCATGCAGTAAAGTATTTCTTTGCGTGTACGAGCGTTAGAAAAACTTATATTTCAAATCAAGAAAAAAGGAGCCAATGTCTGTTTCAAGAGAAAACCTCCATCAGATGACCTCTGTCTGTGGACACCAGATGCCTTCAGACTTTGAATGAATGCTCTTCGAACTGAAAACATTCCTGGATTTTTACTTTTCTTCTTCTTCTGTTGACAGTGACTGTTAGTGTCAGCGAAATTAGCTACCAACGCGATGTTATTCGCTACTGTTGCTAGCGGCTAGGTTAGCATAAAGATGCTCTTCATCCAGGCCAGGGACTGCCGGAACAGAATAAAGACGATTTTATTTAAGTAATATATTTTTACAATTTTATTGAGGTTCTTCACGATTTGAATATTGTTATTCACCCCCATTTAGCTAAAACGAGGCTAGCCACCAAAGCAACCCTATTCGCTAATGTGGCTATGTTAGCTAAAATATTTGCTAAATAAAGCCAGAGACTGCTGAAGCAGAACAGAGGCAATGTAACGATTTTATTTAAGATTCTTTCACACTTTTAATATAGTTTTATCGCCTAATTAGCTAAACCCAAATTAGCCACCGTCGCAATGTTAATTGCTAATGTCACTACCGGCTACACCAGCAAGCGCTAAATCCAGGCCAGGGACTGCCAAAACGGAATAGAGACGATGTAACAATTATGAAATAATTTTCACGATCTTATTTAAAGCTTTCATGATTGTAATAGTGTTATATCGTCCAGTTAGCTAAAGCAAAGCTAGCCACCAAAGTGCTGTTATTCGCTAATGTGGCTAGCGGCTATGTCAGCTAAATGATGCGCTTAATTCAGGCAACAGAATACAAATGATCGCTAACCATTTCAGTCAATTATTTTCAGATCTTCTTTAAGTCCTTCACGATTTTTATATGGCTGTATCGGCTAATTAGCTAAAACCAAGATAGCCACCAGTGGGATTTGAATTTGCTAATCTGGCTAGCGGCGACGTTAGCAAAACATTTGCTTTAAATCCAGGCCTGGTACTTACGGAACACAATAGAGACAATATAATTATTATTTTTTTTTACATTTTAAAAAAAATCCTTCACGATTTTCATATTTTTGTTTCGCCCAACATTTATTGCTAATGTGGCTAGCAGCGATGTTAGCAAAAATACACGCTTAATCCAGGACAGGGACAACTGGAACCGAATAGAAATGATCTAACAGTTTTTACATTATTTTGAGATCTTATTTAACTCCTTACTGATTTTGATATCATTTTGTCACCCAATTAGCTAAAATTAGGCTAGCCACCAATGTGAGGTTATGCGCTAATGTGCCCAGCCGCTAATGTGTCCAGCTAGGGAATATATATATATTTCTTTTAATTTTAAGATCTTAGTTAAGTCCTTCACAATTTTATTGTTATATTGCCTAATTAGCTAAAGCTAAGATAGCTACGTTGTGATTTTAATTGCTAATATGGCTAGCGGCTACGCTAGCTAATAAACAAAACAAAAAACGCAAAATCCAGGCCTGGTACTTCAGAATAGAGACAATCTAACAATTTTTTGGATTATTTATCATTATTATACCTAACTAGCTAAAGCAAAGATAGCCACCATAGTGATGTTAATAGCTAATGTGGTTAGCTGCTATGCTAGAAATCATGCGCTAAATCCAGGTCCATAAGAACAGAATATAAATATTTTTTAATCTTCTTTAAATCCTTTACGATTTAAATAGTTATATCGTCTAATTAGTTAAAGCCAAGGTAGCCATCATTGTGATTTTAATTGCTAATGTGGCTAGCAGCTACACCAGCTAAAAAAATGTGCTAAATCTAGGCCAGGGAGTGCCAAAACAGAAAAAATATAACTCAAGTATTTCACAATCTTATTAAATTCCTTCATGGTTTTAATATCGTTATATTGGCTTTGTAAGGCAAGGCTAGCCCCCAAAGCCACGCGATTCGCTAATGCGACTAGCGGCTACGTTAGCAAAAACATTTGCTAAATCCAGCCGAGGGACTGTCGTAACGAAATAGAGGAAATCCAATGATTTTTCAATGTTTTTTAAACGACCATCTATGAAAAATACCGTCATTTGGCCCATTCCGACGTCGATCGTAAAAGGTCATTCCACTGAATTTATTTTCAAGTGCCTCTTTGGACAACGACGTAATAATAAGACGAATTTCCAATGAGTTAACTCACGCTGTAACGATGTTGTGCCAACTTTTTTCCCGTTTTCCGTATCAGTGCCTGTGTGAAGTGGTTTTTATCGTCATGTTTTATCGGGTAGTACTAAATATGGTGTTTTAAAAATTTTTTTTATTCAATTTCTGCCGATTGTGTCAATTGAGCTTTAGAAACCAGGAAGTGCTTAAAGCAAAGTGAAAGGCCAACAGTTGGGGTGTATTTTTTTGTGCAATGGTGTTTGTCGGTGACACATTTTGTGAGTTTTGTGAATTAAATAAGAAAAAATGGTGATGCCCTTTAAGAACCCACAGGGAAATAACTTGAAGCTGATGTTGAATAAAAAGAAGAAAAAAAAAAGGGAAGTGTTATTTGTCTAACTAAATATGTTTTTCTTCCTTTAGGAAAATCTTCAGTCGCTAATTGTCAGTGACGAGGACTGACCACCGGGTGGTGATCTATTCAAAGTTTGATAATATATTTTCATATAATATTTATCTACGTCTGTCTTTCTATCTTCCTTTTCTTCTTTATTTTCCTCCTATCTTGTTCCCTTCCCAGGGAAATCATTCCCTTCTCATGCCATGAGGCTTTTGAACTCCACCCGGGGGAGTAAAAGCTTACATTAAAGCCCACCCCCACATTTGCATATTACCCTATTTTTATGACAGTGTGTATTTTCCGTAGCACTATTTAAATACTCTATATCAACACGTTATATTGGGTATTTTTGTATTCTATATCTTTTATTTTATTCTTTTATTTTTCAACACAAGGATACTGCTGGAAGTGTGAATTTCTGTACGGGCATGAAGAAAGTATCCATCCATCCATCTATCCATCTATCTAGACATTGATTGATTTCCTTCTTTCATTTTTCTTTGTTTCCTTCTTTCTTTTTCTTCTTTCTTTGTTTTCTTTGTTTTTCTTTTTCCCCCTTCTTTGTTTTTTCTTGTTCCTTTTTCTCCCTTTTCTTTTTCTTTCTTTCATTTTTCTTTCTTTATTTCCCGCTTTCTTTTTCTTTCTTCTTTCTTTTTGTTCTTTTTCTTTTTCCCCCTTCTTTGTTTTTTCTTGTTCCTTTTTCCCCCCTTCTCTTTTTCCTTCTTTCATTTTTCTTTCTTTATTTCCTGCTTTCTTTTTCTTCTTTGTTTTCGTTGTTTTTCTTTTTTTCCCTTCTTTGTTTTCTCTTGTTACTTTCTTCTCCCTTCTCTTTTTCCTTCTTTCGTTTTTGTTTCTTTCCTTCCTGCTTTCTTTTTCTTTCTTCTTTCTTTGTTTTCGTTGTTTTTCTTTTTTCCCTTCTTTGTTTTTTCTTGCTCTTTTTCCTTCCTTCTCTTTTTCCTTCTTTCGTTTTTCTTTTATTTCCTGCTTTCTTTTTCTTTCTTCTTTCTTTGTTTTCATTGTGTTTGTTTTTTCCCTTCTTTGTTTTTTCTTGTTCCTTTTTCCTCCCTTCTCTTTTTTCCTTCTTTCATTTTTTTTATTTCCTGCTTTCTTTTTCTTTCTTCTTTCTTTGTTTTCATTGTTTTTCCTTTTTTTCCCTTCTTTGTTTTTTTCTTGTTCCTTTTTCTCCCTTTTCTTTTTCCTTCTTTCATTTTTCCTTTCTTTATTTCCTCCTTTCTTTTTCTTTCTTCTTTCTTTGTTTTTCTTTTTTTTCCTTCTTTGTTTTTTCTTGTTCTTTTCCTCCCTTCTCTTTTTCCTTCTTTTGTTTTTTTTCTTTATTTCCTGCTTTCTTTTTTCTTTCTTCTTTCTTTGTTTTCTTTGTTTTTCTTTTTTCCCTTCTTTTTTTTCTCTTGTTACTTTCTTCTCCCTTCTCTTTTTCCTTCTTTCGTTTTTGTTTCTTTCCTTCCTGCTTTCTTTTTCTTTCTTCTTTCTTTGTTTTCGTTGTTTTTCTTTTTTTCCCTTTTTTGTTTTTTCTTGCTCTTTTTCCTCCCTTCTCTTTTTCCTTTTGTTTTTGTTTCTTTATTTCCTGCTTTCTTTTTCTTTCTTCTTTCTTTGTTTTCATTGTGTTTGTTTTTTTCCCTTTGTTTTTTCTTGTTCCTTTTTCCTCCCTTCTCTTTTTCCTTCTTTCATTTTTCTTTTATTTCCTGCTTTCTTTTTCTTTCTTCTTTCTTTGTTTTCATTGTTTTTCTTTTTTTCCCTTCTTTGTTTTTTCTTGTTCCTTTTTCCTCCCTTCTCCTTTTCCTTCTTTCAATTTTCTTCATTTTCTGCTTTCCTTTTCTTTCTTCTTTGTTTTTGTTGTGTTTTTCCCCCTTATTTGTTTTTTACTTGTTCCCTTTTCTTCCTTTTTCTTTTTCCTTCTTTCATTTTTCTTTTATTATTTTCTCCTTTCTTTTTCTTTCTTTGTTTTTGTTGTTTTTCTGTTTTTCCCTTTGTTTTTTCTTGTTCTTTTTCCTCCCTTCTCTTTTTCCTTCTTTCATTTTTCTTTCTTTATTTCCTGCTTTTCCTTTCTTCTTTCTTTGTTTTCATTGTTTTTCTTTTTTCCCTTTGTTTTTTCTTGTTCCTTTTTCCGCCCTTCTCTTTTTTCTTCTTTTGTTTTTCTTTCTTCCTGCTTTCTTTTTCTTCATACTCTGTTTTCGTTGTTTTTCTTTTTTTCCCTTCTTTGTTTTTTTCTTGTTCCCTATTCCTTCTTTCATTTTTCTTTTTTTCCTTCTTTTTTCTTTCTTTCTCCCTTTCTCCTTTTACATTTTATTTATATATTTATTTCTTTATCTTATGTTTGACAATCCGTTTTTTGCAAAATAAGTGTATGAAACAACAACATAGATGTTTAATTCCTGTCCTCGAAAATCTGCCTTTGTTTGTAAAACCTGCGAAATACCTTTCTCTCCCGATAGGGGGCGACAATTCCTCACCCAAACGTAAAACCCCCACTTATAAACAAACATTTGATTTTTCCAATCGTTGCTTTTCAGACAGACACTTGTCACACTCGAGAAGGCAAATTTTAATCGTCGCCAAATTTCCGCCCTGAAGTCGATGGTCCGTGAACGCAACACCAACAATAAACTCGGGGGCCCCCCCGGCCCCGACTTTGAACTCCATCCCGAAACTCATTTAGCAGTCGGAAAGACGTCCTTGTTTGTGGACATGTCACGTTAATGACTTCTATTCATGGCGCCTTCTAGCTTCCTGCGCTAGGGCTAGCTTACTATCGGGGCCACTTTAGCTACTTTAGCTACAGAGTGTCTTTGCACATACAAACATCTAATATGAATTCAAAAAGTAAGTCATAATAAAATAGTATATAAACTAGACGATTTCCTCGGTAATTGTGAGATCTGGAAGTTAATGTAACAGTTAGCATGAAGCTGTTAGCATGTAGTCGTTGACACGTCGATAGCAATAAGGTGATGCCTTCAGGGACGGTCTAGAAATCACAGCCGTAGTTATAACATAGTAATAACACTGTTATTACACTGTGTAATCACATTTTGAACGGGCCCACAAATGAATGCATGGGGCCCATTTATTTCAATGGGTCGCCGCGGTAACCAGGGAAGTTTCCAGGGGTGGCCCAAGTGGGTCACTTTCCCACACGAAAGGTAACCATGAGCAAATGGTAGATGCTAACACGTCATCCACGTGTTAGCTTGTAGCAGTTAGCATGTAGCAGTTAGTATAACCCGTTAGCATGAAGCTGTTAGCATGTTGTCGCTGATATGTCGATAGCAACAAGATGATGCCTTCAGGGACAGTCTAAAAATCAGTCATAGTGATAACATAGTCACTGTTATTACACCGTGTAATAACATTTTGTACAGGCCCATTTAAAATGAATGCATGTGGCCCATTTATTTCAATGGGTCGCCGTGGTAACCAAGGAAGTTTCTAGGGGTGGCCCAAGTCGGTCACTGTCCCACATGAAAGGAACCCATGAGCAAATGATAGATGCTAACGTGTGGATGACACATTAACATGTAGCAGTTAGCATGTAGTAGTTAGCATAAGCCGTTAGTATGTAGCTGTTAGCATAACTTGTTAGCATGTAGCTGTTTGCATTAGCATGTAGCAGTTAGCATGCAGCTGTTAGCAGGACACGTTAGCATTGTAGCTTTTAGCATGACTTGTTAGCATGTAGCTGTTAGCATAACTTGTTAGCATGTATCCGTTAAAGCACAAGTGGTAATCTACTTCCATTTTCTTTTTCACTCTCCTTTTTCTTTCTCTTTCTGACTCTCTTGCTTTTGTTCTCTTTCTTGCCTTCTCTTTCTCACTCTCTCTGTTCTCCGTCTTTCACCCTTCCCGTTTTCTCTTTTTCTTCTTTTTTTTCTCTCTTTTTCACTCTCCCCCTTCTTTCTCTCTTTTTCTACCATGCCCTAACCCACCTGAGCTAAAATTTGACACCCGTTCTCCACACCGACCTTCTCTTCCCCTTCTTCTATCCCTGTATCTCTTTTTCTTTCCCCTATCTTTTTTGGTATCTCTATTTCTCTCTATATTTTGCTCTCTTTTTCTTTTCCCCCCTCTCTCTTTCTATCGCTCTGTCTTTTTCTTCTAATCTATATTCGACCCAATGTCACCGTCCCCACATTCTTGTCTCATTTCTTTCCCTTTTTCTATGCACTTGGCCTTGGAACATCACAGTGTCACTTCCTTTTTCTCACTTGCTCACGTTGACTCAGCCTTCCTTTAAGACCCTCGGAGTTAGTTTGTGACACTCAAAATTGTCTCCAGATTTCCAGTCCTTACGAGTGAAGTGATTGAGGAAATAAGTCGGCATCGAATTTAAATAAAGCAAAACACGTATCGACGCCGCCGGCTGAATTATTGATACTCAATTAGAGCAGGAAAGACGGAGGAGGCACTTTTTCAATTATTTATAAGCCGAGTCGTGCAAATGAGATGTTTGTCACTGCTGTTTATCGTTACCGCGTGGTATTGTTTACAAAATGATACATTTCCATTATCTAGCCTCAGCAGGGAAGCCCAGACCTCCCGATCCCCAGCCACTTCATCCAGGTCATCCGACAGGACAGGACAAAAGAAAGAGAGAAGGACAGGGCAAAGGAAGAGAGAAAGAAAGAAAGAATGGACGAGAGGAAAAGAAAATGAAAGAAAGGGCGAGAGGAAAAGAAAATGAAAGAAAGGGCGAGAGGAAAAGAAAATGAATGAAAGGACAAAAAGAAGAGAGAAAGAAAGAAGGAAGGAAGGAAGGAAAAGAGAAGGAAGTTAGAAAGATCAAAGCAAGAGAGAAATACAGAAAGAAGAAAGAGAAAAAGGAATTAAGAGGAAAAAAGAGAAAAAGAGCAGGAGAGAACTAAAAAAAAGACAGGACTGAAGGAAGAGAGAAAAAAGACAGGACAAAAGGCAGAGAGAAAGAAAGAAAGGACAAGAGGAAAGTAAATGAAAGAAAGGACAAAAGGAAGAGATAAAGAAGAAAGGATGTGAGAAAGATTAAAGCGAGAAATACAGAAAGAAAGAAGAGAAAAAGAAATAAGGAAGGAATGAAGAGGAAAAAAAGTGACAAAAAGAGAGGAAAGGAGGAGGAAATAGAGAAGGAAAAAGCAAAAGAAGGATGAAGGAAGAGAGAAAACAGTAAGCAACCCCGGCAATCAAATTCTTGGCAAAACCTGAATCAAGTTACATTTTTCTGAATTCCTGGTAACTCCAGTTTTCTCTTAGTTTTCTTAGTTTTTCTTTGTTACTTTTTCCTAGCTTTTTACTTCTTTTTTTTGCATTTTTCTTATTTTGTCCTCCAGTTTCTTACATGTCTTTTATTTGTCACTTTATATTCTCTTTTTTTACTTCTCTTTTCTCGCTTTCTTCTTTTTTCTTCTATTTTTCCTGCTTCTTATCTTTTTTTTTCTTTTTTCTCTTTTTCTTAATTTTCTTCGGTTTCATTTTTCACTTTTTCTTTTCTTCCATATTTCTTGCTTGTCCTTTTTTCTATCTATCTTTTTTTTCCTTTAATTCTCTTTTTAAAATTTTCTTTGGTTTCTTTTTTTTACTTTTTTCTTCTTCTATTTTTCCTGTTTTTCCCTTTTTCTATTTATCTTTTTTTCTCATTTTTTCTCATTTTTAATTTTCTTTGGTCTCTTTTTCCACTTTTTTCTTCTCTTCTATTATTCCTGCTTTTCCTTTTTTCTATTTATCATTTTTTCTTTCCTTTTTCTCTTTTTTTATTTTCCTTGGCTTCTTTTTCCACTTCTTTCTTTTCTTTTTTTTGTCTTACTTAAGTCCTTTTCTGCACACTCATCGGTTATAAATGGATGAAAGCAACAAAAACAATCTGAGAGCCGAAAGAACTGGCTCTTTTGAGTGACCTGAGCCAAAAGAGCCGCTTCTCTCAAAAAAAGAGGGAAACTTGCGTGGCAACATTGACGTCGTCTAACAGTGCTGGCGATAATTATAGTAAACCACACTTGTCTCTCTATATTTTAATGTCTTAGTGATAAAAAAATAACACAATAATAATAATTAATAAAAGAAGTGATTTCCTCCATTGCCCCCTGCCGCCTCTTTAGTCTCCCTCTCTCCTGGCGGAAAAACTCCAGCTCTCAGACACACTTGCTTTCATTTACTCGATCTCGTTCTGACATTGACTTCAAAACACCGCGCTTAAAATACAGTAGAGGGAACCTGCGTAGTTTTCGCCTGAAATCCTTGCCCGTTTCCAGACAGGAAAACTGGCAAACCCAAACTGTGTTTTGGGTTCTACAATTAGCATGGGTGTTTCGATGAATAGCTCTAGCCGAGCGGTTTCTTGTCGGCCACCCGGGCCCGAAACATAAACAGATTGCCCCGTGTCGGCCTAGATTGGACTCACAGTCGCTCTCGGATGGCTGCACCGGGTTCCGGGGTGGTCGGGGAGGAGGAGGGGGACTTATATTCGCCCTAATGAGCATCCGTGCGGCCCGGCTAGCGCTTCTCGCATAGAAGTGCGATTGTAAGACGCTGACGCTAGTCGTGTGACGCACGCTAACGTCGGCAAATCCCTGGGAACGTTTATCCGACCCGACAGAGATGCTTTCGGGAAAACATTTCGACCGGATAAAGGTAAATCGTCTACGTCGTGTGAAAAGAAATTTGAAATTTCATCAAGAATTGCCTAGCGCAAGCCAAAGCCCGTCGCTAAATAAGCTAACATGAGTGACTAGAGAAGGAAACAGTAGAAAAAAATATAAAACTATGGAGACAAACAAGATGTATTTACATGGAGCAGCTAACAATAGCGGCAAGTTACGAGCCATAGCCTGTAGCTAAAAAGCATGAGTGACTAGAGAAGGATACAGTAGATAAAAAAGTATACAACTGTCAAGACAAACAAGCTTTATTAACATGGAGCAGCTAATGATAGCTGCAAGTGGTAACACCTACCCTTCAGCCAAATGGCTAACATGAGCGGCTAGAGAAGGACACAGTAGAAAAAAAGTATAAAACTGTGGAGACAAACAGGCTTTATTTACATGGAGCCGCTAACAATAGCAGCCAGTGGCGAGCTACAGCCTGTAGCTTAATAGATACCATGAGTGACTAGAGAAGGATACAGTGGGAAAAAATGTCTAAAACGGTCAGAAGAAAAAAGCTTTGTTTACATAGAACAGCTAATAATAGTGGCCAGTGGCCAGCCATAGCCTGCAGCTAAGTAACTACCATGAGTGACTAGAGAAGGATACAGTAGAAAAAAGTATAAAACTGTCGAGACAAACAAGCGTTATTTGCATGGAGCAGGTAACAATAGCGGCCAGTGGCGAGCAACAGCCTGCAGCTAAGTAACTAACATGAGTGGCTAGAAAAGGAAACGGTAGAAAAAAATATAAAACTATGGAGACAAACAAGATGTATTTACATGGAGCAGCTAACAATAGCGGCAAGTTACGAGCCACAGCCTGTAACTAAATAGCTAACATGAGTGACTAGAGAAGGAAACAGTAGAAAAAAATATAAAACAAGATTTATTTACATGGAGCAGCTAACAATAGCGACCAGTGGCCAGCCATAGCCTGCAGCTAAATAGCTAACATGAGTGACTAGAGAAGGATACAGTGGAAAAAAGGTCTAAAACTGATGGAACAAACAAGCTTGTTTACATGAAGCAGCTAACAATAGCGGCCAGTGGCGAGCCACAGCATGTGGCTAGATAGCTAACATGAATGACTAGAGAAGGGTACAGTAGAAAAAAAGTATAAAACTGTCGAGACAAACAAGCTTTATTAACATGGAGCAGCTAACAATAGCGACCAGTGACGAGCAACAGCCTGTAGCTAAATAGCTAACATGAGTGACTAGAGAAGGAAACAGTAGAAAAAAATATAAAACTATGGAGACAAACAAGATGTATTTACATGGAGCAGCTAGCAATAGCGGTAAGTGACGAGCGATAGCCTGTAGCCAAATAGCTAACATGAATGACTAGAGAAGGATACAGTAGAAAAATGTATAAAACCTTTGCACGAAAGAAGCTTTATTTACGTAGAACAGCTAACAATAGTGGCTAGCGGCGAGCCATAGCCTGCGACCATGTGGCTAACATGAGCGGCTAGAGAAGGATACAGTGGAAAAAAGGTAGCGACTAGCGGCAAGTTGAGTAGCCAACATGAGTGGCTAGCAAAGAAAAGCAGTGGGAAAAAAAGTTTAAAAACTGAAACACGAAACAAGCTTTGTTCACACAGAGCAGGTAACAATAACAATAGTCGAGCGCTTTGAGACATAGCCTGCAGCCAAGTGGCTAAAATGAGTGGCTAGAGAAAGAAACAGTGGAAAAATGTAGAAGACTCTAGCACGAAAGAAGCTTTATTTACATAGGACTGCTAACAATAGTGGCTAGCAGCAAGCCATAGCCTGCGACCAAGTTGCTAACATGAGCGGCTAGAGAAGGAAGCAGTGTAAAAAAACAAGTATGAAATAAGGTAGCGACTAGCGGCAAGTTGAGTAGCCAACATGAGTGGCTAGAAAAGAAAGCAGTGGAAAAAAAGTATAAAACTGTCGAGACAAACAAGCTTTATTAACATGGAGCAGCTAACAATAGCGACCAGTGACGAGCAACAGCCTGTAGCTAAATAGCTAACATGAGTGACTAGAGAAGGAAACGGTAGAAAAAAATATAAAACTATGGAGACAAACAAGATGTATTTACATCAAGCAGCTAGCAATAGCGGTAAGTGACGAGCGATAGCCTGTAGCCAAATAGCTATCATGAATGACTAGAGAAGGATACAGTAGAAAAATGTATAAAACCTTTGCACGAAAGAAGCTTTATTTACGTAGAACAGCTAACAATAGTGGCTAGCGGCGAGCCATAGCCCGCGACCATGTGGCTAACATGAGCGGCTAGAGAAGGATACAGTGGAAAAAAGGTAGCGACTAGCGGCAAGTTGAGTAGCCAACATGAGTGGCTAGAAAAGAAAAGCAGTGGGAAAAAAAGGTTAAAAACTGAAACACGAAACAAGCTTTGTTCACACAGAGCAGGTAACAATAACAATAGTCGAGCGCTTTGAGACATAGCCTGCAGCCAAGTGGCTAACATGAGTGGCTAGAGAAAGAAACAGTGGAAAAATGTAGAAGACTCTAGCACGAAAGAAGCTTTATTTACATAGGACTGCTAACAATAGTGGCTAGCAGCAAGCCATAGCCTGCGACCAAGTGGCTAACATGAGCGGCTAGAGAAGGATACAGTGGAAAAATGTACAAGACTCTAGCACGAAAGAGTAGCCAACATGAGTGGCTAGAAAAGAAAGCAGTGGAAAAAGAGTATCAAACTGAAGCACGAAACAAGCTTTGTGACATGAGTGGCTAGAGAAAGAAACAGTGGAAAAAATGCAGACAATGCCTGACTTGCACACGTTGACAACATTCGTTCGCACGACAGTCACACTGAAGATAGAAGCGATAACTATGTCGGCCTGCGGAGGGCCCCAATCTGCAACCAAGTGGCTAGAGAAGGAAACTGAGAAAAAAAACGGTCATTGAGATATCACATATGTTTTTTTGCATAGTAGTTTAATGAAAAGTGCTTCTTTCAAACAAATGAAGTATTTCAAACACCACTAGAGGTCACTCTATAACACATGCTGTCACTTTAAGGTTTTTTTAAAGAGGGGGGATAATAGATCTATTTCTAGACACAATTATCTCTGTTGCCCCTCTCAGTGGCATGGATGATCTCCACAAAGCGCCTTCTGTTGTAAACATGGATTTAAAGGGGGCCCCTCACCTCTTTTGTACACTGCGAGTAAACGGGGGCCCCTCACCAAAACAAAATGGAGGGCCCCTCAACAAAGAATAGAAAAATTGTCACGGATAACACGGCCCCGTTTGATTGGTTATCAGGAACGGTACTCCGAGGGTCACCAAATTGGGGTCCGTGGGCAACAGGTGGCCCCTCGTAGACATCGTGGTAGCCCGGGCCATTGCCATTTGGGTCAACTCGAAATAATCGCATAGTAGTCAAGTTGTATGATGGTAGTAGTTGTGTAGTACTGGCATAGTACTAGCACAGTGGTAGCATAGTAGTAGCATAGTTGTAGTATACTACTAGCATTGTTGTAGCATAGTTGTAGAATAGTGGTACCATAGCTGATGCGTAGTTGTAGCATAGTAGCACCATAATAGTACTGTGGTTGTAGCATAGTAGTACTGTGGTTGTAGCATACTAGTACCATAGTAGTACTGTGGTTGTACCATAGTAGTACCATAGTAGTACTGCAGTTGTAGCATAGTCGTACCATAATAGTACTGTGGTTGTAGCATAGTAGTACCATAGTAGTGCTGTGGTTGTAGCATTATAGTACCATAGTAGTACTGTGGTTGTAGCATAGTAGTACAATGGTTGTAGCATAGTATTACCATAGTAGTACTGTGGTTGTAGCATAGTAGTACTATAGTAGTACTGTGGTTGTAGCATAGTAGTACCATAGTAGTACTGTAGTTGTAGCATTTTCTGTGGTTGTAGCATAGTAGTACAATAGTTGTAGCTTAGTAGTACCATAGTAGTACTGTGGTTGTAGCATAGTAGTACCATAGTAGTACTGTGGTTGTGTTATTATAGTACAATAGTAGTACTGTGGATGTAGCATTATAGTACCATTGTAGTACTGTGGTTGTAGCATAGTAGTACAATGGTTGTCGCATAGTAGTACCATAGTAGTACTGTGGTTGTAGCATAGTAGTACAATGGTTGTAGCTTAGTAGTACCATAGTAGTACTGTGGTTGTAGCATAGTAGTACCATAGTAGTACTGTGGTTGTACCATAGTAGTACCATAGTAGTACTGCAGTTGTAGCATAGTCGTACCATAATAGTACTGTGGTTGTAGCATAGTAGTACCATAGTAGTACTGTGGTTGTAGCATAGTAGTACCATAGTAGTACTGTGGTTGTAGCATAGTAGTACCATAGTAGTACTGTGGTTGTAGCATAGTAGTACCATAGTAGTACTGTGGTTGTATTATTATAGTACAATAGTAGCACTGTGGTTGTAGCATTATAGTACCATTGTAGTACTGTGGTTGTAACATAGTAGTACAATGGTTGTAGCATAGTATTACCATAGTAGTACTGTGGTTGTAGCATAGTAGTACTATAGTAGTACTGTGGTTGTAGCATAGTAGTACCATAGTAGTACTGTAGTTGTAGCATTTTCTGTGGTTGTAGCATAGTAGTACAATGGTTGTAGCTTAGTAGTACCATAGTAGTACTGTGGTTGTAGCATAGTAGTACCATAGTAGTACTGTGGTTGTAGCATAGTAGTACCATAGTAGTACTGTGGTTGTATTATTATAGTATAATAGTAGTACTGTGGATGTAGCATTATAGTACCATTGTAGTACTGTGGTTGTAGCATAGTAGTACAATGGTTGTCGCATAGTAGTACCATAGTAGTACTGTGGTTGTAGCATAGTAGTACCATAGTAGTACTGTGGTTGTAGCATAGTAGTACAATGGTTGTCGCATAGTAGTACCATAGTAGTACTGTGGTTGTAGCATAGTAGTACCATAGTAGTACTGTGGTTTTAGCATAGTAGTACCATAGTAGTACTGTAGTTGTAGCATAGTCGTACCATAGTAGTACTGTGGCTGTAGCATAGTCGTAGCATAGTAGTACCATAGTTATAGCATAGTCGTACCATAGTAGTACTGTGGTTGTAGCATTATAGTACCATTGTAGTACTGTGGTTGTAGCATAGTAGTACAATGGTTGTAGCATAGTAGTACCATAGTAGTACTGTGGTAGTAGCATAGTAGTACCATAGTAGTACTGTGGTTGTATTATTATAGTACAATAGTAGTACTGTGGAAGTAGCATTATGGTACCATTGTAGTACTGTGGTTGTAGCATAGTAGTACCATAGTAGTACAGTGGTTGTAGCATAGTAGCACCATAATAGTACTGTGGTTGTAGCATAGTAGTACTGTGGTTGTAGCATAGTCGTACCATAGTAGTACTGTGGTTGTACCATAGTAGTACCATAGTAGTACTGTGGTTGTACCATAGTAGTACCATAGTAGTACTGCAGTTGTAGCATAGTCGTACCATAATAGTACTGTGGTTGTAGCATAGTAGTACCATAGTAGTACTGTGGTTGTATTATTATAGTACAATAGTAGTACTGTGGATGTAGCATTATAGTACCATTGTAGTACTGTGGTTGTAGCATAGTAGTACAATGGTTGTCGCATAGTAGTACCATAGTAGTACTGTGGTTGTAGCATAGTAGTACCATAGTAGTACTGTGGTTTTAGCATAGTAGTACCATAGTAGTACTGTAGTTGTAGCATAGTCGTACCATAGTAGTACTGTGGCTGTAGCATAGTCGTAGCATAGTAGTACCATAGTTATAGCATAGTCGTACCATAGTAGTACTGTGGTTGTAGCATTATAGTACCATTGTAGTACTGTGGTTGTAGCATAGTAGTACAATGGTTGTAGCATAGTAGTACCATAGTAGTACTGTGGTAGTAGCATAGTAGTACCATAGTAGTACTGTGGTTGTATTATTATAGTACAATAGTAGTACTGTGGAAGTAGCATTATGGTACCATTGTAGTACTGTGGTTGTAGCATAGTAGTACCATAGTAGTACAGTGGTTGTAGCATAGTAGCACCATAATAGTACTGTGGTTGTAGCATAGTAGTACTGTGGTTGTAGCATAGTCGTACCATAGTAGTACTGTGGTTGTACCATAGTAGTACCATAGTAGTACTGTGGTTGTATTATTATAGTACAATAGTAGTACTGTGGAAGTAGCATTATGGTACCATTGTAGTACTGTGGTTGTAGCATAGTAGTACCATAGTAGTACAGTGGTTGTAGCATAGTAGCACCATAATAGTACTGTGGTTGTAGCATAGTAGTACTGTGGTTGTAGCATAGTCGTACCATAGTAGTACTGTGGTTGTACCATAGTAGTACCATAGTAGTACTGTGGTAGTAGCATAGTAGTACCATAGTAGTACTGTGGTTGTATTATTATAGTACAATAGTAGTACTGTGGAAGTAGCATTATGGTACCATTGTAGTACTGTGGTTGTAGCATAGTAGTACCATAGTAGTACAGTGGTTGTAGCATAGTAGCACCATAATAGTACTGTGGTTGTAGCATAGTAGTACTGTGGTTGTAGCATAGTCGTACCATAGTAGTACTGTGGTTGTACCATAGTAGTACCATAGTAGTACTGCAGTTGTAGCATAGTCGTACCATAATAGTACTGTGGTTGTAGCATAGTAGTACCATAGTAGTACTGTGGTTGTATTATTATAGTACAATAGTAGTACTGTGGATGTAGCATTATAGTACCATTGTAGTACTGTGGTTGTAGCATAGTAGTACAATGGTTGTCGCATAGTAGTACCATAGTAGTACTGTGGTTGTAGCATAGTAGTACCATAGTAGTACTGTGGTTTTAGCATAGTAGTACCATAGTAGTACTGTAGTTGTAGCATAGTCGTACCATAGTAGTACTGTGGCTGTAGCATAGTCGTAGCATAGTAGTACCATAGTTATAGCATAGTCGTACCATAGTAGTACTGTGGTTGTAGCATTATAGTACCATTGTAGTACTGTGGTTGTAGCATAGTAGTACAATGGTTGTAGCATAGTAGTACCATAGTAGTACTGTGGTAGTAGCATAGTAGTACCATAGTAGTACTGTGGTTGTATTATTATAGTACAATAGTAGTACTGTGGAAGTAGCATTATGGTACCATTGTAGTACTGTGGTTGTAGCATAGTAGTACCATAGTAGTACAGTGGTTGTAGCATAGTAGCACCATAATAGTACTGTGGTTGTAGCATAGTAGTACTGTGGTTGTAGCATAGTCGTACCATAGTAGTACTGTGGTTGTACCATAGTAGTACCATAGTAGTACTGTGGTTGTACCATAGTAGTACCATAGTAGTACTGCAGTTGTAGCATAGTCGTACCATAATAGTACTGTGGTTGTAGCATAGTAGTACCATAGTAGTACTGTGGTTGTAGTCAAGTCAAGTCAAGTCATTTATTTTTGTATAGCCCTAAATCACGAAGAGTCTCAAAGGGCTTCACAGATTGTTACACTATATTACACAGACTATTGTCAACCGACAAGAGGAGTAGGTTATTCGTATGCAATAGAGTAGAGGTGAGTTTTAAGTTTAGATTTAAACATTTCCACTGAGGTTGCAGATCGGATCTCAGGGGGAAGAGCATTCCACAGCACCGGTGCCCGGATGGAGAACGCTCTCGAACCAGCAGAAGACTTCTTTGCTCTCGGGATCACCAGAAGACCGGCACTCTCAGATCGCAGGCTTCGGACCGGGACATAGCGGCAGATCAGATCTGAAAGATAAGAGGGAGCAAGTCCATGTATGATTTTGTACAGTACTAAGAGAACTTTGAAGTCACATCTTTGGCTAACTGGGAGCCAATGCAGGTTAGCCAAAATCGGTGTTATGTGATCGTACTTTTTTGTCCTAGTTAAAAGCCTCGCTGCGGCATTTTGTACTAGCTGAAGAGACTTGATTCTGGACTTCGGGAGACCGGAAAGTAGTGCATTACAGTAGTCGAGACGGGAGGTAACAAATGCATGAATTATTGTTTCCGCATCAGACTGAGACAGTATTGAACGGATTTTAGCAATGTTGCGAAGATGGAAGAAGGCAGTTCTAGTAATTTGCTTTACATGCATCTCAAATGATAGATCAGGGTCAAATATGACACCTAAATTTTTAACTGAGTCACTCTGTGTGATGTGACATTTGTCAAGGTTCACAGCAGTTTTTGAGAAGAAGTCACGGCATTTAGAAGGACCAATGACTAACATTTCGGTCTTTTCAGGGTTAAGACGCAAGAAATTGAGTGACATCCACTCTTTTATCTCAGTGAGACAGGCCTCCAAATTTCCACAGTTTAGTGTGGAAGATTCCTCCAACGGAAGATATAGTTGAGTGTCGTCTGCGTAGCAGTGGAAGCTGATATTGTACTTGCGGATAATATCACCTAATGGAAGCATGTAAATGTTGAAAAGTAGGGGGCCGAGCACAGAACCCTGCGGAACACCGCAGGTAACATTAAAGGGCTCAGATGTCGTTTCACCATATTTCACACAGTGCGTCCTATCTGAGAGGTAGGATCTGAACCACGAGAGGACGGTTCCTGAGAGACCAATCCATTTTTCCAACCGTTCTAGTAGGATATTGTGGCGCACTGTGTCAAAAGCAGCACTAAGATCCAGCAGCAGCAAAAGTGATGAAGCGCCAGAATCCATTGACATTAGGAGATCATTTGTTACCTTGATCAGCGCTGTCTCAGTAGAGTGGTTAGCCCTGAATCCTGATTGCATCGATTCAAAAAGGTTGTTCTCAGATATGAAAGCATTCAGCTGCTGTGCCACTACTCTTTCGAGTACTTTAGAGAGGAAAGGTAGGTTTGACACAGGTCTGTAATTACTTAAGATTTCTGGATCAAGGTTGGGTCGTTTTAGTGTGGGTTTAATAACGGCGGACTTAAAAGCTGCTGGAACTACACCTGAGGAGAGTGATGTATTTATAATATTTAGAACTGAAGGCCCAATGACGCTAAAAAGACTTTTAATAAGTGAACCTGGGAGCGGGTCGAACTGGCAAGTTGTCGGTTTGGCCGCAGTCACCACTTGTTTGAGATCATCAAGTGGCAGTTCACTAAAACCGGCCATTTTCCCTGGGCAGCCACCCTGTCGTGCATCTGTAAGTTTCAGTTCTTTAATATGAGTGGTACTAATAGTATCTTTAGCAATTTCTTCCTGTATGCATTGAATCTTTTTAGTGAAGAAGACCATTAAGTCCTGAGCAGAGTGTGTCGAACTATCAGCGGTAGTCTGTTGCCTTGTAAGCGATGCTACAGTGTCAAAAAGGGCTTTGGGGTTGTTCTTTTGAGACGCAATCACCTTCGAAAGGTAGGCCGATTTTGCAGAGGCAAGGGCCGCTTTATACTTTAACAAGCTATCACACCAGGTTTGATGGAAAACCTCAAGCTTGGTAGCGCGCCATTTTCTCTCCCATTTCCTGCATTCTTTTTTAAGGGTTCTAGTTTCATCAGTAAACCAAGGTGTGCGTCTTTTAGGACGTGATTTTAGTTTTAAGGGCGCTATGGTATCCATCACACTAGTCAGGGTGGTATTGAACTCATTCGTGAGTGAGTCAATCGAGCCAGTGTATTTAGGAAAGGACGCAACTGCTTCAGGAAGGAGTTCAAGGAGCTCAGAAACTGTGCCGGTATATCATGAGCGGTATAAAAAGTGCCCGAAAAGTCGAAATTTAGACGCTCACCCAACCGAATAAGTTCGTCCCTACTGTAAGTGGTTTTAGCCACACATGTGTCCAAAAGTGAAAGCAAAAAAGACAAGAGAACAGCAATAAATAGAAGGTTAGCTGGAGAGCTACGAGCCGCAAGCATGTATCCATGCGCAGTACAATAGTAGTACTGTGGATGTAGCATTATAGTACCATTGTAGTACTGTGGTTGTAGCATAGTAGTACAATGGTTGTCGCATAGTAGTACCATAGTAGTACTGTGGTTGTAGCATAGTAGTACCATAGTAGTACTGTGGTTTTAGCATAGTAGTACCATAGTAGTACTGTAGTTGTAGCATAGTCGTACCATAGTAGTACTGTGGCTGTAGCATAGTCGTAGCATAGTAGTACCATAGTTATAGCATAGTCGTACCATAGTAGTACTGTGGTTGTAGCATTATAGTACCATTGTAGTACTGTGGTTGTAGCATAGTAGTACAATGGTTGTAGCATAGTAGTACCATAGTAGTACTGTGGTAGTAGCATAGTAGTACCATAGTAGTACTGTGGTTGTATTATTATAGTACAATAGTAGTACTGTGGAAGTAGCATTATGGTACCATTGTAGTACTGTGGTTGTAGCATAGTAGTACCATAGTAGTACAGTGGTTGTAGCATAGTAGCACCATAATAGTACTGTGGTTGTAGCATAGTAGTACTGTGGTTGTAGCATAGTCGTACCATAGTAGTACTGTGGTTGTACCATAGTAGTACCATAGTAGTACTGTGGTTGTATTATTATAGTACAATAGTAGTACTGTGGAAGTAGCATTATGGTACCATTGTAGTACTGTGGTTGTAGCATAGTAGTACCATAGTAGTACAGTGGTTGTAGCATAGTAGCACCATAATAGTACTGTGGTTGTAGCATAGTAGTACTGTGGTTGTAGCATAGTCGTACCATAGTAGTACTGTGGTTGTACCATAGTAGTACCATAGTAGTACTGTGGTAGTAGCATAGTAGTACCATAGTAGTACTGTGGTTGTATTATTATAGTACAATAGTAGTACTGTGGAAGTAGCATTATGGTACCATTGTAGTACTGTGGTTGTAGCATAGTAGTACCATAGTAGTACAGTGGTTGTAGCATAGTAGCACCATAATAGTACTGTGGTTGTAGCATAGTAGTACTGTGGTTGTAGCATAGTCGTACCATAGTAGTACTGTGGTTGTACCATAGTAGTACCATAGTAGTACTGCAGTTGTAGCATAGTCGTACCATAATAGTACTGTGGTTGTAGCATAGTAGTACCATAGTAGTACTGTGGTTGTATTATTATAGTACAATAGTAGTACTGTGGATGTAGCATTATAGTACCATTGTAGTACTGTGGTTGTAGCATAGTAGTACAATGGTTGTCGCATAGTAGTACCATAGTAGTACTGTGGTTGTAGCATAGTAGTACCATAGTAGTACTGTGGTTTTAGCATAGTAGTACCATAGTAGTACTGTAGTTGTAGCATAGTCGTACCATAGTAGTACTGTGGCTGTAGCATAGTCGTAGCATAGTAGTACCATAGTTATAGCATAGTCGTACCATAGTAGTACTGTGGTTGTAGCATTATAGTACCATTGTAGTACTGTGGTTGTAGCATAGTCGTACCATAATAGTACTGTGGTTGTAGCATAGTAGTACCATAGTAGTACTGTGGTTGTATTATTATAGTACAATAGTAGTACTGTGGATGTAGCATTATAGTACCATTGTAGTACTGTGGTTGTAGCATAGTAGTACAATGGTTGTAGCATAGTAGTACCAGAGTAGTACTGTGGTTGTAGCATAGTAGTAGTCAAGTCAAGTGAAATTTATTTATATAGCCCTTAATCACAAAAATGTCTCAAAGGACTGCACAGGATTACAGTTACAAAATGACACAATGACCTGATCTTAAACCAGCATGCGGGCAAGGACAAACTCAAAAACCTCAGTGTGAGGAGAAAAGAGAAACCTTGAGAAAGGACCTCACATGTGGTAATCCCCCTTCCAGGATTGACCAGGGTGAATTATATTTCGCATTACAGTACACAAACATAGTAAACACTAGGTAACATGTTGAAAATGTGTCCGGAAAGTGCATGACAGCAGCGACGCCCCCAGCCTGCAAACCAGTCCAGAAAGTCTATGACGGCCACCACGCAGCTTCCCATCTCTGCCAGCTGGTCCATTGCAGGCGTTCACATGCATCAGGTCAAACACTGGTCCGCTGACTCATCTCTTCTCCTTCGTATCACCACCAGGCAGGCGTCGGAAAAAGACAGGACAAAACAGAATATGAGGTGGGCATCAATCATACGCTTTGGAATAGTAGTGTGTCTTAAGCCTCGATTTTAAAACTTCCGTTGAGGTTGCAGATCTTATCTCCGGAGGCAGGGCGTTCCATAACACCGGGGCCCGGATGGAGAACGCTCATACCGCAGACTTCTTGGCTCTCGGAGTCACGAGTAGACCGGCATTTTCCGAGCGCAGACTCCGTGCAGGAACATAGGGGGAAATCAAATCGGAGAGATAAGAGGGTGCAAGTCCATGCAAACATTTATATGTTAATAAGAGAACCTTAAAGTCACATCTTAAGTGGACTGGGAGCCAGTGCAAGTTGGCCAATACAGGAGTAATATGCTCAAACTTTTTGGTCTTAGTGAAAAGTCTAGCTTCTACCTTCTGAACCAGCTGCAAACTTTTAATGCTAGACATCGGGAGACCAGAAAGCAATACATTACAGTAATCAAGCCGAGAAGTAATAAACGCATGAATTAAAACCTCTGCATCTGATTGGGACAGAATCTTACAGGATCAAATATAACACCTAGATTTTTGACCGAGTCACTATGGGTGATATCACATTTGTCTAGGTTCAGGGTAGTGTTTGAAAACAACTGACGACAGTGAGCTGGACCAATAATCAACATTTCAGTTTTTTCCGCGTTAAGGCGTAAAGGACTGTTTTCGGCCTTGGCCCCCAGGGGAATTGAGTATCAGACCCCTGGGAATGAACCAGACCAAAATAGTCTCTGGCACCTTCTTCCCTTTTGAACAGAAGGGCGACTTATCAGACGGGATGGCACAGTTGGCACGGAAGGAGTCTTGATGCACCAGACCGGCCGGTCTGGGTCCGGACAGGTTGCCCGTCGTCATGGCGATCTCTCATACGGAGATTAATAGCGCTCGTCCTTTCTTGCCGTCCGATTGGACGATCGACCGTACGGACCAATCGGTCGAGTCGGTTTCTCAGCCAAATTCTCTCTTTGCCAATCGCGGCTTGCTCGGCATCAGATCTCGTGGGTTTGTTTTTGTTTGTCTAGAAAGAAAATGTCTAGACTCTAGAACTACATGGTAGGGAAGAGATGCTTACGGGAGCTGGAATTTGTAGATTAAAGAGACAGTGAGAACAAGCATAGTGAAGAGGGAGTGAAAGAAAGGGAGTAAAAGAACTAGAGTAAAAAACAAAGAAAGAAAATGAGGAGGAGAGAGAAAAACAGGGAGGTTGAAAGAAAGAGAAAACAGAGAGAGAGAGATAGGTAGATAGAGAGAGAGATAGGTAGATGAAGCAAGAGGGAGGGCGAGAGATAGGTAGAGAGAGAAAGAAAAACAAAAAAGAGAGGGAGAGAGAGGTTAAGAGAGAGAAACAGAGACAGAGAGATAGGTAGACAGAAATCGAGAGGGACAGAGGTAAATAAAGAGAGAGAGAGGGAGGGATTGGTAGATAAAGAGTGGGAGGGGGGAGGGAGGTAGATAAAAAAGAGAGATGGATATAGGTATACAAAAAAGAGAGAGAGAGAGATAGGTAGATTAAGAGAGAGACAAAGAGAAAAAGAGAGAGAGGGGGAAAGAGGTAGATAAAAAGAGAGAGAGATTTAGGCTGAGAGAAAGAGAGTTACAGAGAGAAAGAGGGGGACAGAGAGAGACAGTGAGACAGAGAGAGATGAGAGAGAGAGAGAAAGAGAGAAAACGATGGGGAGAGAGGTAGATAAAGAAAGAGAGAGGTAGAGAGAGTGTTAGATAGAGAGAGAAAGAGAGAGAGAAAAGAGATAGGTGGATAAAGAGAGAGAAAGAGAGAAAGGTAGATAAAGAGAGAAGGGGTGGGAGAGAGACACAAAGGTAAATAAAGAGAGAGAGGGAGAGATTGCTAGATAAAGAGTGGTAGGGGGGAGGGAGGTAGATAAAAAAGAGATATGGATATAGGTAGACATAAAAGAGAGAGAGAGAGAGAGAGAGAGAGAGAGAGATAGGAAGATTAAGAGAGAGACAAAGAGAAAAAGAGAGAGAGGGGGGAGGGAGGTAGATAAAAAGAGAGATATGTATATGAAGAGAGAGAGAATTAGGTTGAGAGAAAGAGAGTTACAGAGAGAAAGAGGGGGACAGAGAGAGACAGAGAGACAGAGAGAGATGGAGAGGGAGAGACAGGAAGAGAGAGAAAGAGAGAGAGAGAAAGAGATGGGGAGAGAGGTAGATAAAGAGAGAGAGGCAGAGAGAGCATTAGATAGAGAGAGACAGAGAGAGAGAGAAAAGAGATAGGTAGATAAAGAGAGAGAAAGAGAGAAAGGTAGATAAAAAGAGAGGGGCTGGGAGAGAGACACAGAGGTAAATAAAGAGAGAGAGGGGGAGAAAGACAGAGAGCGAGAGAGAGAGAGAGGGAGAGAGCCTGGAGAGAGGTAGATAAAGAGAGAGTGATAGGTAGATGAAGAGAGAGATAGGTAGAGAGAAAGAGAGAGACAGAGAGAGAGACAGCGAGACAGAGTTAATCAAATAGATTTGAGTATTAGATTTATATTTTTATACTTCTACGAGGAAATATCGAAATGCGTGCAAAAACCAAGATGGCGTGTCTGGCGTTTTGTTTGTTTTGGTTGCCATGGAGACCTTTGTCCTGAGAGAGAGAAAAATATGAAAGTGAGGGAGAGAGAACAAGAGACAGAACCAGAGAGAGAGAGAGAGAGAGAGAGAGAGAGAAAATGAAAAACAGAGAGGGAACAAAAGAGGGAACAACAGAGAGTGAGAAAAGGTGAGAAAGAGAGAGAGAGAGAAAAAGAGAGAGAAAAAAAAGAAATAGAAAGAGAAAAAAAGAGAGAGAACATGAGAAAATGAGAAAAAGTGAGAAACAAGAGAGTGAGAGGAGAAAAAAACACTCACAAGGCCCTGATTGGTAGATTATTGGTAGAAATAGAACAACAGAGAGAACCGGAAAGAGAAAGAGAGAGAAAGAGAAAGACATAAAATGATAAAGAGAGAAAAAGAAAGTAAGAAAAAAGTGAGGGACAGAAAAAAGTAAGAAAAGTGAACTGAGAGAGAGTACAAGAGAGAGAGAGAGGTAAAAAGATAGGTAGATAAAGAGAGGGAGAGAGACAGGTAAAGAAAGAGAGAGAAACAGAAAGAGAGGTAAAGAGAGCGGAACAGAGAGATAGAGAGAGAGAGAGAGAGAAATAGGTAGACAGAGCGAGAGAGACAGAGGTAGATAATGAGAGGGAGAGAGAGAGAGGGAAAGATAGGTATATATAAAAAGAGAGAGGGGGAGAGATAGTTGGATAAAAAAGAGAGAGAGAAATATAGGTAGATAAAGAGAGAGAGAGAGAGAGAGAGACAGAGAGAGAGAGAGAAAATGTAAAAGAGATAGATATAATCAAAGAAACAAGAGAGAGTGTAAGAAAAAGAAAGAATTAAACAAGTGTGAAAAAGAGGGGTGAGTGAAACGGAAAAAAAGACAAAAAATGAGAGATGGAGATGGAGAGGAGTCATGGGAGAGAGTTTTGTAGATGAGAGATGAGACAAAAAATAGTACTTTTGGGTCATAATTCCACAAAGAGTGTTTGGAGGAAGAAAAATGAAGAGTACAATCTGATGAGCACCATCCCTACTGTGAAGCATGGGGGTGGAAGCATCATGCTTTGGGTGTGTTTTAAGTAAAAAAAGGAACAAAACTGCTAAATCAAATAATTGATAACTGCAAAAAAAAGCAAAGACAGGAGGCTGAGCAAATTCCAAGATGCATATTGAATATTGAATGCGGGGCCGTCCTACTGCTACGCATTAATCATAGCGTGCACTGATGAAAATAGCGCCTAGCAACCCCGGACAATCTGTTTTTATTGGTCTGCTGCCCTTTCACATGTTATTTCCAGTTACATTTACTTGAGTAGGTTTGTGTGTAATAATAGTCATGTAGTTAAGAAAAAAAATATGATGTCACGGTTGCCATGGCGGCCAATTGGCCCCGCCCGTGTGGCGCCAGCTGAGGCTCATTGAAAAATTGTCTTTTTGTCTATTTAAGCTCAGTGTTCTCACTCTTCCTTGGTCAGTCCATCAACGAACCTCTGCCCTGCAAGACGTGGGTTTTGACTCAATTCTGTTCCCTGTTTGTATTTCCTGTCTGGTATTATTCCTGTTTATTTTGTCCTGTTCAATATCGGTGTCCAGTTTTGTTCCGGTCTAGTTTTGTCCTGTTTATTATCCTTTCCAGTTTTCGTTCCCGTCTAATTTGTCCTGTTTATTTTCGATATCCTGTTTCGATATCAATCCTGTCTGTCCCGTTGTTTAACATCGGTTTACAGTTTTCATTCCTGTCAAGTTTTTCCTGTTTAATTTTGATATCCTGTTTTGATATCAATCCTGTCTGTCCCGTTGTTTAACATCGGTTTCCCGTTTTCATTCCTGTCTAGTTTGTCCTGTTTATTTTCGATATCCTGTTTTGATATCAATCCTGTCCGTCCCGTTGTTTGACATCGGTTTCCAGTTTTCGTTCCCGCCTAGTTTGTCCTGTTTATTTTCGATTTCCTGTTTTGATATCATTTCCTTTCTGTCCCGTTGTTTAACATCGGATTCCAGTTTTCGTTCCCGTCTAGTTTGTCCTGTTTATTTTTGGTATCCTGTTTTGATATCAACCTTGTCTGTCCCGTTGTTTAAGATCGGTTCCAGTTTTCGTTCCCGTCTAGTTTGTCCTGTTTACTTCTGATACCAGTTTTGACATCAATCCTGTCCGTCCCGTTGTTTAGCATTGGTTTCCAGTTTTCGTTCCCGTCTAGTTTGTCCTGTTTAATTTCGATATCCTGTTTTGATATCAACCCTGTCTGTTCCGTTGTCTAACATCGGTTTCCAGTTTTCGTTCCCGTCTAGTTTGTCCTGTTTAATTTCGATATCCTGTTTTGATATCAATCCTGTCTGTCCCGTTCTTTAACATTAGTTTCCCGTTTTCGTTCCTGTCTAGTTTGTCCTGTTTATTTTCGATATCCTGTTTTGATATCAATCCTGTCCGTCCCGTTGTTTGACATCGGTTTCCAGTCTTCGTTCCCGCCTAGTTTGTCCTGTTTATTTTCGATATCCTGTTTTGATATCAAACCTGTATGTCCCATCAGTTTCCAGTTTTCGTTCCCGTCTACTTTGTCCTGTTTACTTTCGATTTCCTGTTTTGATATCAATCCTGTCTGTATCGTTCTTTAATATCGATCTCCAGTTTCGTTCCCGTCTAGTCTGTCCTGTTTACTTCTTATATCTAGTTTTAATATCAATCCTTTCCGTCCCGTTGTTTAACATCGGTTTCCCGTTTTCATTCCTGTCTAGTTTGTCCTATTTATTTTCAATATCCTGTTTTGATATCAATCCTGTCCGTCCCGTTGTTTGACATCGGTTTCCAGTTTTCGTTCCCGCCTAGTTTGTCCTGTTTATTTTCGATTTCCTGTTTTGATATCATTCCTTTCTGTCCCGTTGTTTAACATCGGTTTCCAGTTTTCGTTCCCGTCTAGTTTGTCCTGTTTATTTTTGGTATCCTGTTTTGATATCAACCTTGTCTGTCCCGTTGTTTAAGATCGGTTCCAGTTTTTGTTCCCGTCTAGTTTGTCCTGTTTACTTCTGATACCAGTTTTGACATCAATCCTGTCCGTCCCGTTGTTTAGCATCTATTTCCAGTTTTCGTTCCCGCCTAGTTTGTCCTGTTTATTTTCGATTTCCTGTTTTGATATCACACCTTTCTGTCCCGTTGTTTAACATCGGTTTCCAGTTTTCGTTCCCGTCTAGTTTGTCCTGTTTAATTTTGATATCCTGTTTTGATATCAATCCTGTCTGTCCCGTTCTTTAACATTGGTTTCCAGTTTTCGTTCCTGTCTAGTTTGTCCTGTTTAATTTTGATATCCTGTTTTGATATCAACCCTGTCTGTCCCGTTCTTTAACATTGTTTTCCAGTTTTCGTTCCCGTCCAGTTGGTCCTGTTTATTTTCGATATCCTGTTTTGATATCCACCCTGTCCGTCCCATCGGTTTCCAGTTTTCGTTCCCGTCTACTTTGTCCTGTTTATTTTCGATATCCTGTTTCTTGGCTTTAAAATCTTAAAATACATTTTAGCGACACACCAAAAAATCTTTCTCCCACTCTGCACAAATTAGCGACAGCCCACGCGTTAGCGACACGTAGCTAGCTAGCTAGCTAACGCAGACGCTGCGAGGATCGAGGGGGAAGGTGGCGAAAAAAATCATAGATAGATAGATAGATAGATAGATAGATACTTTATTCATCCCCGAAGGGAAATTCACTTTTCCAGCAGCATCCCTAAGCTGAGAACAATCGAAAATAACTGAGAACAATCGAAAATAACACGGGATCATGATTGACTTGCTGGTTTTTTTTCCGTTTCCGTGCACGTTTTGGGAACGTGTGAAAATCCTTTCGTACATTTATAGATCATAAACCCTAATCAGGATAATTATGAGTAGCATTTTATGTCCCATCAGCAGCTCTGTAGCTTTAATTTTAATAAGGAACATTTTGGCCTCCATCAACTCAATGCAACTAAAATATTACTTTTTTATCAACAACATTGTGAGATTACACATAGAAATTGATAATAGATTAAAAAAAACGATTTAAGTTTTCACAAAACTGGCTAACATGAGAGGGCTAGAGAAGGAAACAGAGGAAGAAAGTGGAGGATGCCCCAACCACGAGACTCAGTGACGTTTGCTAGCGTCACCAGCTCTGGAAGGTGAGTAACACTGAAGGAAGAAAGGTGGGGATAATAGATAAAATAGGATACACCTTTTTATAAAAGTGGCTAGAAAAAGAAACAGTGGTTAAAAAAGTTGAAGATTCCTGATTCACAGTACTTGTCGACTTGCGCTAACCACCAGCTCTAGAAAGCGAGTGACATCGAAGGACGAAGCAGTTACAGCTGATAAAAACAGCAGTGCGCCATAGCCTACAGCCAAGATCCTAACATGAGTGGCTAGAGAGGAAAACCGGGGGAAAAAACAGAATCACTAGACTCTACAATATTTGCTGGCATTAACAAGTATGGAAGGTGAGCGATTCTGAAGGATGAAGCAGTTACAGCTAACAAAAACAGCAGCGAGCCATAGCCTACAGCCAAGTTCCTAACATAAGTGGCTAGAGAGGAAAACCGGGGAAAAAAACGGAATCACTAGACTCTACAATATTTGCTGACATTAACAAGTATGGAAGGCGAGGGATTCTGAAGGACGAAGCTGTTGCATTTAGTGAAAACAGCAGCGAGCCATAGCCCACAGCCAGGTTCCTAACATGAGTGGCTAGAGAGGAAAACCGGGGAAAAAAACGGAATCACTAGACCCTACAATGTTTGCTGGCATTAACAAGTATGGAGGGAGAGGGATTCTGAAGGAACGAAGCAGTTACAGCTAACAAAAACAGCAGCGAGCCATAGCCTACAGCCAAGTTCCTAACATGAGTGGCTAGAGAAGAAAAACGAGGAAAAAAAAGTCTGAATCACGGGACTCCCTAAAATGTTTGCTGAAGGCAAGGGATTCTGAAGGACGAAGAAAGATCATCCAACAATGACAATAGCGGTTCGCAGTGGACCATAGCCTTGAAGCCAAGTGATTTACATGAGTGGCTGGAGAGGAAAACTGGGGAAAAAAAAATCTGAATCACAGCACTCTACAATATTTGCTGATATTGACAAGTATGGAAGGCGAGCGATTCTGAAGGACCAAGCAGTTACAGCTAACAAAAACAGCAGCGAGCCATAGCTTACAACCAAGTGCCTAACATGAGTGGCTAGAGAAGAAAACCGTGGAAAAAGTCAGAATCACAGGACTCTACAATGTTTGCTAACATTAACAAGTATGGAAGGCGAGGGATTCTTTTATTTCTCTGCTTTTTTTCTTCTTATTTCTCTTCTTTTCAAAAAGAATAAGGTGTGTTCTGGTCACTCTGAGTCCTCGTATTTTGTCTTCTTCTGTCGTGCTTTAGCACTCGTTTTTTTTCTCTTTTTTTTCTCTTTATTTTTTTTCTTTTATTATTCCTTTTTTCTCATTTTTCTCTTTCTTTTTTGTCCTTTTTTTCTTTTATTTCTCTGCTTTTTTTCATATTATTTCTCTTCTTTTCTAAAGAATAAGGTGTGTTCTGGTCACTCTGAGTCCTCGTATTTTGTCTTCTTCTGTCGTGCTTTAGCACTCGTTTTTTTTCTCTTTTTTTCTCTTTATTTTTTTTTCTTTTATTATTCCTTTTTTCTCATTTTTCTCTCTCTTTTTTGTTTTTTTTTCTTTTATTTCTCTGCTGTCTTCTTATTTCTCTTTTCAAAATGAATAAGGTGTGTTCCGGTCACTCTGAGTCCTCGTATTTTGTCTTCTTCTGTCGTGCTTTAGCACTCGTTTTTTTTCTCTTTTTTTTCTCTTTATTTTTTTTCTTTTATTATTCCTTTTTTCTCATTTTTCTCTTTCTTTTTTGTCCTTTTTTTCTTTTATTTCTCTGCTTTTTTTCATATTATTTCTCTTCTTTTCTAAAGAATAAGGTGTGTTCTGGTCACTCTGAGTCCTCGTATTTTGTCTTCTTCTGTCGTGCTTTAGCACTCGTTTTTTTTCTCTTTTTTTCTCTTTATTTTTTTTTCTTTTATTATTCCTTTTTTCTCATTTTTCTCTCTCTTTTTTGTTTTTTTTTCTTTTATTTCTCTGCTGTCTTCTTATTTCTCTTTTCAAAATGAATAAGGTGTGTTCCGGTCACTCTGAGTCCCCGTATTTTGTCTTCTTCTGTCGAGCTTTAGCACTCGTTTCCAACGGCACCACAGAATACAGTGGCATCTCGTGGGCAAACAATACACACTGTCCCTTTAACCTTCATCTCAAGGCAGGGGCCTCAAACTATCATCCTGGGGGCCACAATCAGCCCCCGGGCCGCGGTCCTGAGACCCCTGCTCCGAGCGATGCAACCTTCAAATAAAAGGCGCAAAAACAGAAGAAGATCGGTGAGTTTGCCAAATCTCCAGATGGGCGAGCAGGAAGACGCCTCCACTGCCGCCACCGCCACGCCCACACACTCCCTGGCATGGAAATGGGTGCCGGCTGCCCGTTTAGGCTCATTAATGGCTAATGCTAGCTGTTCCGTAAAAAACACGTGCAAACTACACGTGGGTGAATAGGTACCTATGTATGTCGAAATATTGATGTCACAAAAGTGAGCACACCCCTCACATTTAGAACAACACTGAAGGAACATGTCAGAAACAGAACAGGAGGAGGACCCAGACGCGTAACGTTTCTCACACAAGCTTGATACCAGACAGGACGGGACAGACAGGATTGAAAGCAGATACAGGAGACTGGAGCAAGATAACGGACAGGACGAGCTAGACGGGATCGGTACAGGATACTGAAGACTGGCGAAAGATATCGGACAGGCGGGATCGATATCAGGTACTAAAGACTGGAGTTCGATATCAAACAGGACAAGATGGACATGGATGATACCCGATACTGGAGATTGTAGCAAGGTGTCAGACAGGACGAGACAGACGGGATCGATACCAAACACTGGAGACTGGAGTCCAATATCAAACAGGACGAGATAGACAGGAACGATACCCGATACTGGAGATTGTAGCGAGGTATCAGACAGGACCAGACAGCCGGGATCGATACCAGACACTGGAGACTGGAGTCCAATATCAAACAGGACGAGATAGACAGGAACAATACCAGACACTGGATACTGGAGACCGATATCAAACAGGACAAGATAGACAAGGATGATACACGAGACTGGAGATTGTAGCAAGGTATCAGACAGGACCAGACAGCCGGGATCGATACCAGACACTGGAGACTGGAGTCCAACGTCAAACAGGACGAGATAGACAGGAACAATACCAGACACTGGATACTGGAGACCGATATCAAAGAGGACGAGACAGACAGGAAGGATAACCGACACTGGAGATTGTAGCAAGGTATCAGACAGGACGAGACAGACGGGATCGATACTAGTTACACGAGCAGATACCGGACAGATGGGGTTGATACCGGACAGGACGGGACAGACAAGATTGATATCAGATACAGGAGACCCGTGAAAAACATCGGACAGGATGAGTCAGGCGGAATCGATACCAGATATCGGAGATTGTAGCAAGGTATCAGACAGGACGAGACAGACGGGATCGATACTAGTTACACGAGCAGATACCGGACAGATGGGGTCGATACCGGACAGAACGGGACAGACAAGATTGATATCAGATTCAGGAGACTGGTGAAAAACATCGGACAGGATGAGTTAGGCGGAATCGATACCAGATATCGGAGATTGTAGCAAGGTATCAGACAGGACAAGACAGACGGGATCAATACTAGTTTAACGAGCAGATACCGGACTGACGGGGTCGATACCGGACAGGAAAGGATAGACAGGATTGATATCAGACACAGGAGACTGAAGACATATCACACAGGACGAGACACTCGGGCTCGACACCAGACCTTGGAGACTGGAGTCCGATATAAGACAGGACGAGATAGTCTGGAACGATACCCGATACTGGAGATTGTAGCAAGGTACAAGACTGGGCGATTGTAGCAGGGTTTTAGACAGGACATGACCGATGGGATCGATACCGGATACTGGAGTCGGATACTGGAGTCCGATATGAAACAGGACGAGATAGACGGGAACGATACCAGACACTGGAGACCAATATCAAACAGGACGAGATAGACTTTCTTTCTGTCTGTCTGTCTTTAAATTAACATTATTTTGTTGTTGAGTCATTGTTTTTGTCCTGTTTTTATTTTATAATGTTCGAATTAAAGTCTTCATATGTTCTTTCATTCATGCTTTCTTTCTTTCTCTTTCTCTTTCTCTTTCTCTTGCTCTTGCTCTTGCTCTTGCTCTTGCTTTTTCTTTTGCTCTCTCTGTCGATGCGCTTGCTCTAGCTCTTCCTTTTGCTCTTTCTCTTTCTGTTTCTCTTGCTCTTGTTCTTGTTCTTGTTCTTGTTCTTGTTCTTGTTCTTGTTCTTTCTCTTTCTCTTTCTCTTTCTTTCGCTCTCTCTGTCGATGCTCTTGCTCTAGCTCTTGCTCTTTTTCTTTTTCTTTCTCTTTCTCTTTCTCTTTCTCTTTCTCTTGCTCTTTCTTTCGCTCTCTCTGTCGATGTTTTTGTCCTTGCCATTGCCCTTGCCCTTGCCCTTGCCCTTGCTCTTGCTCTTGCTCTTGCTCTTGCTCTTGCTCTTGCTCTTGCTCTTTCTTTCGCTCTCTCTGTCGATGTTTTTGTCCTTGCCCTTGCCCTTGCCCTTGCCCTTGCTCTTGCTCTTGCTCTTGCTCTTGCTCTTGCTCTTGCTCTTGCTCTTGCGCTTGCTCTTGCTCTTGCTCTTTCTTTCGCTCTCTCTGTCGATGTTTTTGTCCTTGCCCTTGCCCTTGCCCTTGCCCTTGCCCTTGCTCTTGCCCTTGCCCTTGCTCTTGCTCTTGCTCTTGCTCTTGCTCTTGCTCTTGCTCTTGCTCTTGCTCTTGCTCTTGCTCTTTCTTTCGCTCTCTCTGTCGATGTTTTTGCTCTTGCTCTTGCCCTTGCCCTTGCCCTTGCTCTTGCTCTTGCTCTTGCTCTTGCTCCCGCTCTCGCTCTCGCTCTTTCTTTCGCTCTCTCTGTCATTGAGTTGTTATCCAGTCCTTGCATTGTTCCAATTGGTGATTTAAAATCACAGTTAGTAAAAAGCCATTATTTTTTTCAGTCCTTGCCAGACAAAGGACTAGTGGGAAACGGGATTTTTTTTCCAATTTTTTGCATTTGACAAATGTACTGCAGAGTAAATAGGTTCAGGAGGGGCACCCGTCGGCGTGTAAGTGCTTCAGAAGAAACAAGGGGATGGCACGGCATCAACGCTAGCAGCTAATGGCCCTCCGAGCCCCGAAAGACATTAGCATGTAAAATATGAATGAAGGGAGTTCCTCCCCGCAGAACAAAAACAAGGTGCTCCACAAAGATTTGGCCCCGACACAAAATGTTTTTGTTTTGTCGTCTGCGGTCTCAGGAAGCTCATTCGGAAACTGGTAGCTGAAATCGGCGTCTCATCGTGCGTTTTATTCCCATATTCAGGTAAAAAACCTGACACTATTTTTGGTCCTTCGAGCCGGATTTCTTTGTCGTTATTTGTTCACTGTTTTTATTTAAAGCAAATACGTCAATATGCTAACAGTAAAATTTACTTTATTTTCCAAATTTTGAACTGCACCAGTATTTGAGATGCAGCCACTTTATTTTGAAAAACAAAAACTGAAAAAAAATGTTTACAATCTATAAAGAGATTCGTGACAAAAATGTGATACTTTCTAATTGAACAGAACCAAATGCTGAACATGGGGGTGAGTGGATCAATCGAAATGTCATTATTATCGTTACTAAGTACTTGGATTAGACTATTCTCGAAACGTCGTCCCTCCACCAATTTCCTCAAAGAATTCCACATTACTTAAAAAAACAATTGTGCAATAGAAACTGTAGTTGTTCACTTCCACCACTAGTGGCGCTCTAATAAATAAAAAAAAAGAATAAGAGGTACTCATTGTGTTATGCCTCTTATACACTTCCACCAATAGGGGCGCTCAAATTAAATATTGTCAGAAATAGGAGATACTTTCTAACTTATGGATCTTACACACTTCCCCCACTAGGAGCGCTCTAATTATATAAGGTCAGATATAAGACATGAAAAGGACCAGTTTATTTCCAAACGTGCCTTTTAATACGACGGCCATTTTTATAGATTTAAACAGAAGAGATCTCTTATTTTAGTCATCAATTTAAAACTGTGTCCTCCAAATGAGCGAGGATTCCTAAATAGTTGACGATGGATAAAAAAAAATAATAATAAAAGCGTATTTATCTTTTTCATGTCTTATTTCTGACTTAAATTAATTAGAGCGCCTCTAGTGGGGGAAGTGTGTATAACAACTCGGAAATTATCTCTTATTTATGATGAAATTGAATTAGAGCGCCCCTATTGGTGGAAGTGTATAAGATGCATAACACAAAGAGTAGCTGTTATTTTTTGCTTTATCTAATTAGAGCGCCACTAGTGGTGGAAGTGTATAAGACGTTTAACTCAAAGTGTATCGTATCTCTATTTAATTAGGGCGCCCCTAGTGGTGGATGTATATAAGTTGCATGACTCAAAAAGTATTTCCTATTTTTGACTTTATTTTTTGACAGCGTCCCATAGTGGTGAAAGCATATAGGACACATAATTAAAAAAAAAAAATCTTATTTCTGAATTTATTCAATTAGAGCACCCCCTGATGGTTAAAATGTGTAAGACACATAACTCAAAAAATATTTTTTATTTTATTCAGTTAGAGCGCCTCCTGATGGTCAAAGTGTATGAGATACATAACTCCAAAAAGATTTATTATTTCTGATTTTATTCAATTAGAGCGCCCCCAGATGGTCAAAGTGTATAGGACACATAACTTAAAAAATATCTCTTATTTCTAATTTTATTCAATTAGAGCGCCTCCCGATGGTCGAAGTGTATAAGACACATAACTAAGAAAATATCTCTCATTTCTGATTTCATTCAACTAGAGCGCCCCCGATGGTCAAAGTGTATAGGACACATAACTTAAAAAATATAACTTATTTATGATTTTATTCAATTAGAGCGCCCCCCCGATGGTCAAAGTGTATAGGACACATAACTCAAAAATTATCGCTTACTTATGATTTTATTCAATTAGAGCGCCCCCCGATGGTCAAAGTGTATAGGACACATAACTCAAAAAAAAAATCTTATTTCTGATTTCATTCAACTAGAGCGCCCCCGATGGTCAAAGTGTATAGGACACATAACTCAAAAAATATCTCTTATTTATGATTTTATTCAATTAGAGCGCCTCCCAATGGTCAAAGTGTATAGGACACATAACTCAAAAAATAACTCATATTTCTAATTTTATTCAAGTAGAGCGCCCCCGATGGTCAAAGTGTATTAGACACATAACGAAAACAAATCTCTTATTTTTTTACTTTATTAAATTAGAGCGCCTCTATTGATGGAAGTCTATAAGCCGGATAATTCAAACAGGAAGAGTTTATAGCCAAAAATATGTTAGCTTGAAGCTAAATATGAGTCATTAACTCTGTTAAATAAACAAAAAACAATTCAATGTCAAAAAAAATGAATGAGTTAAAAGAAATATCTCAGTAAGTCACATCAGTGATACAATGAGTATAAGGTGTAGGTGTTTGAAGGGGTTGCAAAGAGAGTGCACGTATATTATAAATAACCCCAATCAATAATAAATGACACGCTAGCTCCCATTTTTGGGGGAGTCTGGCTACACAACTCTCACGGGAGTCGGATGAAAGGAAATCCCCGTCCTCCCCTCCCTCACAGTCCCTACGCAGAAGAAGAACCGAAGCTAGCCCTGAAATAATAGTCGACGTTTTTTTCGAGCGCTAGTTTATTTGTGTGTTATGAAAAATGCCGCTTAGCATGATTTATTCATCAAGTAGGACTCGGACATGCCGTGAAATCATTACGCCGCCTGCATTATTAAAGGTGCTACGGCACGCATGCAGATGATGGCTGCTTCACTTGCCGCCTGCTGCCAATCGCAACATGGCAGGGTAGCCGATCGGGTCCAGTCGGTGACGACGTTTACGTGCTGGCGATTGTCCGACTTGGATCGGAAATTCGGTTTTTGAGCGATCCCGATCGATTGTTTATACGGCCGGAGACGAACGGATAACCTCGTAAACACTATACGTGGATGGATACAACTGTGGTATCTGCTATAGATAGATGGACACAACTAGGGACTTACACTACATATGGAGGGAGACCATGTGTGGCATTCACTATAGATGGATGGCTACAACTGTGGTATCCACTCTATATGGATGTATACAACTGTGTACATCGAATATATACGGATAGATACAACTGTGACGTCCACTATAAATGGGTGGATGCAACTGTGGCAGCCCTCATATATCAATGGATACAACTGTGACATCCACTATAGATGGATGGTCACAACTAGGGACTTAAACTACATATGGAGGGAGACCATTTGTGGCATTCACTATATATGGATGGCTACAACTGTGGTGTCCACTATAGATGCATGGACACAACTAGGGACTTAAACTACATATGAAGGGAGACCATTTGTGGCATTCTCTATACATGGATGGCTACAACTGTGGTGTCCACTATAGACGGATGGACACAACTAGGGACTTACACTCCTGATGGACGAAGACCGTTTCTGGCATTCACTATAAATGGATGGCTACAACTGTGGTATACACTATAGATGGATGGACACAACTAGGGACTTACACTTCCAATGGAGGGAGACTATTTGTGGCATACACTATACATGGATGGCTACAACTGTGGTATACACTATAGATGGATGGACACAACTAGGGACTTACACTTCCAATGGAGGGAGACTATTTGTGGCATACACTATACATGGATGGCTACAACTGTGGTATACACTATAGATGGATGGACACAACTAGGGACTTAAACTACATATGAAGGGAGACCATTTGTGGCTTTCACTATACATGGATGGCTACAACTGTGGTGTCCACTATAGATGGATGGACACAACTAGGGACTTAAACTACATATGGAGGGAGACCATGTGTGGCATTCACTCTACATGGATGGCTACAACTGTGGTATCCACTCTACATGGATGTATAAAACTGTGTACATAGACTATATATGGATAAATACGACTGTGACGTCCACTATAAATGGATGGATGCAACTGTGGCATCCCTCATATATTTATAGATACAACTGTGGCATCCACTATAGATGGATGGAGACAACTAGGGACTTACATTACATATGGATGGAGACGATTGTGGCATCCTCTATAAATGGATCAATACAGTAATGGCTTCCACTATATATGGATGGATACAACTGTGCACTGGCACTAAATACGGCTGTAGAAAACTGTGTACATCGACTCCATATGGACAGAGACAACTGTGACATCCACTATAAATGGATGGATACAACTGCAGCGTCCGTTATATATTGATGGATACAATTGTGGCATCCTGTATAAATGGATCGATACAGTTATGGCTTCCACTATAAATGGATGGATACAACTGTAGCATCCCTTATATATTGATGGATACAATTGTGGCATCCTGTATAAATGGATCAATACAGTTATGGCTTCCACTATAAATGGATGGATACAACTGTAGCATCCTTTATATATGGATGGATACAATTGTGGCATCCTGTATAAATGGATCAATACAGTTATGGCTTCCACTATACATGGATGGACACAACTGTTGACTTACACGCTGCATGGATAGATGCACAAAACCTAGCTAAAAACCCTCCTAGCGCCCTAAAGTGCAACTGTGTATTTTTTCACTAAATTCTGTTCGGCTGTTTCGGAGCCTATGAACCACATACGAACACATACACGCATAAAAAAGTTTAGATTTCATTTTTTTTGTTGCACTGGTTAAAAAGTCACCAATATAAAAACATAAATCTACTTTATTACTGAAGAGTGCAAAAGGATTTCCGAAATAACTCCCATCGTCTTGTTACTATGTTATAACTATGTTATAACTGTGTTATTACCAGGTTGGTATTATAGATAGGCTCAGTCAACCTAAAACTCACTTGATATTAAAATCTGTGTATGAATTCAAGGTTCCTGGAAATATAAAGACTTTGACCCCCCCTTTTAAATGAAGAGGGGGGGGGCTTCTCATAACGTCCGGCCTCTTATCAGGGTCACGAAGCTCGGGTACGTTTTTGACGTCAGTCGGGCTGATAAGGCTGCCTTTTTATCGATGCCAGGTGTTTACCCATCCTACCATTCCGTGCGGGACTTCAAAAATAGATTTTCAAAACACAAGGGGGGATGAACTTTGCGCCGACGCACTTTAGCGCTAGCGCATGCTAGCACAGGAAGATACCAATCAGCTTTATTGATGTAGCACTTTCCCGGCATATGAAAACGAATAGAACGAAATAGAAATGATCAACAAATCAAGAAATTAGAAAGGGAGAGGCACAGAGAAAACATGTGAGGATTTTAAAAAAAAAATCTCTTGTGTTTAATAGATTTTTGAGGATCTTGAAAGTGTTTTAAGTCCAATTATTTCTTTAAAATGAAGTTTTTCAAATCAACTCCGCTCGATAAAGGCAAATAGCATAGCTAGCATTAGCATAACTGACAGAATTGGAATTTGATTTTTCGAAACAGTCCAAAAAGTTGATTTAGCAATTAAAAAAAAAGAGCCCAAAAATGACGCATGGCAAGGCACAGAGAAACCATGCAAGGATATGTCACGACCAGCACACAGGGTGGACCCAATCGCGTAACGTTTTCTCACAGTTTTATTGTGATCCGACGATTGCTGGTCGCGGGAAGCAAGTCGCTCTCGTACTCGGATTGTGATCCGAACACGGAAGTGGATTTTCCGTAGTGATGGCGGTGTCAGGGACGGAAAAAACGTGGTGGTAGGCGAGTCGTAAGCCAGAACAGGAGAGCAGACGTAGTCTGGGACAAAAGAGGCCGTAAGCCGGGACGGGAGAGCAGATGTGGTCAGGATCCAAACGGGTTGTAGTCGGAGACAGAAGGGAGCAAAAACGGGACAGGTGGGAGTCAGGGTCCCAAAAAAAACTTGCCTAGTATTCACTGAGGTTTGCAGACGGACTGACAACAGGGGATTGACAGGATTGGGTTCAAATAGTGACAGGGAGCCAATCAGAACCCCAGAACATTATATTGTCGGTTATATTTGTTCACTGAGCAAACCAGAAATCACATGTACCGTATATGAATTAAAGTCCCGCCTACTATCTCTTCTCTCATTGGTCTGTTGGAAAAATTGACGACATAACTGTCCAATGAACTGAAACGAAGAAAAAGAAAACAGAAAGTCATCAAGTTTCACAAGAGTGTCTGTCTTATATCTCTGACGGTGTTAAGAAGACTGGTATGATGTTTAAAAAAATTAAAACAGTGAAATAAATGATATTTCAAAGGTAAAAATAACAAATATAGTGGGTATATTTGTTCATTGAGCAAACCAAAAATCACAGGTACCGTATATGAATCAAAGTACCGCCTACTATCTGTTCTTTCATTGGTCGATTACAAAGATTGACGACATACGTGTCCAATGAACTGAAACAAAGAAAAAGAAAACAGAAAGTCATTAAGTTTCACAAAAAAATATCTGTCCTGTACGTCTGACGGTGTTTAGGAGCATTGTTCCATGTTTAAAAAAATTAAAACAGTGAAATAAATTATATAATAAGGAAAAAAGAACAAATATAGTCGGCATATTTGTTAACGGAGCAAACCAGAAATCACAGTAAACGTATAAGAATTAAAGTCCCGCCTACTATCTCTTCTTTCATTGGTCTGTTACAACGATTGACGACATAAACGTCCAATGAACTGAAACAAAGAAAACAAAACAGAAAGTCATTAAGTTTCACAAAAATGTCTGTCCTGTCCGTCTGACTGTGTTTAAGAGCATTGTCCCATGTTCAAAAAATTAAAACAGTAAAATGAATGATTTTCTAAGGAAAAAAGGACATATTTAGTCCGTATACTTGTTCACTGAGAAAACCAGAAATCACAGGTACTGCATATGAATTAAAGTCCCGCCTACTATCTCTTCTCTCATTGGTCTGTTTAAAGATTGACAATATATATCTCCAATAAATTAAAACGAAGAAAAAGAAAACAGAAAGTCCCAAAAATGTCCGTCCTGTCCGTCTGACGGTGTTTCAGAGCATTGTTTGATGTTCAAACAAATTAAAACAGTGAAATAAATGATTTTTCCAAAGAGAAAAACACATTATACTTTAAAGTCGTTTTTATTTAAACCAGAAATCGCAGGTACCGTGTATGAATGAAAGTCCCGCCTACTATCTTTTCTCTCTTCTCTCATTGGTGTATTACAAAGATTGACGACATAAACATCCAATGAACTGAAACTGAGAAAAAGAAAACAGGAAGTCCTCAAGTTTCACAAAAAAATGTCTGTCCTCTATGATTAGGAGCTTGGTTTAATATGGCATTTCTAAATATTTCGAAGTGACGCACAAATGATGTAACCTACTCGATATAAATGAAAGAATTGATTCAAACGGAGTGAGGGAGAGAGGGGCGGGGGAGAAGCCCAGTGTTGAGGGAGGGGGTGAGGCAGAACGGAGCGAGCGCTTCGGCGAGGAGAAGACAGACACCGCCGAGAAGGAAAACAAACTTCTCTTGGAAAATTATTTCTCCCTCTGGATTAACTTTCAGTTTTTTTCCCTCTCTTTGGGATTTAAATCTCATTTCGGAGTGACACTTTGCCCGGTTAGCAGCGAAGTAAGCGCAACTGATGGGTAAGGATCGGGAATTCCCACCCAGCCTCTCCCGACTTGGTTTGGTTTATGATGTTTGTTTTTTTTTGTTTACGTATTTTAAAATGTATATTTTGTGTTTTTTTTTCATTGAGATTTGTGATTCTAATCTGCGGTTCCGTGTTTGTTCATGCTCATGGTCCTGATGTACACGGCTGAGTACTGAAGTAAAGGGAACAGATGGCGCAGGGTGCAACATGCGATCACTATGTGCAAAACTCCCAAAACAAATCCGAAAAAAAGGGCTAGGTTGGTTTGATTCTTCGATTTTCTACCCTGAAAATTAAAAATAGTTTAAAAGAAGTTAAAAAAAAAAGATGAATGACAACTTTATTTCGAACATTGATATAAAAACAGAACAAAAACAATACAAACAACAACAAAATAATGTTACATAATATGTTCGAAAAGGGGTCATAAGAAGTAGATGCTTATATTTCCTACCCCTTCATCTTCTCTATTAAATACACCAATGATAATAACAACATAAAAACAAAGTTTGACTCCACACACAGACACACACATACTTTTCCTGGTGGTTCTCACCTTCGGGATTATGAATTTTCGACAGCCCCTTAAATGATAACTTCCCTCTTTCCGAATGAATAATTTATGGATGTTTTCTGGCACTGTTTTTGTTGACCTTAAATAGCAGTTGTGCAGTGAAAAAATTGACTAAATCATCCAATTTTAATCATTTGGACTGCAAGAATAAAATATGAGTATGATTCTGATATCCTAGCCCGTGTATGGTTCTAATTGCACGTTTTTGGAGGATAAAAAGGAGCTGGAGTGAACTTTTATAATTATTGCCCCTGACTTCTGCACAATTTAAGATGCTGAGAACGTTTTTATTGGGTTGGAAAGTTAAAGTTGGGATAAAGGTCTTGGAAAAGATGAGATTTTGAGGGATACATTTGGACCACGTGAGGCTAAAATAATACAACAATGATGATTTTCTGCTTTTGTTTTTTCTTACTTCCTTAAAGTAAGTTCCACGGACAGACTGAGGAGATTATTTCTTCCTCATGCCGTGAGGCTCTTTAACTCCATCCGGGGGAGTAAAAGCCCACATGAAACCCCACCCCCACATTTGCATATGACCCTATTTTTATAATACAATGTGTATTTTCCGTAGCACTATTTCAATACTCTATATCAACACGTTGTATTGGGTATTTTTGTATTCTATATCTTTTATTTTATTATTTTATTTTTCAACACAAGGATACTGCTGGAAATGTGAATTCCCCTACGGGAATGAATAAAGTATCTATCTATCTATTGAAGGATTTTATACATTTGACTATAAAGGATTTTATACAATTGAATACAAGTTACATTTATTGAGTGCATGAGTGCTATCTATCTGTTAGATAACTAAAGATCTATCTATCTATCTATCTATCTATCTAGAGGGACAGTGTGTAGAATTAACTGCCTCCTAGTGCTGCAAAAAACTTTTATTCAGTGAAAAAAAAAAACATGAATTGAAATACAAGACAAAAATACGTGAACTAACATACCAATCTTAACTTTTATCAAAGAAAAAAATCTTAAATCGAGATTTTTTTTACATAGTGGAATCCCTACTCAAGCTAGTTTTTTGCTTGCTGTGGGACAAACAATGGATTCAAGTATATATATCCTGATTTTATTTTTGGCGATTTTCAAAATAAAAGTTTCTTCCCGGAATCGAATATGTTGACGTCATATTCGGTACGTAAAAATGCGGGAATGCTAACAAAAAAAGTGGAATTTGAAAGATTATGATGATAATTTGATAGCTTACATTTAGGCTTTCCCCCATCCCCTCTATTTTATTTTATCTTCTTCCAATGTTAACTGTAAATAGGATTATTCAAATTTTACGTTGAGATTTCAGTTTATGACATTTAACGACTGTAAACCTGTTGCACTGTGTAAATGTTATGTTATTTTTGTTTCAGTTGAAAAAAAATATCATCACAGACTGATGAACATTGTTTGAACATCACTCATGGTTTATTGTCCCAGGAGCGTATGATTTAAGGTGTTTGTTTTTTTTGCTGGAAATTTTAATCGCAATCATCACTTATATCGCCGTTATCGAGAAACGTGATATAAATCCACTCGGCACCTTAGTATCGTGATACAATCCAACTGGACCAAACCATATCGTCCCACCCCTATGTGGCACTGATTTTTGTTTGCAACAGTGCCATCTAGTGGTGAAATATTACACAGCGGAGCTTTAAAGATGGGGTCCATACTTTTCAAATAGTGTACTGTCTGACGCCATTTTCTGGCTGAGATCATCGTTGCAGCCTCTGTCATTTTCCTTTTGTTGCAAGTGCAAGTATGTGAAAATCTTAGACCCGCTCGAATGAACTTCGTCCTTTTTTTATATTTTGGGGTTTGTGTAGGTATCTGGATTGTATTTGAAACAAGTCCTCTTCTTACTTTCAACAGTTTCATTCTAGAATATAATCACACTCCTCCTCTGCCCTCCTCCCCTAAAGCAAAAGCCTGTGTTTGTTTACTCCACAGTTGGGTTAGGGTTAGGGTTAACCCTACAGCATATTGTGTTCATTCCACAATATTTAGCTTATTTTGCTCTAGGGTTAACTCTAACCCAATATTGACCTTATTTTGCGCTAGGGTTAATCATCATTCGGGTTAACCCTAGCCCTAACCCAAACCCTAACCCAATATTGACCTTATTTTGCGCTAGGGTTAATCATCGAAAAGACTCTTCCTTTTTTATTTTTTGGGGTTTGTGTTGGTATTTGGATTGTATTTGAAACAAGTCCTCTTCTTACTTTCAACAGTTTCATCCTGGAATAAAATCACACTCCTCCTCTGCCCTCCTCCCCTAAAGCAAAAGCCTGTGTTTGTTTACTCCACAGTTGGGTTAGGGTTAGGGTTAACCCTACAGCATATTGTGTTCATTCCACAATATTTAGCTTATTTTGCTCTAGGGTTAACTCTAACCCAATATTGACCTTATTTTGCGCTAGGGTTAATCATCATTCGGGTTAACCCTAGCCCTAACCCAAACCCTAACCCAATATTGACCTTATTTTGCGCTAGGGTTAATCATCGAAAAGACTCTTCCTTTTTTATTTTTTGGGGTTTGTGTTGGTATTTGGATTGTATTTGAAACAAGTCCTCTTCTTACTTTCAACAGTTTCATCCTGGAATAAAATCACACTCCTCCTCTGCCCTCCTCCCCTAAAGCAAAAGCCTGTGTTTGTTTACTCCACAGTTGGGTTAGGATTGGGGTTGACCCTAGTGCAAAATAAGGTCAATATTGGGTTAGGGTTCGGGTTAACCCTAGCCCTAACCCGAACCCTAACCCAGTACTTTAATTCCTTGTCCTCCATCACCTGTACCACTGATGGTCTAATGGCAAAATGACCTCACTGCTGCGATCTAGGTTTGATTCCCGCTGCAAACAATGTTAAACAGCGTTAAAAGCCCATTGGTTTTACACGAAAGGTTTTGTTGTAGTATCAATTTCGTGTGCCTTATAGTACGGTGCGCCTTATTGTGCGGGAACTCTTAAACGTGCACCAGTTTAATCTTTTAGAAATAAAACTGTGTGAATAGTCTTGTTGTAGCCTAGCCCTAACCCAACAGTGGAGTAAACAAACACAGGCTTTTGCTTTAGGGGAGGAGGGAAGAGGAGTAGTGTGATTTTTAACCCTAGCCCTAACCCAATATTGACCTTATTTTGCTCTAGGGTTAACCCTAACTTAATTGTGGGGTAAACAAACACGGGCTTTTGCTTTTGCTTTCCCTCTCTGGCTCTCTATTTCTTCACTCTTTCCTCTTTATCTCTCTTTTTTCTTCCCCTACTCGATCTTTTCCTCTTTCTCTCTGTCTCTTTCTCTCTTTTTTCCTCTCTTTCTTTCTCTTTTATTTTTTCTTTCTCTCTCTTCGACTTTCTTTCTTTCTCTCTCTCTCTCTTTCTCTCTCTCTCTCTCTCTCATTTTTTTCTCTTTATTTATTTCTCTCTCTCTTCACCTGTCCCTTTCCCCACCTTTCTCTATCTTTCTTTTTCTCCCTCCTTTTCCCTTTCTTTCGCTCTCTATTTCTCTCTCTATATACACATACATGTCTTTCTTTTTCCTTTCTCTCTCCCTCTCTCTTTCCCTTTCTTTCTATTTCCGTCCCTCTATTTACATATTTGTCTTTTCTTTTTCTCTTTTTTCTTTAACTGTCTTTCTTTGTTTCTTTCTTTCTTTGTTTCTTTCTTTGTTTCTTTCTTTCTTTGTTTCTTTGTTTCTTTCTTTCTTTCTTTCTCTCATTCTCTCATTTTTTCTTTCTTCCTTTCTTTCTTTCTTTCTTTCTTTCTTTCTTTCTTTCTTTCTTTCTTTCTTTCTTTCTTTCTTTCTTTCTTTCTTTCTTTCTTACTTACTTACTTACTTACTTACTTACTTACTTACTTACTTACTTACTTACTTACTTACTTACTTACTTACTTACTTACTTACTTACTTACTTACTTACTTACTTACTTACTTACTTACTTACTTGCTTACTTGCTTACTTGCTTTCTTTCTTTCTTACTTTCTTTCTTTCTTTCTTTCTTTCTTTCTTTCTTTCTTTCTTTCTTTCTTTCTTTCTTTCTTTCTTTCTTTCTTTCTTTCTTTCTTTCTTTCTTTCTTTCTTTCTTTCTTTCTTTCTTTCTTTCTTTCTTACTTTCTTACTTTCTTTCTTTCTTACTTTCTTTCTAACCCAACAGTGGAGTAAACAAACACAGGCTTTTGCTTTAGGGGAGGAGGGGAGAGGAGTAGTGTGATTTTTAGCCCTAGCCCTAACCCAATATTGACCTTATTTTGCTCTAGGGTTAACCCTAACCCAAATGTGGGGTAAACAAACACGGGCTTTTGCTTTAGGGGAGAAGGGGAGAGGATTAGTGTGATTTTATTCTAGGATGAAACTGTTGAAAGTAAGAAAAGGACTGTTTCAAATACAATCCAAATACCAACACAAACCCCAAAAGATAGAAAAGGAAGAGTTTATTCAAGCGGGTCTAAGATTTTCACATACTTGCACAAGCAACTGTCATTTTCCTGTTGTTTGTTTACTCCACAGTTGGGTAAGGGTTAACTCGAGAGCAAAATAAGTTTAATATTGGGTTAGGGTTAACCCTAACCCTAACCCAATATTCAGCTTATTTTGGGTTTTCTTTGTCACAGTTGACGTGAGGGCAGCCCTGGCCACGCAGGTCCCCCCGGTTGCCGCCACCAGCAGGATCCTCCCTATGGACCTTCGGATGGTGGACCACCTCAACCACCACCATCAACAGCAGACAAGCTTCGGACTACTTCCGCCTCCTCACCCGGCCCCGCCCACTCCCGCCTCTCGCCCCGCCTCCGATGAGTCGGGCAACGGGCCGATCATCGGTGAGGACCCGGCGGCGACCGTACCGACTGAGATATTATTTTCGTTTCTGATGTTTTTGGGGATGGTGGTGCAGGCCACCAGGAGCAGCAGCTGCAGGAGGAACTGGTGGCCCTCAAACAAAAGCAGCAGCTCCAGAGGCAACTGCTGATCGCCGAGTTTCAGAGGCAACACGAACAGTTGGCCAGGCAACACGAGGCGCAGCTGCATGATCATATTCAGGTAGGGATGCTTTCCGATCGATTATCGGAACCGATATTCGGGAATTATATGGGTATCAGTATTTTTTTTCATTATTCGACTGTCCTACTAAATATCTTTAAAACGAGCTTATGCATGCTCAGATGCAGCTGAGCTTCTCTATCCCTCTCTTCCCTCCTTCTGTCTAGTTTTATGTACCTTTATACTGCTAACAACGATTTTGTTACCTGGATAGTTAGTTTTTGGTTTAAGTAAAATATAATTCATGTTAGTTGTGTTGAAATTCTCATTTATTTACTGTAAATTGTTTCAGACAGCTATTTTAGTTTTATTTGAATTTATAACAACTAATATAATTTGTTTTGTTTTGCATTATTAACAATTTCTCTCGCCAATTTTTAAGCGGCTCCAAATATTGGTTATTGGCCACCTCTTGATGCTAATAATTGGTATCTGTATCCGCCCTGAAAAACACAAATCGATCGATCCTTTATTGCTAGCATATATTTTAGTTTTAGAGTTATTTCTTTCTCTTTTTACTCTCTTTTCTCTATCCCTCTTTTTCCCTCTCTCTCTTTCTCATTTCCTCTTTCTTTATTTCTCTCCTTTTTGTTGTTATTGCTCTTTTTTATCTTTATTTCTATGTTTTTCTCTCCCTCTGTCTCTTTCTATTTATTTTTCTCTCTCTCTGTTCTGTCTTTCTTCTTTTTTTCTATCTACTCTTTTTCTCTCTTTTTTATTTGTCTTTCTCTCCATCATTATCTTACTCTCTTTTCTGTTTCTTTCCCTCTCTCTCTCTTACTCTTTCTTTTTTTTTCTCTGTCTTTCTCTGGTCTCAATTACTTCTTTTACTCTCTCTTTTATTTTTTCCCTCTCTGTCTCTCTATTTCTTCACTCTTTCCTCTTTATCTCTCTTTTTTCTTCCCCTACTCGATCTTTTCATCTTTCTCTCTGTCTCTTTCTCTCTTTTTTTCCTATCTTTCTTTCTCTTTTATTTTTTCTTTCTCTCTCTTTGACTTTCTTTCTTTCTCTCTTTTTTTCTCTCTCTCTCTCTCATTTTTTCTCTTTATTTATTTCTCTCTCTCTTCACCTGTCCCTTTCCCCACCTTTCTCTATCTTTCTTTTTCTCCCTCCTTTTCCCATTCTTTCGCTCTCTATTTCTCTCTCTATATACACATACATGTCTTTCTTTCTCTCTTTCTTTTTCCTTTCTCTCTCTCTCTCTCTCTTCTCTCTCTATGTTTTTCTCCCTCTCTCTTTCCCTTTCTTTCTATTTCCGTCCCTCTATTTACATATTTGTCTTTTCTTTTTCTCTTTTTTCTTTAACTGTCTCTCTTTGTTTCTTTCTTTCTTTGTTTCTTTCTTTCTCTCTTTCTTTCTTTCTTTCTTTCTGTCTTTCTTTTTTTTTTCTTTTTTTCTTTCTTTCTTTCTTTCTTTCTTTCTCTCTTTCTCTCTTTCTCTCTTTCTCTCATTCTCTCATTCTTTCTTTCTTTTTTTCTTTTTTCTTTCTCTCTTTCTTTGTTTGTTTGTTTCTTTCTTTCTTTCTTTCTTTCTTTTTTCTTACTTTCTTTCTTTCTTACTTTCTTTCTTTCTTTCCTTCTGTCTTTCTTGATCTCTTTCTGTCAATCTTTCCCTTTCTTTCTTTCTTTCTTTCTGTCTTTCTTTCTTTTTTTTTCTTTCTTTCTTTCTTTCTTTCTTTCTTTCTTTCTTATTTTCTTTTTTCTTTCTTTCTTATTTTCTTTTTTCTTTCTCTCTTTTTTTGTTTCTTTCTTTCTTTCTTTCTTTCTTCCTTTCCTTATTTCCTTTCTTTCCTTTCTTTCTTTCCTTTCTTTCCTTTCTTTCCTGTCTTTTCTTTCTCCCTGTCCTCATCCCTCTCCCCAGTCTCTCTCTCATTCTTTCTCTGTTTTTGCGTGTGTGTCAGCACCAACAGGACGCCATGGCTCTGAAACATCAGCAGGAGCTCTTGGAGCACCAGCGCAAAGTGGAGCAGCAACGCAAGCAGCAACAGTTGGAGAAGCAACATCGGGAACACAAACTCCTGCAGCTCAAAAACAAGGAGCGGGGGCAAGAAAGTCAGTTGGCATTTTCAGAATTATTCACCCCCCCCCCCCCACTCTTAAGCAAAATACTTCCACTAATATTGCAACGTGACTCATTTCCGTCGTCATGGAAACACAAATGTTCCTGTTCCACTGATCATCCATTTGCTTATTTTATATATATATTTTTTCTATTTCACCAAGCATTTCAACTCACTAAAATAAAAGTACTAAAAAGTTCAAAAATATATCACGATAAAAACATTAAAATATCATAATAATAGAACGAAAATGAAGTAAAATGATAATAATTCTAAAAGCAAAGAAATAGGATTACTACCTTTACAAAATACCAGGGAATATTTTAATATGACTACGTGTTTTATGTCAACGAGTAAGAATCATTGTAAAAGAAGGAAAATAATAATAACAATACAGAATAAATCAAAATAATAGATTCAATTCAATATGAGGGAAATATAGATTGTATTAAAATCCATACAATTATGATAATAAATAAATACTAAATACTACTGAGAAGATAATTTCTTCCTCATGCCATGAGGCTCTTTAACTCCACCCGGGGGAGTAAAAGCCCACATTAAAGCCCACCCCTACATTTGCATATTAGCCTATTTTTATGACAGTGTGTATTTTCCTTAGCACTAGTTAAATACTCCTTATATTGGGTATTTTTGTATTCTATATCTTTATTTTATTATTTTATTTTTCAACACAAGGATACTGCTGCTATCTATCTATCTATCTATCTATCTATCTATCTATCTATCTATCTATCTATCTATCTATCTATCTATCTATCTATCTATCTATCTATCTATCTATTTAGATCTAACTGAAGATCTATCTATTTGGATCTAACTGAAGATCTATCTATCTATCTATCTATCTATCTATCTATCTATCTATCTATCTATCTATCTATCTATCTATCTATCTATCTATCTATCTATCTATCTATCTATCTATCTATCTATCTAGATCTAACTGAAGATCTATCTATTTAGATCTAACTGAAGATCTATCTATCTATCTATCTATCTATTTAGATCTAACTGAAGATCTATCTATTTAGATCTAACTGAAGATCTATCTATTTAGATCTAACTGAAGATCTATCTATCTATCTATCTATCTATCTATCTATCTATCTATCTATCTATCTATCTATCTATCTATCTATCTATCTATCTATCTATCTATCTATCTATCTATCTATCTATCTATCTATCTATCTATCTATCTATCTATCTATCTATCTATCTATCTATCTATCTATCTATCTATCTATCTATCTATCTATCTATATCTATCTAACTAAAGATCTATCTATCTATCTATCTATCTATCTATATCTAACTAAAGATCTATCTATCTATCTATCTATCTATCTATTTAGATCTAACTGAAGATCTATCTATCTATCTATCTATCTATCTATCTATCTTAATATTACTGTTCTTTTTTATTAAAAAAAAATAAAATCATGGTAAGAGCATAAAAAAGAAATGATTATGGTAATAATAATTACAATATTGATATCATTATGATAATAGTGAAATGGTACAAAATAAATCAAAATAATATAATGAAAAATAAATTTCTATGATAAATATATATATATATATATATATATATATATATATATATATATATTGCTAATGAGAATAATAATAGAATATAATAAATACATGTACTATAATCAAACTTACAAAAATATATAAAAGTAAAGACTAATAAAGACTGTTACTAATAAGAGTAAAAAATACAGCAAAACATAGAGATACAAACATATATAATATAAAAAAATATATAAAATATCAATTTTTAAAAAATTCAATGAAAAAATATAACGATGTTTTTGCTTTTATTTTACCAATAAAACAAGTTAAAAAAATTGGAAAATAGGAACTTTTTGCCAATGGAACAAAAACAATTTTATATTTATTATATGTATATTTTTTTGTATTTTTTTCCACTTTCTTTTCTTCATCAGCAGTTTTTAAATGTGCATTATTATTTTCCGCGATATTAGCTATTTAAAAATTGTGTGTCAATGCAAAGTGAAACTGACTTTGGAACAGAATCAATGAAACGGGTTTCTTCTTCTCTTGTTCTTTCCTGCCAGGCGCGGTGGCCAGCACGGAAGTCAAAATGCGACTCCAAGAGTTTGTGCTCAACAAGAAAAAAGCCTTAGCCCAGCGCAACTTCAACCACTGCCTGCCCAACGACCCTTACTACTGGTACGGTTGAGTCCCACCCTGACAAAAACCCCATCGAACTTGTCATTTCCCTACCTAATCACCTTCCAGCACCATCAATCTGTGTTATTCATCCTTTTCGGAGCCAAGGCACATTTCTTGCCTTGGAAGGGCTAATAATTAAAAAAAGAAGCTTATACAGGATTTGTATGGATGCTTGAAATCCTTAGTACAGACGCTCCCCTACTTACGACCATTCGAGTTAGGAAAAACGATAGATACGAACATTTTTTTCGGGATGTCGAATAATATCCGAACATCGCTGGATCGTGTGTCTTCTTTCACAGGATATTACTGTAGTGTTTCTTTCCGCCACTACCAGAGTGTGGCGCTGTAAGAGGTCACCCAGCATCCACCCCGAAGAAGAAATCCATCTTTTACTTCCTATTTCGTGTGTAAACACACTGCACTGTATCACTAGCGCGCTAAGAACTTTGCCCTTTTTATTATTTGATATCTTGTACATCCATTCAATATGGTTGGAGTAAAGCGTAAAGAAGAGCTGAGCTGTTTCCTTTAAAATGAAAGTGGAATAAGAAAGCTTGATGCGGTTGAGAAAATGGTCAGACGCTTTTTTTCGGCCCCTTTTTACCACGGAAGAGTACCTCTTGAAACGCATCTTCCAAAAGTAAGTTAAACTTCACTTTATTTATCTTTATAGAGCAGATTATTTTATTAAACGTTTATTTCTCAGTACAAAACAATACAGGTTACTTATACAAGCCTTAACCATATTTATATAAACCTTAAACATACAAAATATAGCACTGAAGCAACTTACCAACAAATTCAACTTACGAACAATCGTCCGGATCTCGTTCGTAAGTAGGGCAGTGTCTGTAATGGTTCAATTTTAATGTTGTGTTTTCAAGGTCAGGAAAATTCTTGATTTCTGGGTAAAACGCTTGAAATTATTTCCAGTGTCGCGTTTTCCGGCATTCAGACTCGATAGACCGTGCTCTTAAATGATTATTTTTTTGTTTTAAATGGGTGTGTAAAAATGACACCGATGGTGGCTCCAAGTCCTAATTATCGAGTTGCGAAGTGCTGCGTTACTGCCCCCTACTGTCACATCAAAAAATTGGTGACTTATTCTGTAAAATATGATAATGACGTCTTGTATAGGCAGTTACCTGCTGCTGCTGCCACTTATGGTATGGAAGAGTACTGCAGTGTATGATTACTCTGCCCGGCACTAGATCGCACACTAATCAGAAAAAAAAAACAATAGTGATTTTTTTTATACTTATATCGCAATTTTGATGCGATTTTCAACTTTCAAAGAAAAGTCCATATTTGAGAAATTAATCATGGTGACATGCAAACTTACCTTGAGATGACGTCAATAATGAGTGAGAGTAAATGCCAAAATAACAAGTATAGATCAACAACAGAAACAAGTAGTTTTTACTGTCAATATACAAAGTAGAGTCAAATTGACACAGTATGAATGCGATTTAGAGAGCGGCTGGCTAGCTACACGCTAGCATCGTGTAACCATGACTTCAGCCAGGTTGCCGCAATGTTTAAAATACAAGAGTCACGAAAATCTAGCAGTTTCCCACAAGTTGTAGCTCCAGGTCAACATCCGTGTCATGGGTAATGGATCTGGCGTTGATGAAATAAAGTCTCAGAGCGTTGTTAACCTAGCCTAAGGCCAGGGTTGGGTAGGGTTACTTTAACTGGATTACTTTCAATTACTTTTGGATTACTCCAATACCAAATATGCTAATAAAAGACAAAAGAAACTAAATATGAATACAATTATGACTCACAACATGTGGTAAGCTTTCTCTCCTGGCTTTGATCTCTTTGATCTCCAGCAAAACGAACATAAAAAGGGACAGAAACAAAATGAAAATAAATCCAAACAGCTTGCCAACATCATTTTTGCCGTTCCATGTATTCCGTTACTCCCCAAGCCTGCACAAAATTTAGTAATTGTATTCATATTTAGTTTCTTTTGTCTTTTATTAGCGTATTTGGTATTGGAGTCATCCAAAAGTAATTGAAAGTAATCCAGTTAAAGTAACCCTACCCAACCCCGCCGAAGGCCAGACCTTTCTCTCTTGACGCCGCCTCGGTCGATACTCCGACACGATAACAATCCACAGAGCACCCGCTGGTGATCACCATTTCTTTGCGTTCGTCTGACTTTCCTCAGTATTCAATTTTATAATTGGATTTCTTTTCAATGTAAGGAGCCGCTAAGGCTACTCGTTATCACCTCTGCGTTTGTTTTGGTGGCCAATTGTGCAAAACTCTCTCTCTTTGACCGACAGCATACACCAGCCAATCACAGACACGCACACACTGCTTGCAAACTATGCCCCGCCTTTATTAATACTGTGACAATCCTGGTTGGCCAACTAATCCATCACTCCCAAACCCGGAACTATAAATCCTTGAAATAATCGCGATATAGATTAGATCACGGTTAAATGATTAAGATATTTCCGTCCCTGTAGGAAAACCCAACACAGTTCTTTGGATCAAAGCTCTCCTCCACAAGCACTGATGTCAGCCTATCAGCACGCAATACTGGGCACCTACGATCCCAAAGACGACTTCCCGCTTCGTAAAACAGGTAAGAAAAAGACGCCTCTCTATTCAGTAGGTTTCTCTTTGATGTTATAAAATCCATATTTGATATATACGCCACCATGCTCAACACACAACTAAATATACACATTTAAACTGACCCTCTGATTTAAGTATAGTATTTTTTATAGTTAGATGTGAGTCTATACAGTAGCAGTGTTCATTTTACCAATCTTAATCTATGGGTCCCCAAAATTTAGTGTTATCGAGGTTGAAATCGTAAATCGGCGACAAATATATATTATAAATCTATATATTCATTCAGTTTTAATCATCAAATTATTAATTCATTTTCTGCATCAAATTAATGTTGGTTATATACCGATTAAATGGATAACCACAAACCTGTCTTTTTTTTTTAATTTTCTCCTTTTATACTTCCTTTTTTTCTTAACTTCTTTATACAACATAATTCGTAATATCAATCATCAAAGCAAGTGAGCCGTTTGAGCCAAAAAAGCCGGTTCTCTAAAAAAAGACGGACTTCCTTTCACTACACAACGAGATCTCGTTTGCCGAGATCGGCGTGCAGACGAAAACTTGATCCGCGAGACCAAAACAACAATGGCGGATCTACCTGACGAAAAGTTTGGAGTGCGGTAAATCTTTGTTGAAAAAAGTAATCGGGTAATAATGACAATTTTGTGGCAAAAAGGTTGTGTCCCGGGGACGCACGTTGATTTGAGACTAAAAAAAGACGGACTTCCTTTCACTACACAACGAGATCTCGTTTGCCGAGATCGGCGTGCAGACGAAAACTCGAACCGCGAGACCAAAACAACAATGGCGGATCTACCTGACGAAAAGTTTGGAGTGCGGTAAATCTTTGTTGAAAAAAGTAATCGGGTAATAATGACAATTTTGTGGCAAAAATGTTGTGTCCCGGGGACGCACGTTGATTCGAGACTATGCGTCCCCAGGAAAAATGATGCGTCTAGGACGCAGGGATGCGGGCACGAGAACACTGCAGTAGGGAGAATATCAGTAGGGAGAAATTACACGCCCTCGTACTCTCTGCTTGAGAGGGCGCCACCTGAACTGTATTCAGTCGTAATTTGTGGGTCACTTACAATATATACAGTGTTGTCTGTAGTCTTCTGGGGCGGCAGTAGCTCAGGAGGTAGAGCGCTCGTCTTGGGATCAAGGGATCCCAGTTCGAATCCCAGCTCGTTCGTGTTACATGTCGAAGTTTCCTTGGGTAAGACACTGAACCCTTAATACCCCCAATAAGCAGGTTAGCGCCTTACATGGCTGCAAGGCCGCTATTGGGAAATGTGGAGCACATTATAAAGCGCTTTGGGAAGTCATTGACTTGAAAAGCGCTATATAAATGTAGATCATTTCATCATTTCATTTCCTTGGACTCATTTTTTGTTGCACTACACAATACAGCGACATTTAGTAAGCCAAAATCGAACACCGTCCCTTTAAGAACAGTGGAACGTTTCCATCAGCGCCACCCCATTCGGACCGACCTCACCCGGACCCTAGCTTCAGCGGCCCCCGACCGAACAGAGTTCGAGACCCCCGATTTATGCAAACGAAACGCAAGAAAGAGCGTTTTTGTGCGCGTCTCTAACAGGAAGTGAGGAACAGAGGACGCTACAGTTGGATGCTCTTCTGGCCACGCCCACACCATCTCCCCGCCATGACCTATTTCAGCCACGTGAATTATAGATTCGCACAAAATTATTTTCCGTCTGGTGAGCTCAGACACGATGCAACAGGAGCGTACCGTCCCGTTATTCGGGGTGCACTTAAAAAAACCTTGGGGGGGGGCAGAAAACCATGGTCCAAAGTACCCTAAAATCCAGTCTACAGAGCACTCCTGGTTAAAATGCTCATATTTAAGAATCAAACTCAATTTTCTTTTTGTGCGAGCTGCAATGGATTATGGGTGTGGATGGGCAAGTGTGAAGCACATTGTAAAGGGAGGTCTTCAGCATTTGCTTAAACCTCAGGCTGCAAAGACCACTTGTTGTAGCATTTTTGTAGTATTTCTGTGGTATTTTTTAAGGTTTTTGTAATAGTATTTCTGTAGTAGTGTTTCTGTATTATAGTAATACTGTAGTAAGTCAAGTCATGTTTATTTGTGACGCCCTTAATCACAGTCTCAAAGGGCTGCACAGACCACAGGCTATTGCAAACTACAGACTATTATGATACCATCCCCTGATCTAAAACCTACATGACGGCAAGGAAAAACTCAAAAACCTCAAATCAAGTCTAGTTATTTGTGACACCCTTAATCACAAGGAGTCTCAAAGGGCTGCACAGACCACAGACTTTTGCAAACCACAGACTATTATGACACCATCCCCTGATCTCAGACCTACATGAGGGCAAGGAAAAACTCAAAAACCTCAAGTCAAGTCTAGTCATTTGTGACACCCTTAATCACAAGGAGTCTCAAAGGGCTGCACAGACCACAGACTTTTGCAAACCACAGATTATTATGACACCGTCCCCTGATCTAAAACCTACATGAGGGCAAGGAAAAACTCAAAAACCTCAAGTCAAGTCATGTTTATTTGTGACGCCCTTAATCACAAAGAGTCTCAAAGGGCTGCACAGACCACAGATTATTGCAAACCACAGACTATTACGACACCATCCCCTGATCTAAAACCTACATAAGGGCAAGGAAAAACTCAAAAACCTCAAGTCATGTTTATTTGTGATGCCCATAATCACAAAGAGTCTCAAGGGCTGCACAGACCACAGACTTTTGCAAACCACAGATTATTATGTCACCGTCCCCTGATCTAAAACCTACATGAGGGCAAGGAAGAACTCAAAAAGCTCAGTCAAGTCAAGTCATTTTTATTAGTATAGCCCTTAATCACAAGGAGTCTCAAAGGGCTGCACAGACCACAGATTATTGCAAACCACAGACTATTTTGACACCATCCCCTGATCTCAGACCTACATGAGGGCAAGGAAAAACTCAAAAACCTCAAGACAAGTCTAGTTTTTTGTGACACCCTTAATCACAAGGAGTCTCAAAGGGCTGCACAGACCACAGACTTTTGCAAACCACAGACTATTATTATACCATCCCCTGATCTAAAACCTACATGAGGGCAAATAATACACAGATGTTGTCAACATAAAATATAAGTTATTCATATGCTATAGAGTAGAAGTGTATTTTAAGCTTAGATTTAAACATTTTCACTGAGGTTGCAGATCGAATCCCAGGGGGAAGAGCATTCAAGAGCACCAGGGCCCGTATGGAGAATGCTCTCGAACCTGTGGATTTCTTCTTGGCTCTTGGGATCACGAGTAGACCAGCATTTTCAAAGCGAAGGCTCCGGACCGGAACATAGGGGGAACCTTAATCTAAGAGATATGAGGGAGCAAGTCCCTGCATGATTTTGTGTACTACCCACAGAACCTTAAAATCACTCACCTTTCACCGCAGAGCTCTGGATGTGAAGGTCACCATGTCCCATGTTTTAGGCATCTTCACCTTTTTTTCCCAGTGTTTCATCCTCTAGCCACTCATGTCAGCTATTTGGCTTCAGGCTATGGCTTGCTGCTATTGTTAGCTGCTCCTGCTTTATGCTTCAGTGTCAGTCACCTTTCACTGCTGAGCCCTGGATGTGAAGGTCGCCAAGTCACGTGTTTTAAGCATCTTCAACTTTTTTTCCCTGTGTTTCATTCTCTAGCCACTCATGTCAGCTATTTGGCTTCAGGCTATGGCTTGCTGCTATTGTTAGCTGCTCCTGCTTTATGCTTCAGTGTCAGTCACCTTTCACCACCGAGCCCTGGATGTGAAGGTCGCCTAGTCCCGTGTTTTAGGCATCTTCAACTTTTTTTCCCAGTGTTTCATCCTCTAGCCACTCATGTCGGCTATTTGGCTTCAGGCTATGGCTTGCTGCTATTGTTAGCTGCTCCTGCTTTATGCTTCAGTGTCAGTCACCTTTCACTGCAGAGCCCTGGATGTGAAGGTCGCCTAGTCACGTGTTTTAGTCACCTTCAACTTTTTTTCCCAGTGTTTCATCCTCTAGCCACTCATGTCAGCTATTTGGCTTCAGGCTATGGCTTGCTGCTATTGTTAGCTGCTCCTGCTTTATGCTTCAGTGTCAGTCACCTTTCACCACCGAGCCCTGGATGTGAAGGTCGCCTAGTCCCGTGTTTTAGGCATCTTCAACTTTTTTTCCCAGTGTTTCATCCTCTAGCCACTCATGTCGGCTATTTGGCTTCAGGCTATGGCTTGCTGCTATTGTTAGCTGCTCCTGCTTTATGCTTCAGTGTCAGTCACCTTTCACCACCGAGCCCTGGATGTGAAGGTCGCCTAGTCCCGTGTTTTAGGCATCTTCAACTTTTTTTCCCAGTGTTTCATCCTCTAGCCACTCATGTCGGCTATTTGGCTTCAGGCTATGGCTTGCTGCTATTGTTAGCTGCTCCTGCTTTATGCTTCAGTGTCAGTCACCTTTCACCACCGAGCCCTGGATGTGAAGGTCGCCTAGTCCCGTGTTTTAGGCATCTTCAACTTTTTTTCCCAGTGTTTCATCCTCTAGCCACTCATGTCAGCTATTTGGCTTCAGGCTTTCAGGCTTCTGACTCTTGTCATCTTTGACTCTTTTCCCACAGTTTCCTTCTTTAGCCACTCGTATCTGTGTGTATCTATTTATACAATGTTGATGTTTCACGAGTACTTCTTGGTAACCAGGGAGATAATGGATTTCAGAATAATCATAATGGCTCACTTAAGCACTGCTCTTTTATTGACATTTAGGCATTCTTCACGGAAATGGTTCTTTTTTTTCTCTCTCCCACGCACATTTTGTTTACCATAATGGATGTCGCTCATCTGAACAACATCAGCCGTTATTAGGAGAAAGAAAGAAAAAGAAAAAACTTAAATTGGACTATTTGCGTCATAAATGCCCGGAGAAATACCATCCGTCTTTTTCTGGGAATCGAACCGACGACTCGGGGGCAGAAGCATCGATTAGCGCCGCTTCTTTTCTTGGGAAAACGGCATGACTACACCCGGGTGGCAACGTTTTTCCCAAGAAGACGCTCGATATGTTCGCTCTAATGGAAGCAATTTGCTACTTTGTTGTCGTGGCATTAAAGGGCCAGCGCCGATTACCACGCTTGAGTGTTCTCCGATGTTGTTTTTGTCCAAAGCCGATTTTTCCATCGTGCTTAAAAGCCGGCTTGTTCGACAGAAAATGTAGAAAAGGGAAAGAAATTGCCGAAAGCGGTGATTTAGAGAATGTTTTTTGTAGGGACAGGCAACTCTAAGGAAACTGCACCCATGCAGCCGCAATCCATTATCCACGGTCACATATTGCTGCCAGCGGTGGTTGAAAGAGCATATTTTTGTCGGGCCTGGCAGCTGTTTTATGCCATTCTGTCCACCCAAAAGTGAAAAGCACCTGTGCGGCCGCAATCTATTATCCCCAATCCCATATTGCTGCAAGATGGGACCATCTGAGTGTGTCTTTGTTGGGCCTGTAGCCTGCTGTTGTTTTGTCTAAAACGAACTGCACTTGTGTGGCTGCGATCCGTTGTTCACATTCGACTATTGCTGTGAGTTTTGAACGTACGAAGGCACTTTTTTGTCGGTAGGCGTCTCGTTCTGGCCTGTCTAAATGAAATACACAGTTGTGGCCACAATCCATTATCCTTTTACTATTTCTGTGAGCAGAGGCCGGCAGAGCACTCTTTTGCCATTGTAGCCGCCTAAAATGAACTGCACCGTTTTGGCTGTGATTTATTATTCCCAGTCAACTATCGCCTGGCGCAGGGGCCAAGAGAGCACATTTGTGTCGTACTTGGTGTCTCTATTTTTCAGTTCTTTCCACCTAAATTGAACAGTACCTGTGTGGTCGTGCTTCATTATCCCCGGTCGACTATTGCTGAGAGCGGGGGCCAAGGGAGCAACTTTGTGTCATGAGTGGCGACTCTTTTATCTTTCTTTGCACCTGAAATGAGCAATCCCCATACAGTCACGATGCATTATCCCCAATCAACTGTTGCTGCAAGCGTGGACCATTTCAGAGTACTTTTGTTAGGCCTGGTAACTCCTTTTGTGTTGTTGTTTTGCCATAAATGAACTGTACTCGTGTGATTGCGATCCATTATTCCCAGTCGACTATTGCTGTAGGCGTGGACTGGCAGAAGGCACTTTTTTGCTGGAAGGCGGCTCGTTCTGTCCAGTCTAAATGAAATACACAGTTGTGGCCACAATCTATTATCCCATATAGTGGCCAGCAAAGCGCTTTTTTTGCCAGTGTGGCCTGCCTAACATAACCTGCTCTGTTTTGGCTGTGATCCATTATCCCCAGTTGACTATCGCCAGGCGCAGGGGCCAAGAGAGCAAATTTGTGTCATGCCTAGTGGCTTTATTTTTCAGTTCTTTCCACATTAAATGAACGTGTGGTCGTGATTTATTATCCCGCGTCAACCATTGCTGAGACAAGGGGCCAAGAGAGCAACTTTGTGTCAAGGGGGGGCGACTTTTTGACTAAAAGGAAGAGAACCCATACGGCCGCGATCCATTATCCTCAGTCCCATATTGCTGCAAGCGGGCACTGGCAGAGGGAGTGTTAAAAACTGTTGGGGCTACTTCAGACTTTTGCATATTGTGTGGGGTTCATTGGAATGGCCGCTATCCATTATTACTAGTCCACCATTGCTGCATGCATGGACCGCCAGAGGAAGTGCTAAAATGGTTGGGGCTACTTCACAGATTTTCGCATATTGTGTGAGTTTCACTTCTTGGCCGTGATCCATCATCCTTAGTCCACTATTGCTTTAAGGGGAGACATGCAGAGAGAGTGATAAAAAGGTTGGGGCTACTTTACAGATTTTCGCATATTGTGTGGGGTTCACTATTTTGGCTGCGATCCATTATCCCTAGTCCACTATTGCCGCATGCGGGGACCGCCAGAGGAAGTGTTAAAATGGTTGGGGCTACTTCACAGATTTTCGCATATTGTGTGGGGTTCACTGTTTTGGCCGCGATCCATTATCCCTAGTCCAATATTGCCCCATGCTGGGACCGGCAGAGGAAGTGTTAAAATGGTTGGGGCTACTTCACAGATTTTTACATATTGTGTGGGGTTCACTGTTTTGACCGCGATCCATTACCCTTAGCCACTATTGCCGCATGCGGGGATCGGCAGAGGAAGTGTTAGAATTGATAGAGCTACTTTACAGATTTTCACATGTCGTGTGGGGTTCACTGTTTTGGCTGCGATCCATTATCCCTAGTCCACTATTGCCGCATGCGGGGACCGGTAGAGGAAGTGTTAGAATGGTTGGGGCTACTTCACAGATTCTTACATATTGTGTGGGGTTCACTGTTTTGGCCGCGATCCATTATCCCTAGTACACTATTGCTTCATGCGGGGACCGGCAGAGGAAGGGTTAGAATGGTTGGGGATTTTCACATATTGTGTGGGGTTCTGGTCCGCATGAACCGCGATATGGGCTTACATTAATACTAAAAAAATCTGCCGAGCACTGAGGACACAAAATATGATGGCGAGGGCAAACCGTAGTAACGCTGAGAGTGGAAAAAATGAAGAGAAGGCAAGTTGCGTCAAGGGCAAAAGAGAGGTGAGGAACGCAAAGAGGCCGTGTAAGCAGTAAAAATAGTCTGGGCACCGAGCGGGCATCTTCATTTTGCCTCATCTGCCCATTTGGCGATAACGGATCACAAAGTCACTCGACCTTCCTTTAATCGCTCACTTGTCCTTACGTCTCCTCTCTGTCTCGCTCATGTTTTGTCCTTCCTTAATTGCTAAGGTGGTACACAATCAAACGGGATGCTTGTTTCCTTTTTTTTTTCTTTTTTTTTTTTTAGTTGAGTGCAAGGTGACCTCAATAACATGGCAAGCCTGAAAATTAATATACATATATATTTATATATATATATATATATATATATATATATATATATATATATATATATATATATATATATACAGTGAAGAAAATTGAAGAAAGAGAGAGATAAACTAAAAAGAAAAATCCATAAATCACAATGCATGATTTTTTAACAATTTATTTGTGTGATACAGCTCTGGCTAATTTTAATTTTATATTTTATTAGATATCTTTTTAAAAATAAGAAAGTATTTTTTTGTTCACAAGATGGGACAAAATTACGCGCATTCAAAAAAAACAACAAAGATTGAAATACAGTATATTGTGACAAAAACTGGGACAAAACTCTTAACTTTCAAAATAGACCAAAACTGACACGGCCAGAATGGAATCAGGACCCAATTGCATAACGTTTACCACAAGTTTTATTGAAAGAAAGAGGAAGGGCTGCGCCCACGTTCCGGTGCTCGGTGGACGTGGGAAGCCAGTCGCTCTTGCAATCGGATCGTGATCCGAATACGGAAGTGGATCTTCCGTAGCAGGCGATGGCGGTGTCAGGGTCAGAAAACAGGTCGATAGCCGGGACAGGAGAGCAAAAACGTGGTCGGAGTCAGAAACGGGTGGTAAGCCGGGACGGGAGAGCAGACGTGGTCGGGATCAAAACAGGTCGTAGTTGGAGACAAACGGGGAGATCAGGAACGGGCAGGTGGAAAAACGGGTACAAAAACGGGACAGTCAGGGTCAAAAAGGCTTGCGTTGTATCAACAGAGGCTCGCAGACGGACTGACGAAAGGAGAGTGACACGACTGGGTTTAAAAAGGGACAGGGAGCCAATTAGAGCGGCACGGGTAAAAGTAATGAGTAATCATGACAAAAACGGTCAAAATTCTCCAAATGGTACGCCTTGGATGGGATTTAATGCCAATTTTACAGGAACGTTAAGGGGTTAATTAAATTAAGCATATTTTTAATACACATTTTAGACGATTTATTCCTGTATAACAACATTGAGTGTACAACAAGACAATAAAACAATAAAATCATCTCCTTCATCCCCAGCCAACAACCTAAAACATTGAATACACAGGGGTAAATTCAAAGTCATTTCTATTTTTTGTCCCTTTCAGCGTCGGAGCCCAACTTGAAGCTTCGTTCTCGCCTGAAGCAGAAGGTGACGGAGCGTCGCAGCAGCCCCCTCCTCCGCAGGAAAGACGGAAACGCACCCGCCGCCAAAAAACGCTCCCTGGATATTGCCGGTGAGTGGGTGGTCGGAGGATGCTTCCAAGGACCCCTTTCCCGTTCTGTTTTTTTTCGTAACTTTCCATCAATCCATTCAACCGGCATCCGTCCAGCTGTCTTGTCCATGTCTTCATCCTGGTCTCCATCCATGCATCCATCTATATATAAACATATCCATCTATCCGTAAATTCATCCATCTTTCCATCCATATATAAACATATCAATCCATTCATCCATAAATCCGTATATAAACATATCCATCCATCGGTAAATTCCTCCATCCATCTATCCGTCCATCCATCCATCCAATAAATAATTTATCCATCCATCCATCTATATATTTAATAATCCATCTATCTATCCTAATAACCATCCGTCAATGTATTAATTCATGTTTTTATCCATGCAACCATATACAAAGATATCTGTAAATTCATCCATCCATCCATCAATCCATATATAAACATTTCCATCCATCCGTAAATTCATCCATTCATCCATCGATCCATTCATCCATCCATCCATAAACATATCCATCCATCTGTAAATTCATCCATCCATCAATGCATAAACAAACATATCCATCTATCTGTAAATTCATCCATCCATCCATCAATCCGTATATAAACATATCCATTGATCCGTAAATTCATCCATCCATCCATCCATCCATCCATCCATCCATCCATCTATTCATATATTAAGATATCCATCTATCCATAAATCCATCTATTAATAAATCAATCTATCCATCCATCCATCCTCATAAAAAACATATCCATCTAGCCGTAAATTCATCCATTCATCCATCCATCCATCCATCCATCCAATAATTTATTTATCCATCCATCCATCTATATATTTAATAATCCATCTATTTATCCTTATAACCATGTGTCAATGTATTAATTCATGTTTTTATCCATCCATCCATATATAAACATATCGATCCATTCATCCATAAATCCGTATATTGTAAATTCATCCATCCATCCATCCATCTATTCATGTATAAAGATATCCATCAATCCATAAATCCATCTATTAATAAATTCATCTATCCATCCATCCATCTACTGGACTGTCTCAGAAAATTAGAATATTGTGATAAAGTTCTTTATTTTCTGTAATGCAATTAAAAAAATAAAAATGTCATACATTCTGGATTCATTACACATCAACTGAACTATTTCAAGCCTTTTATTATTTTAATATTGCTGAATTTGGCTTACAGCTTAAGAAAACTCAAAAATCCTATCTCAAAATATTAGAATATCATGAAAAAGTATACAAGTAGGCTATTCAACTAATCACCTGAATCATCTAATTAACTCGAAACACCTTGCGAGGGTTTCCTGAGCCTTAAAAACACTCAGCTTGGTTCAGTAAACTAAATCACTGCTGATCTGACTGCTGTCCAGAGGACCATCATTGATACCCTCCATCAGGAGGGTAAGACACAAAAAGAAATTCCTCAAAGAGCAGGCTGTTCACAGAGTGCAGTTTCAAAGCATATCCACAAAAAGTCTGTTGGAAGGGAAAAATGTGGCCGTAAACGCTGCACAACCAAGAGAGATGACCGCAGCCTTAACAAAATTGTGAAGAAGAGCCGCATCCAGAATTTGGGGGAGCTTCAAAGACAGTGGGCTGAAGCTGGAGTCCAGGTATCAAAAGCCACAGTTCACAGACGTGTCCGGGAAATGGGCTACAATAGCCGTATTCCCATGGTCAAGCCACTTCTGAACTCAAGACAACGGAAGAAGCGTCTGACTTGGGCTATGGAGAAGAAGCACTGGACAGTTGCAGAGTGGTCCAAAGTCCTCTTTTCAGACGAAAGCAAGTTTTGCATTTAATTTGGAAGTCAAGGCGCCAGAGTCTGGAGAAAGGCTGGAGAGGAGCAAAATCCAAGTTGCTTGAAATCCAGTGTGAAGTTCCCACAGTCAGCAATGGTTTGGGGAGCCATGTCAGCTGCTGGTGTTGGTCCACTGTGTTTCATCAAGTCCACAGTAAATGCAACTGTGTACCAAGAGATTTTAGAGCACTACATGCTTCCATCTGCTGAAAAGCTCTATGGAGATGAGGATTTCATTTTCCAGCATGATCTGGCACCTGCCCACAGTGCCAAAACCACCAGTAACTGGTGCACTGACCATGGCATCACTGTCCTTGATTGGCCTGCTAATTCCCCTGAGCTGAACCCCATCGAGAATTTGTGGGGTATAGTTAAGAAGAAGATGAAAGACACCAGACCTGCAAATGCAAATGAGCTGAAGGCCGCTATCGAAGCATCCTGGGCATCAATAACACCTCAGCAATGCCACAGGCTGATTGCCTCCATGCCACGCCGGATTGATGCAGTAATCCCTGCAAAAGGATTCCCAACCAAGTACTGAGTGCATCAATGGACATTTTCAAATGTTTGATTTAGTTTTGCTGTTATAAAATTATTTTTTTACTTGGTCTGAGGTAGTATTCTAATATTTTGAGATAGGATTTTTGAGTTTTTTTCAGCTGTAAGCCAAAATCAGCAATATTCAAATAATAAAAGGCTTGAAATAGTTCAGTTGATGTGTAATGAATCCAGAATGTATGACATTTTTGTTTTTTTAATTGCATTACAGAAAATAAAGAACTTTATCACAATATTCTAATTTTCTGAGACAGTCCAGTATATACAAACATATCCATCCAGCCGTAAATTCATCCATTCATCCATCCATCCAGTCATATATAAACATATCCATCTAGCTGTAAATCCTTCCATCAATCAATCTGTCCATCCATCCATCCATCCAATAATTAATTTATGTATCCATCCATCTATATATTTAATAATCCATTTATCTATCCTTATAACCATGCATTCATGCATTCATTCATTCATGGATTCTGGATTGCTCGTCGCTATTGGTAGCAATTAGCATTAGCTTTAGCGCTAGCTGAGTATATCCACCTGCCATGCTATTCATAATTCAAATCTTGATTTTCAGTCAATTTAAATGCTCTATTTGTGTATATTTGCAACAACTGGGCCATCGATTCCGTTCTGTCGTTTCAAAGTCAAAATCGGACCTTTTTTAGTCTTTCCGTCAGACTCGGCGTGCAGCAGCGCCCCCGGTTCTGGTCCCAGTTCCCCCAGCAACAGTTCCAGTAACATCCCCTACCAGAACGGGTTCCCCATCTCCAGCAGCCCGGGAGAGGTAACGTCTCAATTGCGTGCACCGACGTCGGCGGAGGGTGTCGGACACCTGCTCAATTCAATTGTTCCCGTCTAGACGTCTCTGCTTCAGCGTCTGGTTTCCAGGGACGGTTCCGTTTCCCGACTCTCGCTTTACGCCTCACCGTCCCTGCCCAACATCACCTTGGGCTTGCCCGCGACCGGCCCCGGAAGTGCCGTAAGTAAAAACGGCTAACAGCTTTCTGAACCAGACTTTGGGCGTCCCTACACACCAAAAAGGTCAAATAAAACAATACAGAGTAAAGTCAAGTCAAGTCATGTTTATTTGTGACGCCCTTAATCACAAAGAGTCTCAAAGGGCTGCACAGATTAAACACGATTGCAAACCACAGACTATTATGACACCATCCCCTGATCTAAAACCTACATGAAGGCAAGGAAAAACTCAAAAACCTCAGCATGAGGCAAATAAAGAGAAACCTTGAGAAGGGACTGTAAAGAGGAAAACATTTTTGGCTTATTTTAAGCATTATTTTTCTCATTTGACTATTTTGGGAAAAATAGTTTGTTCTGTTTACTTTTGTGTTTTCATAATTGTTATCCTTAATGTTCTTCCCCCTGAGATTTGATCTGCAACCTCAGTGGAACTGGTAAATCTAAGCTTAAAACACACTTCTAATCTATAGCTTACGAATAACCTATATTTCCTGTTGACAATATATGTGTATTATTTGTCATATGACCTCATGTGCAGTTCCTTCTCAAGGTTTCTTCATTTTCCTCATGCAGAGGTTTTTGAGTTTTTCCTTGCCCTCATGTAGGCTTTAGATCAGGGGATGGTGGAATAATAGTCTGTGGTTTGCAATAAGCTGTGGTCTGTGCAACCCTTCGAGACTCTTTGTTACTAAGGGCGTCACAAACAAACATTACTTGACTTGACTGAGGTTTTGAGTTTTTCCTTGCCCTCATGTCGGTTTTAGATCAGGGGACGGTGTCATAATAGTCTGTGGTTTGCAATAGTCTTTGTTCTGTGCAGCCCTTTGAGACTCTTTGTAATTAAGGGCCAAACAAATAAACATGACTTGACTTGACTTGAGGTTTTTGAGTTTTTCCCTGCCCTCATGTAGGTTTAAGATCAGGGGATGGTGTCATAATAGTCTGTAGTTTGCAATAATCTGTGTTCTGTGCAGCCCTTTGAGAATCTTTGTGATTAAGAGCGTCACAAATAAACATGACTTGACTTGACTGGACTTTTTCAGCAACATAAGTCAAATTCTTTACAGTAAAAATATTTCCTGAAAACGATTTTTCTCCTTTTGCACGATTGGTTTCATAATTTTAACAGTTTTTTGCAGTTCATTTTTGGCAGTATTAGAATATCCATCCATCCATCCTCACTAGGGTAGCAGGGGTATTAAAATATATAGGGTGTTTAAATTCTAATAAACTAAAAAAATCTATTAAAAAAATCTGGCAAACAAATAATATTTTTACAAATATAATGACATAAAATAATCTATTAAACTTAAAATATTTTAAAATATTCTAGTAAACCAAAAATATATATTTTCTTAAATCTGGTAAACTAATATATATATATATATATATATATATATATATATATATATTTTTTATTTTTTTTTAATATTGGAAAATAAAAAACAATTAAAAATCTATTAAACTGATTTATTAAAAATATTTTTAAGCTTAAATTAATTTAAAAAAAAATCTATAAAATTAAAAAAAATCAAAGGAATTTAAAAAAAAAAAAAAATTCCAGGAAACTTTACATTTTTATTTTAAAATCGAATAAACTGATAAATAGTTTCATTACATAATATAATTAGATATATATTTTTACTCTAATAAACATATTTTAAAAACTTGAACTCCCTGTCCCTTTTTAAACCCAGTCCTGTCACTCTCCTTTCGTCAGTCCGTCTGCAAACCTCTGTTGAAACAACGCAAGCCTTTTTGACCCTGATTAAATGATTAAAGAAAATGGTACACTAAAAACATTTCAGAACATACATATATAAAAGAAACTTGGAACAATGACACTTAAGATGAGAAAAATCATATCCATATACTTTATTTTGTTTCTTTAATTCAGAAAAAATTCTTTGCTGGCTTTAATGTTTTTCACATCGGAAAAAAAGTTCTTATGGCTGCTCTTAAAAATTGAGAGCAAAAGTAGGAACGTCTACATATTTGACCCCCCTACACTTTTATTTACTTTTATCTCTTCTTGGTATGTCTGCTTTGACTTCCTTTTGCGTCTCCAAAATGTCTGCCTGACGTCATGTCCTTTTTCTTTTATTATTATTATTATTCCCATTTTTCCCCCCCAGGCAATAACAGGACACGAGGACGGAGAGAGCCGCCTGGCTCTTCCTTTCATGCCGGCTGCCCACTTGCCCACCTACTTGGCATCTTCGGGTCTGGATCGAGAGGGGGCAGGGGCCGGGGCCGGGGCCCCCCTCCTGCAACACATGGTGCTGTTGGAGCAGGGCCACAGCCCAATGGGTCAGTTTTTTCTTTTGAAATGAAATGAAATGATCTGCATTTCTATAGCGCTTTTCAAGTCAATGACTTCCCAAAGCGCTTTACAATGTGCTCCACATTTCCCAATGTAAGGCGCTAACCTGCTTATTGGGGGTATTAGGGGTTCAGTGTCTTACCCAAGGACACTTCGACATGTAACACGGACAAGCCGGGATTCCAACTGGGATCCCTTGATCCCAAGACGAGCGCTCTACCTCCTGAGCTACTGCCGCCCCATTTTAAATATTTTAACGTGTTTTAAATTGTTTTTTATTGAAATATATAAAATTATTTTTGCATAAAATGAGCAATTATCAAGCTACTCAGATTGCCCCTGGTGTTTTGAGGGTACAGTTTAACCAAGCTGCTAGTTGAAGATCTGTGAAGCATCTAGATCTCAAACTGGAGAATCTAACATATTTCCCCTCTTGCTTAATTGTGCCACAGTTTTCTAATTGTGTTTATGTTCTTCTCTGAAGGGAGTAGTACCTTCAGTTGGAGGAGAACTCTAGTTTCTTGGCAGTTTCTCACATTAAATAGCTGTCATTTTTTAGAACAAGACTAGACCGTCGGGTTTCACACAAGCGTTCTCATTTTCCGGAAATTCCGACAGTTTAATCATACCCACAATTGTGATGCTCCAGATACTGGACTAGCTTAAAGGAAGTTCAGTTTCATAGCTTTTCTCACCAGCTGAACCGTTTTAAGCTGGGCTAACATCATTGCACTTGGGTTTTCTAATCAGCCATTAGCAGTGTTAGGAATAACGCCGTAATAAATAACGTCGTTATGTAACAGTGTTCTTCTTTCAGTAACGGGGCAATCTAACTATTTTTGTTTCCGTCATTACCGTTACATACGGTCAAAAATATTACTTTCTATGGTATAAATGAGCATAGATTGTTCCACGGACAGACTGAGAAGATCATTTCTTCCTCATGCCATGAGGCTCTTTAACTCCACCCGGGGGAGTGAAAGCCCACATTGAACCCCACCCCCACATTTGCATATTTCCCTATTTTTATTACAGTGCCTATTTTCCGTAGCACTCTTTAAATACTCTGTAGCAAAACGTTATATTCTATTTCTTTTATTTTATTATTTTATTTTTTAACACAAGGATACTGCTGGAAGTGTGAATTTCCGTACGGGTATGAATAAAGTATCCATCTATCTATCTATCTATCTATCTATCTATCTATCTATCTATCTATCTATCTATCTATCTATCTATCTATCTATCTATCTTTCTATCTATCTGGATAGCTATCTCTCTGGCTCTCTATCTCTCTAGCTAGCTCTCTAGCTAGGTCTCCAGCTGGCTCTCTTTCTAACTAGCTAGCTAGAGAGCTAGCTATCTATTTATCTAGGTTCTAGCTAGGTTTCTATCTAGCTAGCTAGCCCTCTATCTATCAATTGATCCAGACATCTATCTAGACATCAGCCTTTTAGCATATTTATTCACCAACAACACTTATTCAAGCTAACACAGCTATCCACAATATCACAAAACAATGCATGATGACGTCACACAATGGAGAATGACCTATTAAATTCACAATACTCAACATCTCATTTGGGGAAACTCGTGTAGGGTTCTTTCTCAGTGTTTCCTGTGTCTTTTAACACTGCTTGCTCCAAAACTTCTGCTCTCTCCTCACTGAGAGAAGTCTTGTCAGCTATCATAGACAAAAAGAGAGGGATAGAGAGAGGGGGAGGATAGAGACAGAGGGAGCGAGGGGAGGGAGTGAGAGTGGGTAGAGAGAGGGATTGGATATAACACTTTATATTGTTTTACTGTTGAATTTTGTCGTGAACAAAATAGTGCAGTTGGAGATTTCTACTTGACCAGTTGTCTCAGGTTGTGAGAGTTTGATTTATTATTTTACACTGCAGTGCTTTTTTTACTGATTTTTTGTACCACTAGGAGGCACTAAATATGACACACAGTTCCTTCAGATAACCCCTAATGCCCCTGATAAGCAGGTAGGCGCCTTTGATAGCTGACTCCCTATAAGTCAGGGGTCGGGAACCTTTTTGACTCAAAGAGCCATAAAAGCAAAATATATTAATTTTATTTTGGGAAAGAGCCACACCATATATTATGAGACAAATTCACTAAATTGCTAAACCCGCACCCCAGACAAAAGCTTAGTCTTCATCACATTTATTTTTGATGATTTGATACAAATTATGAAAAGAGAATAATGCCAAAGCCCGTGTCCCAAAATCAACAAACATACCACTTTAAACTTGTCTTTCTTGCAATTACTCAGGATCGGTTAAACTCCTTTTGACCCTTTTTTTTTTCATACATATTGGTTTCAAAACCAGATGCAAGCAGTTATTTTGTAAAAACCTCACAACATTCTGAGAACAGGGAGCCTGGCGTGCTTACCTTTGGCGCAGACGGAGTAGGGCGAGAGATGGGAGGGAGTGCTTGCACTTTTTGCATAGCTCCACCCATCCCTCCTACTCACCCAATCAAATCACTTTAAGTTCTCTTTCCGGTGTTTTAGCGTATTTACAGTTTGTTCTGTGGATTCGTCATAAGGTATCTGAACACTGAAGACAGATTATATAGTGAACTTTTATATAAAGGATTCTTTAGCGTTGTACAGCCAAAACGAGTTTTTTTGTGTGAAACCTTGACTGTAAATTGTAGTCAAAAACATGCCCGTAATATTCTGCAAAGTACTGCTTTGAAATTTAGCTTTGGTTTGGCTTTGCGTGTATTTGAACAGGATTACTGGCTAAAGTTTTAGGCGAGATGGAGAAAATCTGCATGCGATCAAATTTGTCTCTGAGCCACAGGTACTCATAGAAAGAGCCATATATGGCTCGCCACCCATAGGTTCCCGACCCCTGCTATAAGTGTATGAGCGTTTGTTACTGGGTAAGTGTGAAGTACATTGTAAAGCGCTTGGGAGGTCTTCAGTGACTTAAAAAGCGCTATATACAGTAAATGCAGTCCACCCACCATTTAAATGCACTTTGAGATTGAGCTTTTTTCATTTTTTAATCGAGATTTCGCGATAGCATTGTCTTCCAACTCATTCACTCCCATTGAGGACCACAAACGTCATGGCTCCCTCATCCCTGCACCTATTTTCTCGCAGTTAACGGTCCGAAGGTCTTAATTCCTGTTTGCGTCTGCAGGTCTGAGCGGCCTGGCGCTGCCGTCGGCCCCCTTGTCCAAGCTGGCCCGGGGCCACCACCCGCTAGGCCGGACCCAGTCGGCCCCCCTGCCCCAGCAGCCCTGCCCTCAGGCCTTGCAGCAGTTGGTGGTCCAGCAGCAGCACCAGCAGTTCTTGGAGAAGCACAAGCAGCAGTTCCAGCAGCAGCAACACATCATCAACAAGGTGCCACCCAAAAAAAACGTTTTTAGCTCCGCCTCAGTAGGGTCGCGGGGGTGCTGGAGCCCATCCCAGCAATCATCGGGCAGGGGACACCCTGAACTGGTTGCCAGCCAATCGCAGGGCACACAGGGACAGACAACTCACTCGCTCATTCACACCTAGGGACAATTTGGACCGGCCAATTCACCTGAAATGCATGTTTTTGGAATGTGGGAGGAAACCGGAGTGCCTGGAGGAAACCCACGCAAGCACGGGGAGAACATACAAACTCCGCACAGGAAGTCTGGAGCTGGATTTGAACCCACGCAGGAGGTTCCCATGACTTGAACTGTGCCGCCGTGCTGCCCTCTCATTTTAAAGTGACTGTGTGTAATAATTCAACATGAGCTAAAGTGTGTGGATTGGAAAAAAACACACTGCATTGACGTATTTCAACCTGCCGCTTGTTTTTCTCTTGTGCTTCTCTGAGTGTTGTCTCGCGGGCCGGATTCAATCCCTTAGCGGGCCTGATCTGGCCCGCGGGCCGCCTGTTTGAGACCTGTGCTCTAGAACACCCTGTTAGATCTATAAACGTAATTGGTTGGAGTGGGGAATGATCTATATTGTTAATATATTATAATAAATAACAATAATAATACTAACTTTATACAGTTTTTTAACGTAAGCTTTGTTGGTAAAAAAACAAGCGATAATTCAAATTGTAGGGGAGCACGGCGGCGCAGTGGTTAGCGCGTGTGCAGCACAGTTCTGAAGTCGTGGGTTCAAATCCAGCTCCCGGCCTTACTGTGCGGAGTTTGTATGTTCTCCCCGTGCTTGCGTGGGTTTCCTCCGGGCACTCTGGTTTCCCCCCATATTCCAAAAACCTGCATGTCAGGTTAATTGGCCGGTCCAAATTGTCCCTAGGTGTGACTGAGCGAGTAAGTTGTCTGTCCCTGTGTGCTCTGCAATTGGCTGGTAACCAGTTCAGGGTGTCCCCTGCCCACTGCCCGATGATTGCTGGGATGGGCTCCAGCACCCCCGCGACCCTACTGAGGATAAGCGGTGCAGCTGATGAGATGAGATGAATTCAAATTGTATCCCACCGTGTATTTCTTCGCGTTAAACATATTCGTGTTGTCATAAAATCGTAAAAACATAAATCATGGGATCTATTTTTTTCAATAACCACGGCACCAAAATGCCGCTGCAAACAAAGCATCACCCCAATAGTCGATTATTTGGCATTCATCGGCGTACGACCGCTAAATGTCTCCCGGCCAGAAAATGGCAAAATTCCCTGGAGTGTGTCTTTTAATTGCGCGTGCATGTCTGTGTGTTCTCGCGGTCGCCACGGCAACTGTTCTCCGGGGCGATGCGTTTACGGCTTCCGGGAAATGTGACTCACCCTAATAGAGCTGGGCGGGGGCGTATGTGTTTTGTCGCCTGCCAAACAAAAATCTGTGTGTGTGTCTATATATATGACTTTCTTTGGTCCAGTTTTTGATGGACCGGTAGTCCTGTTTGAGGCATTTTGCTGGTCCTAATGGGTCTAGACCCCGTTTCAAGGGTTAAGACCTTGGTTTCAGTTTGAGGTGTTGTTAGCGTTAAGTAAGGGTGTCTGAATTATAATAACTTCAGACCAGAATCTGTGTGTGTCTATATATATGACTTTCTTTGGTCCAGTTTTTGATGGACCGGTAGCCCTGTTTGAGGCATTTTGCTGGTCCTAGTGGGTCTAGACCCCGTTTCAAGGGTTAGGACCTTGGTTTCGGTTTGAGGTGTGGTTAGGGTTAGGCAAGGGTGTGTGAAGTATAAAAAACAGAATCGGACCTGTTTTCCTGTTGGTATTTCCTGTCCGGTTTTGTTCCCGTTTACTTTGTCCTGTTTAATTTCGGTTTCCATCTATTTTTGTTCCGTTTATTATTTTCTCCAGTTTTTGTTCTTGTCTAGTTTCTCCTGTTTATTTTCGATATCCTGATTCATTATCTATCCTGTCTGTCCCGTCCTGTCCGGTATCGACCCCATCTGTCCGATATCAATCGGGCAATTGGAATCAATCCCGTCGGTCTCTGGCTTCCTGTCTTTCCACGCCAGACCGCTGCCTAACTTGCATGACTCCCCATTTCCTGTCAAATAAAAGGCTTGTGTGAGAACGTCACGCGTTTGGGTCCTGATCCTGTTGTGGTTCCTGACAATTTTAGCTTCCATTTATCCTGTCCTCTATTAGGCAAGGCATGTTTATTTGTATAGCACAATTCATACACAAGGCAATTCAAAGTGCTTTACAGAAATGGCAGACAGGTTAAAAACACACAATAAAAGAAATTAAAAATGTAAAATATGGTTTTTAAAATGCATTAAAACCACAGATCAAACATCATAAAAATCAATGAATTGAAATAAGGTAAAAGTGAAGAATGCGGTAAAGAGAGTATTAAGGAAAAGAGATTTAAAAATGCTATCATTTTTAGGGGTCCTCGGATTTAATTTGGTGGTGCTCGAGCCCCCCCAGAAACAGGCCGGTTACGCCCATGGACGAGCCCAACTTTCACATTTTTTCTGACTTTCCGCAGCCCTACTTTTCCAGCGTCTGTGTTTTTGTCTCGGTAGAGGTGTTAGAGCGTCTGTTTGGAGTTTGTTTGGAAAAGAGGACGAGGAGGATGAAGCAAGAGGCTCGGCTCTGACGTCAATCCGCTGTTCCCCGGGCGATAAGCCAACCCGTCTTTTGCGTATTTTGCGCGTTCCGTGTGTCGAAGGAACATCGCTTTGAAACAATGAAAGAAAACTGTGTGAAGCTAATATAGTCAAGTCATTTTTATTTGTCTAGCCCTTAATCACAAAGAGTCTCAAAGGGCTGCACAGGTTATTGCACAGACTATTATTTCAGACTATTATTACAGCATTCAGCAGAGTCAATGTATTTTTTTCCCTTAAAAAACTCAAAATATAGCCTTCGATCGCTAAACCCCCGGCAACAAAAGTGAGTGCACCCTAAAGCGCAGGTGTCAAACAGAGACAACACTCAGAGAAGCGCAAGAGAAGAACAAGCTGCAGGTTGAAAAATGTCAAATAAAACGGCTCGTGTGAGAACGTCACGCGTTTGGGTCCTGATCCTGTTGTGGTTGATGTTGC